>NW_022196910.1:49670361-49685848 GCF_008632895.1 Mastomys coucha
CAAGTTCATTCTTATACATCCTTCAAAACTCAGCTCGATCACTGCTGTGAACTGCCTCTTACTGGTCCCCTGACTCCAATCAAAAGGTCATCCTCCTCTGTGCTCCAGAAATAGCCTGTGCTCGCTCCTCCCATTGTACCGATACCAGGCTCCACATGTCCATCAGTGGGTCCATTACAATGATTAAGCTGTGAGTTCTCTGAAGTCAACAACAGTATCTATTATTCCAGGATACCCCGAATACTGTATATATAACATGTAGCATCTGTCACTAAAAGGGGATTATGGAATGAACTCAATTTAGTAAATGCCTGAAAGCCACAAATTGCCATGGGAAAGTCAGGCACAGGCAAGGCAGACACTACACAATGAAGCAAGAACTGACAAACTGTACGAAAGAATTGCAAGCTGTCAGTTTTGACTCCTCATGGTGCCTCTCCTGTAGAATATGCTTTCTGAACAAAGCAGTGGTCTTCATAATGCAGCCTAGATCATGCCACGGTCATGTTGATCTGCTTCCAGTCCACAGAGCAATGTGCTCATGCTTGAATGGTGGCCACGCACCTGAAGCACCCAGCCAGCTTGTTTAGTGAGTAGGAAAATCCAAGTCCGTCCCAATATACTAAGATTTCAACTGAAAAGGAAGATCTTGGATGGATTTACGTTCAAAACCTACTATGTGCTGGGTACTGAATTAGATATACACAGTATGTTTTACATTCCAAATCGGCACATTATATACATATTAATTTGTGTATTGATGGATGCATATACACATAGCAGAAATGAGCATCTCATAAAATCATATTTATCCGTATGTGCTATAACCTCAAACTTCTCTGCTGCTCTTGTGTGTTTTGGATGTTAAGGTTTGATTTGAAAAGAGCTTTTTAGAAAGTGAAGGAGAGACAGAACTGAGGAGCTAAAAGGGATGCTCAGCCAACCCAAAGGGTCCACTGAGGCTAAGGATAGCGAAGTTAATGTAAGCCTAGTGGTCATGGCTAAGGGGATTTATCATGTCATTCAGCTTTCAGGAGACCGGCGTGGGTTAGGGTGAGGACTAAATTTAATTGGCCTTGGGGTTTACAGATACCCGTGGTGATGGTCAAAGCAAAGCAAAGGAGCTATGATAATATCAGAGCATGGAATCCAGTCCCAACAGTGTGAGGAGATCCAGAAACAAAGCAACAGGTAAAAAGTTGGTGATGTTAATGTCTGTGGTCCACTGGCTTCCATAAAGGAAAGCATAGGACATCAGAAAGAATAAGAGACGGGAACACAGAGGAGGGAAAATGTATTCGGGAGACTGAGATCACAGTACGAGCCTCCTTTTTGGTAAGCACAAGAGCAAGACTATGACTGAAAATGACCCTGGCAGAGAGTAACTGAGGTCAGGACAGAGCTAGATGCAGAAGGAAGGGAAATTAAGGACCCCAAGCACACTGTGGAAAGAATCATTTATCCAGCTACTGAAATAACCAAAAAGTGTTTAGGGGGAAATTGACAGCAAGCCAGGAGCTAAAAATAATAAAGAAACAGGAGGGAACTTCTGGAAGGAGATGATTCTTGCTGAAAGGGTGGTGCTAGTCTGATGGTGGGGGCTTCAAAGCTTCAGGTAATGGAAGGAGAACTGGGCCTGTGACATGGTGATGCCAGGTAGCTACAAGGGATGAATAGCCTGGACCATTATAGGCAGACCCTTCCTCGTTATCAGCTTTGGTACCCACCTCTTGTTTCTTTTCCTTCCTTCCTCTCTCTCTTCCTTCCTTTCAAGAGAGAGTCTTGCTATGTAGCTCTGGCTGTCCTAACACTCACTGTATAAACCAAGCCAGCATTGAACTTGAGGAGATACATCCATCTCTACCTCTCATGTGCTGGAACTAAAGGCTCGTACCTTCACATCCTGTTCCTACAGTAACACCAGCAAGGAAACCACCACCAATGCTTCACCTTGAACCTCCTGGTCAAAGTAAAATCAAGAATGAACCTCTGGCCTGGATGGACAGATGGCTTTCTGATTGGCTCTTAGATTAGGATAATACACATTATTCCCTCCTCCCTTAAGAGTTGATATGCAAGCCAAGTAGTGGTGGCACATGCCTTTAATCCCAGCACTTGGGAGGCAGAGGCAGGTGGATTTCTGAGTTCAAGGCCAGCCTGGTCTACAGAGTGAGTTCCAGGACAGCCAGGGCTACACAGAGAAACCCTGTCTCAAAAAAACAAAAAAACAAACAAAAAAAAAAAGAGTTGATTTGCCTGAACTTGTCAATCAACCGAGAAGAGACTACCCCTCAGGAACTCTCATTCATGAGATGGAGGAATAATTATCCCCTAAATAGAATAATGTGTTTATCTTCCCCAGGGTCCCTCTCTCCCCCCTTGATAGAAGTCACTTAGGAGCCCCCTCCCCCAACTTTTGTGAAGTCTAAATCCTTTCTTCCTCTCTTCTATTTGGATACTGGCCAAAGCCTGAGCATGCCTTCCGGGACACTCTGGGACTCTTTACTCTTTCTCTGAATGTTGCTTTCCCTTCCACCAAGGGGCTGCTTGCCGCTCGCTTCCATGGCTACTTCCCGGACTCTAATTCTCTAATTTATAAGGCAAGGCTTTCTCTCTTGTCTTCTCAATCTCCCCCTTCCCAGCAGCTGGGAGTTTCACATCACTTGCTCTTTTGTTTTTCTCTCAGACTCTGATAAAATTGTCCTTGGACTTCCTTCTGAGTCCATTTCTAAAGTATTTTATTAACACAGCTAACAATTCAAAATAGATCACAAATTTTCCTAACTTGTATAGGCCTGCCAGTACCTACTGTACCTCCTGGTCCAAGGGAAGGGAGGCATGGGAGCAGACACTGCCTGTTACAAGGTGAGGGCCCAGAAGGGGGCAGCACTGAGCAAAGTGTGTGGGGGAGGGGTGTTCATAAGGAGCAGTGACCAAAGGGATTTCGCAGAGGACAGAGCCTCTTAGAGATGGGCCAGGCCGAGCTGGCTATAGTCATACATATAGTATCTAGTTTCCTGAGACTTTGCCACAAACAACTAAATGAACTTCAGCCATTTAGCAATTTAAGCCTAATTTCATGAACTTACATAGTGTCTGGCCTTTGTAACTAAATGATGGGGGACGTCACCGGCTTCCTTTCCTTTACATGGTATCCGACATCTCATGCTACATTCCTCTTTCTCCTCTTCACTCTATTTCAAACAAGCTTTTTCACTCCTTAACACTCTTGGTTGCTTTTACCCAGAAGTAAACACAGTAAAGTTGAATTATGTCAAGAGCAAAAAAAAAACAAAAAACCCTTTCATTTAACATTAACTCAAGAACCCAAGGATTCCACTTTTCTCTTAGGAAACAGTTTAAAAACACACATGCAAATACTAGATCTATGGATTGCTGTTCTGCCCTGGTTTATAGCAGCAAAGGAAATTCAAATACATTAAGCACGTATAGAAATACCTAAATTTTACCCAGGTACAGACATTTCAAGTCTTGCTTGACCCCAGTTAACAAAATGTAGCATGGGCTCCCCCTACTGGGCATATAGGGATACTGTAGTATTGCCCTGCTGCTGGTGAATTTTTTTTTTTTTTGAGAATTTCATACATGAATATTGTATTTACATGATTTTCACCCATTCTTCCCCATGATCAAAGTTCTCTCATAACCCTCAATTAATTCTCAAATTCATGACCTCTCCTTTAATTAGCATTGCTACATGTATGTACACACACACAGCCTACTATGTCCATTTAGCTGTGCTCATATGTACAGGTGTATAGAGCTGACCACTTGGGATTGGATAACATATCAGGGAGCTTGTATCTAAAAAAATGGATCCCCCTTCTCAGTAGCCATGCTTGTGGTCCATCATCAAGGGATAGGGTCTTGGAAAATCCCCCATCCCAGCTGGCATGTGGAGTGGCCATCATCAAGGAATAGGGTCTTAGAAAATCCCCCATACCAACAGCTGGCATGGTGGAGTACTGTTGCCATCATTAGAGCCTTATTTAGGTAACCATACTGATGAGATTTCATGTCTGAAAACTAAAAGTATATGTTAGTCTTGGTAGATGGTATTTATTGATCCCCTTTTATGTAGTATGGCACTGTTCTAGGCTCAACGATGAGACTTTAGAAACTTAAAAGAATAAAAACTGAGTAAAAAGTTTCTAAATAAAAATAACACAAATTGTCTGCTTCCATGGATAAATTTTAATTTCTATCCATCAGAAAAATACAAATCAAAACCAAATTGGGGGTCCTGGGAAGACTGCCAGTGTATTTACCGTGGTAATGTAGGGACCAGAGTTCAGTTCCCCAGAAATCCAGTTGTTGTATAGATGTGGCAGCCAGCAAGACTTCCCAGCCTGGGAAGGGGGAGACAGGGATTGCCCCAGAGCAAGTTGGGGCAACAAGACTAGTCACATAGGAGAGCTCTGGGTTTGCTGCGTGACCCTGGCTCAATGAATGAGATGGGAGAACAGTCAAGGATGATTCCTGACACCGACACCTGACACATGCACATGTGGCACCTGACACATGCACACACACACACACACACACACACACACACACACACACACACACACACATGCAAAACACACACCCATAATATACTTACATACATGTCTATGTATAAAAATATTAGGAGAGACTTGATAACTTGTGCAATTAATTTGTCATAGTTTTTAATGTTACCGCTACGCTGTGTGTGACTGGGAAGTGGCTTCCTTTTGCATTTACATTGTTAGGTCCTTGCATGTACTTTCTTTCATTTTAGGCCCTTTGTGCCCCAGGGGGGATGAACCACAGCTCATTTGCCCACTTTCACAATGACCGGCATTTAAGTTGTTTCCACATTTTTTCTATTGTGTAAATGTGTGCTTGCTAGGTTTGGGGGAGTTCTCTTTTATTTTTGTTTTTGTTTTTGTTTTTTTTAATCAACTCGACACAAGCTAGAAGAGTCCCTCGATGGCATCCGTGATGGACAATGATTGGGACATGTAAGCCAGATAAACCCTCTGTTTCCCCAAGTTGGTTTCAGCCATAACACTTCAGAGCACAGTTCTGACACCTCTCCTGTCCCAAAATGATAGCATCAAAACTCAAGAATTATTCATCTATCGTAGCAGCAGTTTCCACTACTACAAGTCAAAGGAAGAAGCTTGAAATGTCACACAAGATAAATGCAATGTCCTGATGAGAGCCACCATGTCACTCAGCAGGGATAAAGGTACGCTCAGGTGACTGGACATATTGGCCAGCTGTGCCAGCCATTTGAAGTTGTGCTGCCTAAAATAATTATTCTTCTTTAGAGTGCTGGATCAGATGATTCACTTGAGAGATATTAAATACAAAATGAACTTTGTGTGGAGAGAAGCTCATGAAATCTGTCCTGCTTGCAGTTGAAATCCCATTCTCCCACTGATTCAGCTTTCACCTTGGGAGGAAATGCAACTCCATGATCTGTTTAGACTTGGAAACTATCAGATGGGTGATCACATTTAGGCTTCTCCTAGCTTAACAACAGTTTAAAGACAGTTATCGCATGAGAATGTCAATTGCAACTATAGATGTTAAATCAAGATATTATAATCTACAAAGGAAAGCAATGCAATTCAAGGCAAAAGGAGAAAGAGTAAGAACCACAGTGAATCCAGTCTTTATAGGAAACCTGAAATGAAACTAAAAAATAGTAACCTAACGGATGGCAGTGAGCACTCAGCTCCTGAAGCATTTTATACCTACTTAAACTACAAATTTACAAACCTTGATGTCCATGACTTCAAAGAAGCTAGACTTGTAATTTTCAAAATAGAAGAATAATGCCAAATGTACCTGAGGTTTCTCCCTGAGACTGTAAATGAGAGCACAGACCCAGCGGCAAACAGTGTTCTAACTTGAGACCCTTAACAATCTGGCTGAAGGATTCGGAATGCCTTCCATCAATGCACTTCAGTATTCCAAGCAGAGAAGCTCTGCTGTCCTGGACTGCATGAAACCTGGGTTTAAATCAATGTTTCCTCAGGACTGTGGCCTCTAAGGGGATAGGAACTCCACAGAAAGACCAACGAGTCAGCTAACCTGGACCCTTGGGGCTCTCAGGGACTGAGCCACCGGCCAGAGAACATGCTCAGGCTAGACCTAGGCCTCTCCATACAAAATATAGCAGATGTACAGCTTGGCCTACACATGGGTTCCGGATAACTGGAGTCAGGGCTACTCGAAGCTGTTACCTGTATATGGGATATGTTCTTGTGGCTGGGCTGCCTTGACTGGCCTCAGTGGGAAAGGAGGTGCCCCTAGTCTCAAAGAGACGTGATGTACCAGAGTGTGAGGGATACCCAGGGGGCCTCCACCCAGTCACAGGAGAATTGGAGGGGGCATGAAGCGGAAGACTGTGGGAGGGGGTAACTGGGAGGGGACAGTGAGCAGGATGCAAAGTGAATAAGTTAAAAAAAAAAACTTTAAAACAAAAAATAATGCTTCCTCTTCAGATATGCAAGAGTACTTTACTTCACTAGCTCTCGAATTCTGATAGCAAAACTTGTTGCTGTCCAGCAGCAACGTTAAAAGGGGTAGGGCACCTGGAATATGGAGTTAGAAAGAAACAGGAGGAGATAAAAAGAGATAGGGTGGCCAAAATTATACCTACCCACGAGGAAGGTACCTTAAAACATTAGACAGGAGCCTTTATCACTCAGCCATCTTGAACCTTTAATGCAAATCCTTTGTTCCCCCAACAGGTAGAATACCTGAGGCAAAACCACTCCCCCAAGTACGTCAGTAATGAAGACCCAATCAACATTTTCTTAGTCTCTGTAGCAGGCGGGATTTCTGATGTGACTGGAGCCAGTAACGAGGCGTGGCAAATAGCAGGAGGTGGGCAGAGAGGTGTGGTTAAGAGAGGCAGGCTTCAAACCAGGAGGGTAACAAAGACTAGCCTCCCCTGCCTGAGAAGATAGCACTGTGGATAAAATCCTTGATAAGCAAGCATGAGATTTATATATGGATCCTCAGCACCCAAGTGAAAGCCATGTGCGGCAGCACCTGTAATCCCAGCACGGGGGAGGCAGAGACAGGCAGAGCCCGCGGCTTCACTGGCCACCCAGTGTAGTCAATTGGCCATCTTCAAATTCAGTGAGAGAACTGGTCTCAAAAACAAAAGTGAAATCCAATGAATAAGATACACACACAAACAGAGAGAGACAGAGAGAGAGACAGAGATTGAGAGAGAGAATGATACATATGCACATACAAGAAAAAACATCAGCAAAGCCTGCTCAGGGTACTTAGCTGAGCTACTTTGACCACATGAGCGACTGGCCTGAATCTCATTATTAGTTCTACAATGTCCACCATCCAGAGAGGATCTGAAATGTATATTCAGCACCCATAACCACCCAAGATGCCCCTGTTCTGTTCACTGTGTGAGTGCTGCTTCCCATCGGCCTGCCACTGCCCCCAGAGCTGCATCTCATTCTTCTCTGGTGGTCCTTCCTCTCTCATGGGGCTCACAACCCATTCCCATCCACCGTCGGACCACATGTGTCATGTGGATCTTTGATTCATTTGAAAATGAGTAAACTACTCATCCCACAGAAGATTCACATACAAAATGTTCAAGAAACTAGTTAAAGCCAACTGTTACCACCCCACCCCATGGAAGAATTATTTGAATATCTTTCTCTCAAAAAAAAAAAAGACATATAAATCACCAGCAACTATTAAAAAATGTCTAATATCATTAATTAGCAGAGAAATGCAAATTGAAATTCTAAACAAGATATCTCACTCTAAAAAGAATGACAAGGTATTATCAAAAGACACAAAATAACAAAATGTTGCTGAAGATATAAAGAGAAGAACATGGTTTTACACTGTTGGTAGGAACAGGATCAGTCCAGACACAGTGTACTGTAACGTAGTGTAGAAGTTCCCTCTCAGAAGCCTAGAGAGATGACTCTGTGGTTAGGAACATTTGGTATTCTTGCAGATAAATCTCAGCAGCCATGTGGTGCCTCACAACCATCTATAATTCCAGTCCCATGGGATCTGATGCCAACTTCTGAATCCAAGGGCATTGGCCACACATATAGTACACAGACATAGATGGGTGCAAAATACTCATACAAATGAAATAAATCATTTTACAATTTTAAATTTTTGGAGAATAAATGAGTAAATAAAAGAAAACCACATATTCAAAAAGGTGAAGGGGAGACTACAAATCAAATTGCCATGTGGTACAACATACATACACACTGCAAGTCCAGAAGAGAACTTCTGAGATCATGGAACCGAAAGTCTACAAAGAAGGTAGATCGGGATCTGGTGTGGTCGTTTGGCTCCTCCTCCTCCATGCATTGATTGGCTCAGTCTTCAGCTCTGGTACAGATAATATGGCTGCCAGCATCTCCAGAACCAGGTTTTTGTTACAGGAGCTGCCCAGGGCCACATGCCTGTACATCTTAGAAGAAATTAAAAGGCAAACTGGTAAAGGAAATTTATTATTAATTTATTTACCCTTTGGCCAAAATGATGAGAGAGAGAGAGATTCCTGGACTCCACTGTTTTTTGTAACAAAATTACGATTTTATAAAATAAGGAAACAAAATCTGGGAAATACGAATCTGTTAATTCTCCAGAACCCCAAGCATTCCTTTCTGGAAGGCTTGTTCCTCCTGTGTGGGGCACCAGGGCTTCAGAATTTTTCTTCTGAATGGAATTTCTGGAGATTTTAGTTCTTTAGGGCCCATGGTTTCAACAGTTTCATAGCTGAATGGACACAAGTGTCTCTTTAGGATGAATCCTCTCCTGCAAGGGTGATCACATGACTACGATCACATCATGAAGAAGACAATGACAGTCTAGGGTAAAAGTCCTTAGGTTCAAAAGGATTAGAGCATTCCTGTAGTCAGGATAGTATTACACACTGATTTGCTTAGATTAGGTAGCTCTGAGACCTAGACATTCCTTCTACCCTGGAAAATGAGATGACCCTGCTAGGGGTAAGCAGTTGCAGGTGGAGTCAACTAAACTAAAATTCCAGGTTGCTGCACCAGAGGTAGAAAAATGGTTTCTCACAGAGCAGCATGCCTACCTACCATTAGGACCAGGGCGGGGAAATGATGTTGTTGCCTTGGCAACAGACATGCCCACTGTACCTTCGGCATAGACTTTCACTGATAACGAATGCTCACGTACCTACTCCTGGTAAATTTGTCACTACATGAACTTTTACCAACTCATTTCCTCTAAGTTTGCTTTCTACATTTTGAAAGTGAATGTAACTGAAAAGTCATTATCTCAAGCACTTAAACACATTTTCTATTAGCTTTGAAAATTGGCTTTCATCATGGCTTTGTTGTGGTGTGTGTGTATGTGTGTGTCCTCTTCCACTTTATTGAACCAGAGTCTCTCTTATTTCTGCAGCTCTGTTGTATACTCCGTATCAGCGAGCATCCTGAGAGCTTTCAGTTAGTTCTCCTTGTCTCCACCTCCCTTCTAGCCATAGCCGCGACTGTATGTGTGTCTCCATGTTCTATGTGGACTCTAGGGATCAAACTCAAGTCCTCATACATGTGCTGTTAAGCTTTTGTACCAGCTGAGTCAGCCCCATGGACCCCACGTGACCTTTTGCTTTCTCCCTCCCACCTTTCCAACCTCATGTGCCCTCTCCTGATCTCCAAACTTTAAGCATATAACAAGATAAAGTGGAGTGATTTGAGAAGAAAAGTACCTTGCTTGTCGATTCTGTTAATAGTTCTATGTAAGTGCTGGTAGTTGGAGTAAGCATGTACCATTCACCTATAATCAAGGTCATTCCGGAAGTCCCGCCCTCTGCTCCTTTCACTCAGCTTTACTTCCCTGCTACACTGTAAGTTCATTTCCTGCTGTGGTTCTACACGATGCAGCTTTCCAAAATTCAAGCTCATTTCTGAGCGTTTTCCTCTTTTCGAGCATATTTTTCTCCCTCCGGGTTAAGTGGGATCAAGAGTCAGGGGACACGATGTCTTTGTATTGTTTTATATTACAAATCTTTTCCCACACTCTTCCCTGAGTTCTCTGCTGTGTATTTTACCAGCTCTTGAGCAGAAGACTTCGGCATTTTAATCTGTTAGCATTGCTGTCTGTTAATCACAATCCATAGGGAAGATATCTTCAGTTTAAATTCTAGGTCCTCGGCTAACTTAGCATACGTATGTAGAGGAAACTTCTTCCAGAGAGCATTTAACCACTCTGCTTATGCTTCCAAAGCAAAAGCAGGAGCACCTCCCACATGATTCCAGTCAAATGCACAGTTAAATCAGGAGGAAGTCTTGCACACAAGGCTCTCCTGAGCTCTGACCTTTGGCTGGACCTGACTAGTATTTTCCACACACTTTTGGAATTAAGGAGATGGAGGCAGAGAAGAGCTGAGAGGCACATACATACTTTGTAAAAGACCAGGGTCAGCATCGACTGCATGAGCTCCATCTGAGTTGGCCCCTTCCTATTTTTCTAAGTGTTTTAAAAAATAATTGGGATTTTTTTTAAATTACAATATAATAACATCATTTCCTCCAATCCCTCCCATGGACACCCGTTACTGTCCTGAAGTCTACAGCTTCTTTCTCTTAAGTTGTTATGCATGCACAACTGCGCGAGTGAGCAAGCACGAACACATCCAAAGTACATGAATACAACCTCCCCAGTCCATATGTGTTACCTGTACACATATGATCTCAGTGATGACAACTTGGTATTGGATAACCAAATGGGGGCTTTTCGCTGGGGAAGCCCGTTTCTTCCACTCTCAGTACTCCCCAGTTGCTCATAGTTCTGTGACTATAGTTAGGCCTACTAAGTTTTCCCCACTTATGTTAGCATTTCCATCAACTTTGCTGTTATTCAGTACTCTATGTCAATGAGACCCCATGGGAATAGCTCTCTGACATCTCTAGGAGACACAGTCTTATAGCAAACTTACTATATCTTTTACAATCTTTCTGCCTCCTCTTCTGGATTTATTCCTGAGCCTGAGATTCAGGAATCATGATGAAGATGCATCAGTTACTACTATGTACTACAAGTGCAGGATTCATGATGAAGATGCATCAGTTACTACTGTGTACCACAAGTGCAGGATTCATGATGAAGATACAACAGTTAGTACTGGGTACCACAGGTGCAGGATTCATGATGAAGATGCATCAGTTAGTACTCGGTTTCACAGGTGCAGAATTCATGATGAAGATGCATCAGTTATTCCTGGGTTCCACAGGATCTTTTATTTTCTGCATTTTGGTCAATTGTTATTTTCTGTAACAATCTCTGTTGCAAAGAGAAATTTCGTTGATGATGGATGAGGACTATGGTTTATCTGTTTTGTAATACCTTTCCTTCTTATTTATCCTTAACTTTCACTATTACCATGGACCCCTTTTTAGTGCAATAAAAGTCTCTTTCTCTCAGATATAAATTGAATACAATTATAACAATTAGTTAAATTATAAGGTATGATATATACTTACAATGTCCAGTCTACTATATTTGGCAACATAAATTATTTTATCATCTATCTTAATGAGTTTATAATTTTGTACCTCAATTATGTTCAATTTAAATTTTTATTACCATCTGAAAACCATTCTTTTAAATATAGAACATCTTTTTTTAATGTTAAATAACTTAAATTTAATTGTGAGACTAACTAGTCTTTAACCCCATCAGAGATCTGAGAAAGAATTAAATATTACCTGAATATGTAAGAAGTACAAAAACATAGCTCCCAAAACTATAGAAATGATATGAAAGAGAGAGTTGACCACTTGGATAGTACCTAACATTTCTTATAATGTTGGAGTTTCTATCTTTAGCTTTCTGACCCAGAAACAGGGATTATGAAGGGGTAACTTACCCTGTCTTGGCAGAGCTTATCAGTCAATTACCTTGTGTAGGTTTTTTTTGTTTGGACAGCATTTTGTCTGCAGATAAAATTAGGGTATTTCTTGCCCAGTGGCTAGCTGGTCACAATTAAAGCAACTCCACGTGGAAGTATTGATGCTCGTCATCTTCCTTGAAGTGGGATGGGGATATTGTCAGGAGCAGACATGTCTTGTAGTCAAAAGATCTTTTAATGGTGAAGTAACATTAAATGCCATTTCTATGGACCTCTGACTCATTTCAAGAGCATTTATCGCTATATAGCATAACTGAACTGTTAAACATTATTATTCTTAGCTATTTATTAATTGAATAACCTTGAAAACATTTTACTGTAATTAGCTACATTAGAATCTAATATGACCATGAGTTTGACTATCTGACTATTAACTTTCTTTACTTAGTTATTCTAAACAGTTTGTACTAGCAGCTATTAAAAGGCCTGAATCTAAGCCTTGTATTCTTGAATGAGTTGCATAGGCACAATGCCTATCAAAGAGTAGCAAAATTAATATTAAATTTTGTATCAATATGCAAAGAGTTATACCAATGAAAATCTTAGACCTGTATCAATATATCAATTCTATACCAATGTAAGAAAATATAACTTCAATTCTGCATCAAATGACAATTTCTACTAATGTTAAGATTGTGGCTATAAAATTCTTTGTTTAATAGTAAATTTAATAATCCATGCTTATTTTTCTAGTTTCTTATACGATCACCATATGATCCATTTTTCTTGTCAACCTCCTTCTTTTTACCTAAGAAAGGATAGAGAACAGGAAAGGAAAGACAGAATTCCCTGAGTGTAAGCTCCCTATTTTTCCTTCTTCCCTGTCCAAGACCATAATTATCTGTAAAATTATCCCTTAAAATGACTACATATGTATAAGTCATAAAATGACCAAACCCAGCCACTCCAACTTAAGGGATTGGGGTGAAGATTTTCTTATAATTGCTTTTTGTTGATTTGGGGCAAATGATTAATTGTCCAAAGGAAATTGAAAAAATTGTTAAGTCAAAATAAAGCTAGCTGTCATTATTTGTTGACCAGTCTTTATGTTGAGAAAGTCCAGGGCTTAATTAACTAAAGTCCTAATAGGAATAGTCTAAAAGGCTGGATGAACCAAGGTCATCAAGGATTAGCAGCCCTTTCTGAAGCTCTTCTTGAAGCAAGTCTCTAGAAACAGCATCAGCTGAGGCAGAATCAGGCAGGGAGCTGGAACAGCAGGTCATTTCAGCATCCCCAAGGGTGAATCTTGTCAGGCTGCCCTCTTGTTGTTTTGTTCCATAATATGTGAACTTTACAACCAATATTTAGTTCTACAAAGATATTTGTATGGAATGTTCAAGGTGCACAGAGCAGTTAAGAATGAAATTTTGTTCCTTTTTGAGCAGGTGAAAGATAACTGCCTTGTTTTGAATTAGTTTAATCAATAACCTAATTGTAATAAATCTTCATTCATGCCATAGGAAAGAATGGCATGATGAAATTTGAGGATTTTGTAGTCAACAAGATTTATAGGCTATGTATAGCTGAAATTTTGGCTAGAGACATTTTTACGTCTCAGCCAGTGTTAGGGTTGTTCTCATGTAGAGGGATCAACAAATCATGTTACCTGTTTGGTTTTCCTTCCTGTTTGTAGCCAAGATCTTTGCTGGGTGGGCGTGGCTCTTCCTCTAACAACACTGATCCTTATTACTTTAGAAGGAGTCCAAAGCCTTTTTTATCTTTTTTGTTAACACAAATATAAAGCCTCTCTCCCAAAATAGTCCTTGGCCCAGCAACCCATAGTCATCAAAAGTATAGATTGATTTATAGATTGATTTAGTTTAGCAGTCTTCATTTATTTAGGCCTGCTCAGGGTCTCCCTGTGTAGTCCTGGCTGTCCTGGAACTCACTCTGTAGACCAGGCTGGCCTTGAACTCAGAAATTCTCCTGCCTCTGCCTCCCAAGTGCTGAGATTAAAGGCATGAGCCACCACTGCCCGGCTTATTATTTTTTTATTTATTTTTTATGTGTATGAGTACACTGTAACTGTACAGATGGCCGTGAGCCATCATGTGTATGGTTGCTGGGAATTGAACTCAGGACCTCTGCCGGCCCTGCTCTCTCCAGCCCAATTCACTGTAGCTGTCTTCAGACACACCAGAAGAGGGTGTCAGATCTCATTACAGGTGGTTGTGAGCCACCATGTGGTTGCTGGGATCCAAACTCAGGACCTTCAGAAGAGCAGTCAGTGCTCTTACCCACTGAGCCATCTCGCCAGCCCCTATTATTATTTATTGTGACAGGGGTTCTCTCTATCTTTGTCTATGCCTTTGTGTCCTACACATTAGATCAAAGGCCTGGATTTATTTATTTGTCAATTTCCATTCATTTCTCTGTTCTTTCCTTAAAGCATGTATATAAATTTTATTTATTTCTCCCTTCTTTGGAAGCTAATAATAAATATATTTATATCTCCTTTCTCTTTATATAAATTGAATTAATATCCTTTCTTATCTTTAACTTCAAATTAAATTCCCTTCTATTTACTATATAAGCTGATTTTCAGGCCAACAAGGTACATTATCTATTAAAGGGATATTTATTCCTCCAACCTCTTTAGTGTGGCTTGATGAAGATCCACCTTCTGAGAGCTTGTGGGTCTTCAGCCAGATGAATACCTGCCCAACTGGAATGTGAAGTCTACATCTCGGTCAGAGATTTCATTCTCTTGGGCAAAAAGAATTAGTTTTCGGTGGTTTTGTTGTTGTTGTTATTGTTGTTGTGTTGTTGCTACTGTTGTGTTATTGTATTGTTGTTGTGGTGGTTGTGTTGTGTTGCTGTTGTTGTGTTGTTGCTGTTGTTTTGTGTTGTATTGTTGTGTTGTTGTGTTCTTGTTGTTTTGTTGTTGTGTTGTGTTGTTGTTGTGGTTTTGTTATTGTGTTGTGTTGTTATTGTTGGGTGTTCGATTTATAGTGTACTGCAAGTATGGCATGAGTTCACATCACTTTCTTTTCACCAAATCCCTCTTACAATAAAGGACTTTGACTCACAATCAACTGACAACTGGTACTCAACCAAATGATTTGACCTTGTAGGGAGCCACTCCTACATGAAGATAGCTTCTCCACTTTCCACCATATTTCTTTCTGGACAAACAAGGGGAAATAAAGAAATTCACTCACACTGTAGTTGCTAAGGCAGGGAACTGGAAGTTCATCTCCCTCCCTCCTAACATCCAATGAGCAACTCCTGCAGACTTCATTTTAGAAACATATTTTGAGACCATTGTCTTATTTCCCACAATCCCTATGATCATAGCTCAAGGTCAGCTTCATCTCTCACCCAGATTGGAGCACTGGCCTGATAAATGCCCACCCTGTTTCTGATCTCCCTTTCCCCTACATCCCTGAGGAAACCATCTACTGATGTATGAACCCTGTGATGAGCTTACAGAAACAGACCCCTGGAGTGTGTCTCTCACCTGCCTCAGTACCTCTCAGTCTCAACTTTATCAACCAGAATCATTTAGAAAGTATTAGACACAGAAGGATGCTGAATTTG
>NW_022196910.1:49685858-49692936 GCF_008632895.1 Mastomys coucha
AAAAAAAAGGACAATTTTTTTTAAACTATCATCTTCCATCATAATACTTTCATAAAGGAATTAAGTTTCAGATCCATACACATGGCTATTGTCACAGGCTAGAGAAATGCAACTGTGAAAAACTGCAGATCATCAAAGCATTCACTGATAATTTGCCTCACAGTGGTCCATTCTGCGGAGCTCAGCATAGTGTATAAGACCTCTTTGAGTGGACTCTTAGGAGTCCTTTAGCCCTGTCGTTCCCTGCCTGAGTGCCAGCAACTTCACATTGTTCAGACTTCATTCACACATTATTTTCTCACTTTCCCTCTATTCCAGCTTTCTCTGTGGCTACAGCAAAGGATACAGGACTCTCACACATGAACCACTAAGCAACTGGGGACTCACCCAAACTTCTACCTTTGCTCAACTGATTTTTCTATAACATAAAGTGCTCAGAAAAGGGCTCCCTCTTCCAAAACCACTTTTCTTATTTCTTACATAGTCTTTCTCCCCTCTGGAAATGAGTACAAATGCATCAAGACAATCTTGTGCAAATCAGTAGCATTACTTATAGCATATTTATCTGCCTTTCACCTCTTTCTTCCATTAAGGGAGCATTCATAAGCCCCTCAATTACTGGTGGTATCTGGTCAGTTTTACTTTAGTAACACTGAACACAGTGAGTCTGAAGCTAGCCTTGTTAACATAGAGAGTTCAAAGCTAACCTGGCCTCTATAGCAAGATTCCATCTCAAAACAAACAAATAAGAAAAAAAAATTCAAGTATTCTTATGCATACACAAGTGCAGGTTATCTCCAAATCTTCTGGGACTGGGACCAGAGGGTCATAAACATGCATTCTATGCATATCATTGGAAGGTGTGACAGAAGATGAGTCTACCATATAAATGTGTCCCAAGATTCAGTTTCCATTACATCTGGCAGCATCCCATTGGCCAAAGCAAGTTGATATGGTCAAGTCCAACATCAGGTAGATATGTAAAATTGAGCTTCTGAGGCCATAGGAAGTGATACTTGATGTTAGTAGGAGTGAAACTTCTTGACCAGTAGTCTAATCTATGCACCCATCATACCCAAGATAAATAAAAGAAGCAAAGGAGAAGTCAGCCAGAAATGTGAGAGACAGCTCCATGGTCATGCAGGTGTGTGGGAGTAGAGGTGAGCTGAAGAGGCTGAGGAATGTGGGAAGGGATCTTCTAAGAAAAGAACTTAGCTAGGAAGCTCACTTTGCATTTTCTCTAGGAATCCACTTCATATTCATAAACACTGACCCAGCCCTTACTTCAGGTGTCCCAAACAGGTGCTCTAATTCCCAATACCACAAAAGGAAGTGTTTCTTAAAAGGAAAAGCTCCTTTCCAGGTATTTCTATTTTTTTCTAGTATGTGTTCTTGGGTGTGGGTTGTCTCTTGATCTGTGACTAACTAAGGCATCAACATTTACAAAGTCCAGGCTTTGTTGGCTTCTAAAACCTAAGGGAACTTTACATTTCCATTATCCTATGTAGGTGTCAATGGGATGGAGCCAGGGATATCTATCAGTTCTGAGGAGTAACAGCAAGCTTTAAACAAAAGTTCTGTATATGGGATGAATCCCCAGGTGGAACAGTCTCTGGATGGCCTTTCCTTCAGTCTCTGGTCTATACTTTATCTCCATATTTGCTCCTGTGAGTATTTTGTTCTCCTTCTAAGAAAGACCGAAGCACCTACACTTTGGTCTTCCTTCTTCTTGAGCTTCATGTGGTCTGTAAATTGTATCTGAGTTATTTGGAACTTTGGGGCTAATATCTACTTATCAGTGAGTGCATACCATGTGTGTTCTTTTGCGATTGGGTTACCTCACTCAGAATGATGTTTTCTAGTTGTATCCATTTGCCTAAGAATTTCATGAATTCATCGTTTTTAATAGCTGAGTAGTACTCCATTGTGTAAATGTACCACATTTTCTGTATCCATTCCTCTGTTGAAGGATATCTGGGTTCTTTCCAACTCCTGGCTATTATAAATAAGGTTGCTATGAACATAGTGGAGCATGTATGTGTCCTACAGTTACCAAACCCAGACACTACTGTGGATGCCAAGAAGTGAACACTGAAAAGAGCCTGATATGGCTGTCTCCTGAGAGGCCCTGCCAGAGCCTTACAAATACAGAGGCAGATGCTCACAGCCAACCATTAAACTGAGCTTGGGGTCCCCAATGGAGGAGTTAGAGAATGGACTGAAGGAATTGAAAGGGTTTGCAACCCCATAGGAAGAACAACAACATCAACCAACCAGACCACCCAGAGCTCCTAGGGACTAAGCCATCAACAAAGGAGTACACATGGCTCCAGCTGCATATGTAGCTGAGGATGGCCTTGTCATGCATCAATGGGAGGAGAGGTTCTTGGTCCTATGAAGGCTCAATAGATGCCTCAGTACAGGGGAATCGAGGGCAGAGAGGTGGGAGTGGGTGGGTGGGTGGAGGAACACCCTCATAGAAGCAAGGGAAGGGAGGATGGGATAGGGGGTGTCCGGGGTGGCGGGGGAAACCAAGAAAGAGAATAACATTTGAAATGTAAATAAAGAAAATGTCCAATAAAAAAGAAAAAAATAGTTCTGGATGGAACCTTGCCTTACACTGAACCTTCTGAAAGGCTCACAGATTTCGGTGTCTTTTAAAAAACACCAAATGTAGGAGCTCATGAGATGGCCCGTGAGATGGCTCATGTTAGGAGCCATAATAGGACAAGCTAATAACTAGCAAGTGATCATCCTGAAATGCCTGCTTCAGATTATTATATAACTGTGACAGGTGCGCCCTCATTAAGCAAGGCTGTGAGGGACTAATTTTAGGAAAGACTCCTGCTATTAATATGCTTTTCCTGTTATTATTAAACATATATAACAATCACTAAGTAGTAGCACACCTCTTTTGAGCAGATCTCTGCATATCCATGAAGTTGTACTGTTTTGTAATTATGCTATATAGACAAATAGGTGACTTAAGTCTTAACGATGATCCTATAAGAATTCCTAAAACTATATCTGTGATTATTAAGCTCTTTTATAATGGGACTGCTGTTAGGTCCTTTTCTGTTAGTTAAAACTGCAATGAGAACTCTGCCAGTCTCCCAAGTATCAGTAGTTAATTGCTCTTAGATGGTAACCAGACTTTCTCCTACTCAGAGCACATTCCAAGAGGTTGTTAAAGGTCATAAAAGGGGGACTAACAATTTATTATAGGTGCTAGGACAGAAGATAAAATATTGACTGGGTTCATCTATACAAAACCTCACTTAAAATTTAGGTATTATCTTAAACCTTCAGTGAATCTGAGGGGCTGAGACAGGTGATGGATGTTTAGCTAGATAATTACTCCTAATGGATATGCATGTAAACATTCACTGTTGTAAACTTCTATTTCAATTTATGATTTGATGTTTGGTGTGAACTTGTGATGAACTTTGAAACATGTGATCATGTATTCTGAAAGATGTATAAGTACTGGGGACAAAGACATGAGATGGAGCTAGATAAAGAAGAGCTAGATAGAGTAGAATCTTTCCCCTTTCCCCACTTAGAAAACTTTTCCCTTTCCCCTTTTCAATTTTCCCCTTAGATAGCTTTCATAGGAAACTTTTTACAACTTACTAATTAATTCTATATCACTTCTCTTAGTGTCTTCTCTTCCTGCGACTTCTGACTAGCAGGCTGAAAGTTAGAGCCCAGCAGTTCCTGCTGAGATAGAACAAAGGCTATTTACTTAATCCTTTGTGGTTTAAAGAAGAGATGTTAAATGCCAGAAACTGCAGTTTCTGGCCTCAGGATCACAGAAGGCAGGTCAGTTACAATAGCATAGTAACTTAGACTTACATAAGTAAACTTTTTATTATACAGCAGCCCTAAATATCTCCTAAGACTGAGTCTTACCCCACCTATGCTCTTCTCCCTCTGCTGCCTCAAGAAGAACTGACAAGGAAGAAGAAACACCCAGTTGGGGCTGGCTCCTTGCAGGCTCAGTGGTAGGAGTCTGTGAAATGGCTCAGTGGTTGAAGGCACTCACTGCCAAGCCTGATGGCCTAAGGTTAATCTCTGGGATCCACATGGTAGAAGAAGAGAATCAACTCCCACAAGTTGTCCTCTTACCTTTGCATAAACATTGTGGCACTTACATGTGTGCTCACACACACACACACACACACACACACACACACACACACACACATTGTGGGGAAGATGGAGGGAGGGAAAGATAGAGATAGGGAAGTAGATAAATAATCTAACAATAATCTAACACATTTTAAATGCATCGAAGTAGTCAACTCACTATTTTGTTTTCTCTTAAAATAGTTTTTAATGAGACTGTTGTTCCTAGCTATTCCTCCCTAATACTTCTCTGAAGCTATTTTCAATTTGGCAAGGAAATATTTTAATTAATGACTTGAAATCTAATAACACCTCCTGTTCTCAATAGACAGCTTCTGAGAATCTCAAATGCTGACAAAAGTGTTCTGTTTAAGGTCTCAGACAGCGTTTAACACGGGAAGTGATTAGATGGAACCTTTGGTTTGTCAGAAGCCCTATGATGTTCAGAGTAACTTGGGTCCCACCCTTGTCCTTAATAAAGGTGATTGTAGACCACTCGTTTATGTGGATTGATGTGACACCATGTAACTTCTGTAGAAATATTTCAACCCTTGTTTCTGCCCTTATCTCTGGATTCTTCCCCTTCCCTCTGTCTTGCTACCTCTTTATTGAATTGTTCTACAAAGTAATCCGTTGCATCCTTGGCAGAATAAGCCCAGGAGAGCCTTCTTCTTCATTCTGTGAGGGGCTTTCCAGGTATTTGCCAATCAACATGGCATTTCTTCTGACACAAATTCCCTCCGACTGCAAGGGTGACAGTCATTTTTAATAGAGCACCAATATTTTCCTTCACATATATATTAATCACTAATAATATTTTCAAGGAACATTGATAAAATAAAAATAATTATTATTCTAGTACCTACCATGTTTTAACCTAATATTGTTTGATTTTTATAGCTTTTCCCTCCATCCCGAATATAAATCCTATTAAATAAGGAATTATGACAAAAGAGAAAAGAAAATTTCCAAGAGATTTTCAAGGATGTCCAAGACCCAAATGCTTTTAAGTAACAACGATGATCATTAAATCTATATCCAACAGGCTACAAAACCTTTATTTATTTATTTTCAAAAAGGAACTTTAACCAGATGTCTTTGAAGTTCTTTGAGACTTTGACATTTCAAACTATGAAACAAAGGGTTAATTCAGAGGTCAACATTGTGCAAACCCTGCATAATCGAGATAAAGTGAGTCAGCAGGGCTTCTAGGAAATGCCCTCCTAGAATTTGACAACATATTCCAACGCTGAAAACAGTGTCCTTACTCACCTGAGATTTGTGCAATGTGAAGGCACCAATGGAAATCCTGGGCACCAAGTCTCAGAAGGGTTTTGGTAGAAAAGTTATTCCATGCCTTACTGAAAGAATTAAGCTCACTCACTCTGGTTGTCCTGGGATAATTAGAGGCTAATAAAAATACTCTCTCCTGGATTCTTCCCTATGAGCCCATGTAACTAGGACAGTTTGTCTGAGTCTGACAGGTCATTCTAGCTAATCATACACTTCAAAAATGGTCTTGGGAACTCCTAGCTAGCCATTTCACACTGTTTGTCATGAACTCACCACTGTTTTTATGCCACCTGGAAAAGAATCAAGGAGTGACATTTCTGAAGTTATTCTCTCCATATTACCTAAGGTTCGGTCAGTGAGTGTTCTCATGGGGTTAGAAGACAAAGGAGAAAGAGAAGCCAGTATTTTGCCTCAGCAACTGCAGTCAACACTGGCTGTGGGTCAGCAACACTTTTCTGTAAAGGATTATTAATTAGTTTAGTCTTTTCTGGGCATATGATTTTTTTTTCCACTTATTTGTTCTGTGACAAGGCAAAAACGGTCACATACAAGGTATAAATAGACGTCATTACTTGACAATACATCTTTATTTACAATCACTGAAGTACAAGCTTTAGGCATTTCCATACTTTTGGGGTCCAGAAGTTGCCCCCAAAATCACACAAACACCAACTTCAGTCAGACAGGGGTGGTTTATTGACCGCACACACTGATACTGATTGATCAAGGATGTAGCTCAGAACTATCTGAAGCTATGACCCTGAATATCTTTCCCTGTCAGCTTATAAAGTAAATAAAACACACACACACACACACAACCTACAATGAGCTCATACATGGGTACAAGAAGTATTTCCCAGTGGTTGGCTCTGACTGAAACCATTTTAGACATAACAATTCATATTGACCTTTAAACTTGATAGGTCTTATGTAAAGCTTTGTGGAATTTTTTAAGATTAACAAACCTCAGAACATAACAGGATATGTGATCAGCATGACCCTGCTCTGAGTCAAGTTATTTCTCTGTGTCAATGACTGGAAATCACAGAAAAAATAGGAAACAGCTGGCAGCCACAGAACAAAACGGCATTGCTTGATAGCATCCCACACTCACAGTAAGTAAGCTAGTCTTACAAAACCAAGAGCCGACTCACTCCATAGAGAAGTTGCCCAGTCCTATGAGGGCAGGACTAGATTTACTTCTGAATGGCATAAATTATCTCTTAAGCTTCCCACCCCTTCATAGTATCATTACTTAGAAATCAAGGCTCTAGATTTTCTCTCCAGTGAGTTTCTGGGACAGGAGCAGCCAGCTGGGAGGCACAGGCCCCACGAGTCACAGGGGAGTTGCAGGGCAGCAGTGACAGGATCCTCTCAGCTTCTGAGTGACAGAGGTGGATCAACTACCTTCTCTGCCCCTTCCCTGCAAGGGGAGGACCAACCTCCAGGGAGTGCCTTAACCCAGAGACTCGGGTGAGAGCCACCATTTTCTCTCCAGTGAGTTTCTAAGACTGGAGCAGACAGCCAGGAGGCTCAGGCCCCACGAGTCGCAGGGGAGTTGCAGGGCAGCAAGGACAGGACAAGCTCTGGTCAGAGACACTAAGAACATCTAACACCAAAAATATAGAGATGGCGAAAGGCAAACGCAAGAATCCTA
>NW_022196910.1:49694896-49695304 GCF_008632895.1 Mastomys coucha
GAATAAAATCGACTTTCACCCTAAAGTGATCAAAAAAGATAAGGAGGGACACTTCATATTCATCAACGATATGATCTACCAAGATGAACTCTCAATTCTGAATCTCTATGCTCCAAATGCAAGGGCATCTACATTGATAAAAGAAACTTTACTAAAGCTCTAAGCACACATTACACAGCATACAATAGTAGTGGGAGATTTCAATACCCCACTCTCTGCAATGGACAGATCATGGAAACAGAAACTAAACAAGGACACAGTGAGACTAACAGAAGTTACAAAACAGTTGGATTTAACAGATATCTATAGAACTTTTTATCCTAAAACAAAAGGATATACTTTCTTCTCAGCACTTCATGGTACCTTCTCCAAAATTGACCATATAATTGGTCACAAATCAGGCCTCAA
>NW_022196910.1:49698093-49730168 GCF_008632895.1 Mastomys coucha
TTTGACTTTGAAAAAAAAAAAAAAAGAAATCAAGGCTCTAGTTCAAGAACTTTGGGATGTAAAGATGATAGAATCATTAAAAATCACAGGTTTACCTTTGATTGTATAGTGTGCACTTCTCTATAATTGTACACATCGATTCTGTCCTCACAGCCTTCAGATACAAGATGCTTGGTCCATCCTGAGCCTTTGAAATCCATACACACCCATGTTGTCCATGTTTCAGATGAAGACGCTCAGCGTGATGTTTTTCTCTCTGTTAGCCTCTTTAGAGTTGGACAGATCTGTAGTTCTTTACACTGAAACTGTTCGTACTTAAAAGACACAGAGTAACCTCGGCTTTAACAGCCAATCTCTGAAACTCAGATTATTTAATCTAGCAACAATATAAAAAAATGATGAAGAGGAGCTGGTATTGGTTCTCTGAGCTGAAGTTAGAGGAAGTAATGATCTCATTCTTGCTATACATTTCACTTATGTTCAACATATACACACTTTATTTATATTCAACATATATGCACCTTATATGTATTCAACACATATACATATATATACTTCATTTGCATCAACATTTTACTTGTATTCAATATATGTACTTCATTTGTATTCAACATATATCTCTATCTATGTGTATATATATTTCATTTGTATTAGCATGTAAAGCAAAACAATTTATTAAATTTATATCAATTTCTGCTATTAGTTACCTGAAATTTAGAGCCATTAGAGAACTAAGTGCTGAGAGACCATACAACTGTTGCAAGAAAAAAAATGTTTCTTTTCAGTAAAAAGTTTGACTAGGATTGTGGATCTGGCTGCATATGCACAACAGAAGCTTATAGAAGAGAAGAATTCCAAAGAGGTTTCCTCAAAAGAACGAGCTTAGGCATTTCTGAAAGTCAAACCCAAACAAGCTGTATAACAATGGGGGTTGAACTCCTGGTGATCTTTTACCATCCTCTCTTTTAAAGGTTTCTGTGCTGAGTGGGAAAAAAATAGGGTGGTAAGAACCAGAAAGAGGCCCTTGGGGAGATACCAGAGAAAAGTATCAGTTTTGTTTCCTGTTGCTGTAACAAAATACCTTTACAGAAGCAACTTGAGGGAGACTCGGCTCCTTTAGTCTTACAGTTCCAAAGGGATACAGCCTGTATTTGGAGAAGACATGGTAGCAGGCAGCTGAGGAGCCATATGAAGAGTAAGAGACCAGCTGATCACATTGTATTCACCTCAGCAAAGTGAGTCTCAAAGCCTATTCTCAGTGACTCATTTCTCCATTCAGGATCTGCCTCTAAGTCTCCACAGGCTTCCCAAATAGCACCAGCACCAGGGGACCATGTGAGCCTACGGAGGACACTTTACATCCAAGCGCTTCTGCAGTGACAGCTGCTGAGAGATGCTGAGCAGATGGTGAATGGGCACACAGGACCCATGAGGATGACTCTACTTGATACATAGGCTCCTCCACCTGAGCTCCCTTAGCACAGTCAAAGTCAGAGACTCTTCCTTTAAACTAAATACAGATCTCACACATCCTTGTCTAGAGTCTAGCCCAATGTAGCCAGGTCCTATGTGCAATACTCCACCTTTGTCTGGCCACCACTGTTTGTATTTCAACCTATATCTATGATTCCTCTAGAATGGGCCCCACTTGCCAGCACTCATGGGTCCCATCTTTGCTGCATCTAATCTTTCTACCCAGACAGGATCAGGAACATTCTCAAGGACCTCGCCTGGTAAGGTTCCCTGAGTGCCCCCCATCCACACCTTCTCCACAATGTATAAGATCAAACTGGGGCAGTGGAAAGACCATGAGTCCTCCACTTTATACAAAGAACTGCAGGCAATTAAGAATGCTGAGAGTGGGAGAGTCTCCCTGGGAAGAGCGCACCAGTTAGTATCCAAACCAAATGCTCAGCCCTGATAACATACATCTAGGCAGCATTACAGAGACCAAGCAGGTTGCGTTTAGAAATATGCATATGTGCCCATTTAGAGGGAAGAAAGGGAAGAGGGCGCTGTAATTGTATTTAAAATCTCAAAAGTAAAAGAAATAACTGAAAAATAAGTAATAAAAATTAACGACATACAAGACCACACTAAAAGTTTCGGACTCTGCCCATGGCTCAGCAGATGGTATTAGATGCAACTATTTTATTGGATTTAAATACTTTCTCTTTGACTACTTTCCATTCTTGCACATTACTAAACAGAGAAGCTTTTTAAAACTTTGGATGTATTAAATTGAATTACAACTTGTTTCCCAAAATTTGTTACTGTGTTTTGGAGAAAGAAAACCCTACTTCTACTGCCAAAACTACATTCCTTGCTCTAGACAGAATGTGTCCTGATTTCAGACTAAATAGAGTTTTAAGGAAAGATTATTTTCCCTAGAATTTAGCTTCATGTGCTTAAATCTTTGGAGAAAACTCTATTGAAAAAATTTTAAAACTGCATTTGTAAAATTGTCATATAAAGAGAAAAGTAAGGGTATATTTTGGGTTACATAGTAATTTCATAATGCATATACATATTGAGATATTTCTCCAATCACTATGCAATCTTAAAGGGGATTTGCTGCTATTAAAGTTTAAGAAGAAATATATAAACATGGAACACTGCCTATAAAAACTTGGAGGCATACATATTGTAGGAGCCAGTAGCCAGAAGATCACTCAAAAGAATTCAGAAAGTCACAAGGAAGCAAAATAAACGTGATACGAAGGAAGCAAAATAAACGTGATGCGTCGATAAAAGCAAATAGAGCCAAATACAATGTGTTTCTTCCTAAAAGTAGCACTGGCTCTTTAATCTCAAATTTCTGAGTTTGTTTCCACTAATTGTAGGCGCTTTAAGGGCAGGGATTGTATATGATTGACAGGTTTACTTCTAGTGTAGACTCTGCTCATACACCAAGGCCCTGAGAAGAGAATGCATCTGACTCAGTAATGCTCTCCCTTTATCTCTTGTGTTTACTTTTTTACTTTCTCTTCACTCCTATCCATCAAAAGATACTCCTTATCTGCTTTAATTATAAGGAAAGCCCTTACACTAAGCATCCAGGCGTGTTCAACATTTCTACGGGGATACCTTCTTACTGGCTTTCCCTCTGAACTTGTCAGCTCCCCCTGGCAGTTTCTTCCAGCTCCTAAGGCTGCTCCAGCTACAGTAGTCAGTACCTTCTCCAGCTGTCAGTGACCTGCGTTTATATCCCTCCTATCTTCCTTACTCTCTAGATCCAGTTACCAAGTCCTGTGAAACAATTCTGAACGATTCTGTCTGTCTTTATTTTCTCCGTCACTAATTCAGTCACTGCTTCTTTCTCGGGATCTGACAACATCACTTCCCTGGATCCACATCTGTCCACCCCAACTCCATCCCAGAGACACCCGTGAGAATTCAGGGTGGATCAAGATTGTGTCCCGTTCGCAGCCTCTCAGAGGCACCCTTTACATCTCACTTTACGATGCTGCCCCTTTATTTCTGACCACACAGGAAGAAATTCTAGGTCCAGCTGTTGGGTTAGCTGTACTTCAGTCAGGAAGAAGGAAGAAGAAGCCATCGCTGAACAGACCCAATTAATTCATGAAATAACCTGGGTTAGGATGCTCATGCTCAAATCAGACAGAAGAAATAGATTCTGTTCTGCTCTGAACCCAGCACACACATTTTGGGAAACTCTGAAATCTGTTCAGTAGGCAGTTTTGTTTTCAAAGTTTAGAGTTGAAGATATGACTCTGATAGAGACCCTGCCTGCCATTCATAAGATTCAGGTTTAATCCCAGCATAATAACAACAAAAAGTTCTCATACTGGTTAGTCCCGAGAAAAGAATCATATCTAAGACAAAGACATAACTCTCTGGCCCGTAAACAATCTCAGTAGGCTACAATTTTTATTTCAATTTGATTGAAAGGATAACCCTGTTAGTTCTGGAATAGTAAACATTTACCACCGTCCATTGTGGGGATTCATACCTCCCAATCCTGATATTTGTAACTTGTAATTGTTGAGAATTTTGTTTAGGGAGCTAAGGATATAGCCATGGGTAGTAAACTTTATGAATAAGCGCCTTTCCTCTTCAGAAAGAATAAATACAGTTGTGCTAGAAAATAACTACTCAGATAGTTTAATCTTCATGTAGTT
Organism: Mastomys coucha; assembly: GCF_008632895.1. Classification (NCBI taxonomy): domain Eukaryota; kingdom Metazoa; phylum Chordata; class Mammalia; order Rodentia; family Muridae; genus Mastomys; species Mastomys coucha. The sequence continues at coordinate 49,702,236 of NW_022196910.1, forward strand.
ACTACTTAAGAAATTTGTAATATTGAAAGAACTCTGCAGAATTAACCCCCTAAGTGATTAAACTTGTAAATTAGCAAGAAAGCACCAACAAAAACGACCTGGGTGAAGTAAGCTTAGCACCGGAACCGTGTGAAAAGATGTTAGTAGTAATCACCTGTGCTTAGAATCATCACTGGATGGCAGAGAGGATTATGGGGGTCACTGAGCAGCCCACAGTTTTTAACTGAAGGGTATGGCAGTCAGAAATAACTCAAAAGGAGGAAGGCAAGGAAATAAATTCCCAGACTGTCTAAGTCAGAACTTCACTGTTGTGAGGAGACACCATGAGCAAGGCAGCTCTTATAAAGACAAACATTTCATTGGGGGTTGGCTTACACGTTCTGAGGTTCAGTCCATTATCCTCATGGTGGGAAGCATGGTGGTATGGAGGCCAATGCAGTGCTGGAGAAACCAAGAGTTTCTCCATCTTGATCGGAAGGCAGCCAGGAGAAGACTGAAATTCCACAATGAGCAGAGCTTGAGCATAGGAAACCTCAGAGCCCACCCCCACAGTGATGAAGGGTATTTCACCAGTTAAAAACCCTTCCTCCAACAAGGCCACACCTCCTCTAACAAGGCCACACCCCTCCAACAAGGCCACACCTCCTCCAACAAGGCCACACCTCCTCCAACATGGCCACACCCACCCAACAAGGCCACACCTCCTCCAACAAGGCCACACCCCTCCAACAAGGCCACACCTCCTCCAACAAGGCCACACCTCCTCCAACACGGCCATACCCACCCCAACAAGGGCACACCCACTCCAATAAGGCCACACCTCCTCCAACAAAGCCACACCCACTCCAATAAGGCCACCACTAATATGCTCTCTATGGTCCAAGCACTCAAACACCCGTATCTATGGGGGCCACACCTATTCAAACACAGACCTCATTTTGTAGTGTCTGGCCTGATCTTTTAATTAGTCAAGCCCACTCTATATATAGTCCATTCTGATAAAGGAGATAGGCTGCCAAGTCCATAATAATAAGTGAGAGAAGAAATCTAGAATCCAAACCAGGTAGAGCCTTGGATAACCAAACGCCTGCCTGAATAAATTGACATTAAAAAGTGGCTGCTTTGGGGCTGCAGAGATGGCTCAGTGGTTAACAGCAAACTTTTCTCTTGTAGAAGACCTGAGTTCAGTTCCAGCAGACATATTGGATTGGTCACAGCCACCCATAACACCAGGTCCAGGGGGTTCAGGTGATCTCTTCTGGCCTCTGTGGCTGCCAGCACTCTCACACTTCCATAAAGACACACACACACACGAAAATAAAACAGAATACTTTGGGTTTTGGAGACAGGGTTTCACAGAGTCCTAGCTGTCCTCGACTCATTTTCTAGACCAGGTTGGCCTCAAATGCTCAAGGATCTGCCTTCCTGTGTCTCCCAAGAGCTGGGATTAAAGGCATACACCACCATACCTGACATACAACTTTTTTTTTAAAATGATGCTTATATTTGTTGTTCGCACAGTCTAAATCACAATGCAGTGCCTTAGTTAGGGTTGCTAATGCTGTGATAACGCACCATGACCAAAAACAACTTGGGGAAGGAAGGTTTGGTTGTTTTTTTCCCCTTTATTCTTTCACATGACAGTCCATCATCAGAGGAAATCATGGCAGGAACTCAAGATGAGAACCTGGAGTCAAGAACTGAAGCAGAAGCCATGGGGTAATGCTGCTGCTTACTGGCCTTGCTCCTCGGGAATTGCTCTTCTCTTCTTATTCTTTTCTCATGTACTCCAGGACCACCTGCTTAGGGAATGGTACCACCCACAGTGGGCTGGTTCTTTCCACATCAGTCATTAATCAAGAGTATGGCCCACAGGCTTGCCTACAGCCACGTCTTATTAAGGCATTATCTGGATTTAGGTTCCCTCCACTTAGGGGACTAACTTGTGTCAAGTTGACAAAAGACTAGCCAGCACTCCTGTCTAGAAATCACTTGGCAAGAATAATGATTGCATGAGCTCATTCTTATCTCTCTCAAACCAAGTGTGGTGATAGGAATGACTGAGTTAAGCACTAAGCCAGTTAATAATCCAGGCCTGCCTCATGGTTTCCATCTGGTCCTCTCAGCTCTTCCTGGGACTTTGACGGAGCTACTTCTCCATCACAGTATCTTCTCTGCACACCCAGCATGGTTGCCATTGTCTGCACTGGACAGAGACAGGAACAGAAGCAGCTGCAGCGACTAGAGGACAGAAGTGAGGGATTAATTTTCCGATCTGATGGGACAGAAAATAAGAATTGTCTAGATATTATGAAAAATGAGACTCTTGTCAGTAATTGAGGCTGGAAAATTGCATCCATGGTTTCTTAGGACAAATTGCCTATGGCGCTGCAACTTTTCTTGCAAATTAAAGAGGAAGTGAGGGCCACAAGAACTGACTGGCAGAGCTTAGGGAGAAAATGGCAGGCTGGGCTGGTACCATTTTCATCTTAAAGCATGATAAGAAAGATTTTCTCTGACTGGTCTAAAAGAGCCTCTAAGACCTTTAAACCACAGGGCTCATGCACCAGGAAAGTGATCATACCATGGCCCTGAAGAGGGTAGACTCATTTTCATTTCATGCAGAGGCTCATGAGGCTTTGTGTAAAGTACAGGAGAATGACAGGAGATATGGAAACACTAGAATAAGATCAACGCTGGATGCCTTTAGATAGTCTGAGTACTGTGAACTCCTAAGCAACTTTGGCACTTTCACAATTAAATTAGTTTTCTGTGGCTATGGGATAAATGATCCCAAAGTCTAGGTTTCAAACAACTGCCACTTATTACCTGATTTGTGAGGATCAGAATATAGGTCTCACACAGGCAGCAGTTAGATGACAGACAGCTACAATCACCAAAGTTTCAGCCAGACTGGAGAAAGGAAGAAATTATTGAAGGGATGGCAAGTCTTGGTAGAACTGATTGATTGCGGTGTTATAGGTACTGAGAGACAGAGAGAGAGAGAATGGGGGGTAGCTGAGAGTTTTGACTATAGCTGGGTATAGACTGGCAGGATGTAGCCAAGGGAACATCTTTATATGGCTGCAGGCAGGCTCCCAGATTCTCATGGGAGGTTTCTCACTAAAACTTTCTCTAAAAGGAAGCCCCCACCATAGGGTGTTGAAGAATGATCATACATCAACATGTACAAGCTTAATATTCACAGACATGCATTCTCTGAGAACTCATTTGTAAGAGTGCATGCACATATTCACAGGCATTCAATTGCCAAGTACTATCACATAGGTATTCATATGTGTCTTCACACATTCGCAGCTTCTGAATGCTGTCCTGGGGCAGCTGGTATGCAAGTGTTCATTTGCATGTAGTTTCCGAGCACTGTCATGTTGGCATTTGTGAGCATGCTCACATGTGAGCAATTTCCAAGTGTTCTCCTTGGTGAGTTTGCATGGGCATTTTCACATTCTGTATCCAAGTATCATGACACCAGTGTCAAATCGTAGAAACACATACAACAGGAGTGACAGAGACAACATGTCAGCCATCAGAGACATCAGTCCTACAGAGGTCCTTTCTGATGGGTACTGCCTAGATAAACCCCAGCACATAGAATTTAAAAGAAAACCACAACACTCACAAAAGAATTCAAGAAATCGGGGCTGGTGAGATGGCTCAGCGGATAAGAGCACTGACTGCTCTTCCGAAGGTCCTGAGTTCAAATCCCAGCAACCACATGGTGGCTCACAACCATCTGTAATGAGATCTGGTGCCCTCTTCTGGTGCATCAGAAGACAACTACAGTGTACTTTGGGCCGGAGTGAGCAGAGGTCCTAAAGTCAATTCCCAACAACCAGATGAAGACTCACAACTATCTGTACAGCTACAGTGTGTACTCATATACATAAAATAAATAAATAAATCTTAAAAAAAAAAAAAGAAAAAAAAGAAATCGAGAAAAACATGAACACTTTATTTACCTCCATTATTCTGTTGGGCTTTCTTTTTTGTATGACTTGTGTTTTGTTTTACAGCATTCAAAAATATTTCCTTGTCCTGCATATTTAATGTTTTAACCATGATGTGATTTAATAAGTTTCATTTCTGGTTTTGTTTAGTTGGATGTTTTGATTACTGTTTTATTGCTGTGAAGAGACCATGACCAAGGCAACTTTTACGAAAGAAAGCATTTAATTGGGGGCTCGCTTACAGTTTCCAAGGTTTAGTCCATTGTCTTAGTTAGGGTTTCTATTGCTGTGACAAAACACCATGACAAAAAGCCAATTGAGAGGAAAGGGTTTATTTGGCTTACACTTCTACATCTTTGTTCAACATCAAAGAAAGTCAGGACAAGAACTCAAGCAGAGCAGAAACCCAGAGGCAGGAGCTGATGCAGAGGTAATGGAGGGTGCTGCTTACTGGAAGGCTTGCTCAGCCTACTTTCTTATAGAACACAGGACCACCAGCCCAGGGATGGCACCACCCACGATGGGCTGGGCCCTCCTCCCTTAATCACTAACTGAGAAAATGCCTTATAGCTAGATCTCATGGGGGCATTTCCTCAACTCTTGTCTTAATACCTGTTCTCTCTTATTTGAGACCCAAATCCTTTTGACCTGGCCAGGATGCCCAGAAAAAGCATAAAACCTTCACCTCATCTCTCAGCCTTCCTGAACAAAATTGCCCTTCCCCACCTTCCAGAGGGTTTTGTTTCCTGCTTCCAGCTAGATTACTTACTCTATGTCCATTTGTGGTCCAGGGTGTGGAGGAGGTGGAGAGGTCTTTGATCCAGAAGCTTCCTTGCCATGTAAGCAGAGTGCACGAAGGAAGAAAGAGATAGTTCCCCCAAGCTAGGCTGTGCTTTCTCTCTGCCCTCCCAACCTGCTCTAAGCAGCTGGCTGTGCTCTGGAAGGAGAAAGTAGTTCCCCTAGTCACATCCAGAGGGAAAAGTAGAAGTTCAACCCCTCCCCCATTCATGGTTTATGTCTCCCTTTTTACCAGTGACTTATATAATTGGAAGACCCTAAACCCTTCCTTTTCAGAGAATCTACAGTAGTTGCTGTTATCTCTTGAGGGAGGTGGAAAGTCACTGAGGACAGGTGGACCATCACTTGAACCTCACACGTCTTAGAGATAAGAGTAACCAGAGTTTACTAACCCAGGATACACAATCCATAATACATCAGCTCCAAACCTGGATATGGGAATTCAGAAAAACTGGACCTGGAAATTCTTTATCTTTCAGGTGAACCTCTGCTCTCTATGTCCCTTCCAGGCATGGAACAATATGGATCTTAGGGAGGAATGGGATCATTAAATCAGGTTGTAAAGAAGACTGGTTAAAAGAAGGCCTTCAGGGATTATAATTTTATGATTGTCCTGCCAATAATGAGTCACCGTGCCTAGGACAAGCTACCTGCATCATGTCCTCAAATTACCAGGCTAGTTTGTATTAACGGTTTGACGAAATGCATCTCTCTGACTCACTGGAAAGTTACATCCCATCTCTATGTATACTTGTCTGGTATATCCTCCCAGGTATATGCCTATAACAAAGACGAGAGGATAGTTCATATTGGCCTTGACTCAATGTTAAGGAAGATCAAATGGGGCTCAATTCTGGCCCCAGGTCTAGTGGGGCCAGGAAGAACCAGTGCAACTTCCATAGGCCTCAACCTTGCTGGTTGAGAACAAAACCTTTAGGGAACTTGGCTCTCTGGGAGATTTAGACCTAGGCCATTTGGAAAATTTTATTTACAGGCTAGAGAGCCAAGTTGACTTGTTTGCAAAGGTGGTCCTATAGAACTGAAGGAGATTAGACCTTCCTTTTATAAACCATGGTGGACTTTGCATGGCCTTAGGAGAAACTTGCTGTTTCTATGCCAACCAGTCAGGGATAATTAGAGAAAATCTTACCTCAAGGAAAGGGAGAAAAGGAGACATAGATAAGATAGATAAGATAATTGGTATTGGTCTCTGTTTATCTGGTCCCCAGGCTAACCCGTCAGCATTAGCCTGACCATTGATTTTATCCTGATCTGCCTAATGGTGGGACCCTGAACCATCAACTGCATGACCAGCTACATGAAACAGAGAATAAACTCTGTCAAACTACTGATTCATTGGACTAACTATGCCTCCCAGGAACAGGATGAGTCAATTATTTAACTCATATTCACAGATGCAGTGGAGACCATGACCAGGCAAGAGAGTGCAGAAGTTCCTCCATCTTGTATCCTTACTGAGGCCATTTCAGGTTTAGCTTGAATTTGATCTCCATGATGAAGAATTTTATGGAAAATTACCCAACTCTATTCCGGGAACCCAAGGTCAAGATGCCCTGGTTAACTTATCACTTATCTTAGCTTCCATTAAACTGCTTGCTTGTGCAAAAGTTCCCCTACAGCTGCCAAACAAGATAAGACACCGTGGATTTTGCCTTTGAAATTCCCTTGCCCTGAAAGTCTGGCACCCTTGGGTCCTGAGTATCTGAGTATAGTCCCAGATGTCTGTAATAGAGATTTTCGATTGGCACTAGTCTCTGTCTGAGCAGTGTGGTCTGGTGGGCTCCCCATAACAATTTCCTCTATGATCCTGTTGAATATCTGGTCTTTGTCACTGTTCTGGGATTCTTCTCTCCCATCTATGTCTAGAATTCTATAATTTGATTTTTTTTTAATCCTAAATCTAAATATTACTCTAACTCTAACATGAAACCCACTGGAACTCTACTTAGAACTCAAATCATAAACACGGTTCAAACCATAATCATAACTGTACACTAAACCTAGTGGTAGTTCTGACACTCACTGTGATACTAAACCAGACCTAATCCCTAACCCTCACTGAGAGCTCAAATTCTAAACCGAACTCTCTTCTGACAATCACCATAACCCTAAACGTAACACTAGGACAATATGTAAGTCTAGCTAATCTTAACCATAATTCTAACTCTAACATTAACTGTAACAAAAGTCCCAACCCAGAACATAAGCCTAGGTCTAAACCTAACTATAGCTTAAAAAAAAAAAAAAGAGCTAAACCTAACAGCGACGCTAAACCTGACCCTAGCAATAACCCTGACCCTATCTCTAATCTTAACCTCACAGGCATGCAATTTCTGAGAATGGTCATAAGGCACATATATACATGTTCATACATGTGTGTGTTCCTGAAAGAACTAAGATGTCTACACAGTACTTCCAGTTGCATGCATCAAAATCCATCAATAATGCCATTTTGAATGTCTCTTATGCTAATTAACAAGTTTCCTGCAGATTTAGATAGCAATATTAGAAACACTGCTGCCAGCCTTTTCTCTGCTGTTGGATTCTGCAAGAGTCTTTCAAATGTTAATTGCCCGTTCACAGAGTGTGGATTTCTAATGCAGATGTTAATGAATCATTCCTAGAGCTCAGAGGAAATGGCACACACTTGTATTACCACCCCCCCACCAACTCCCCGTTTACTCTCAGAAGCATTTTTATTTATTTATTTATTTATTTATTTATTTATTTATTTATTTATTTATTGGTTTTTTCGAGACAGGGTTTCTCTGTGTAGCCTTGGCTGTCCTGGAACTCACTCTGTAGTGGGTTTAGTGGCTCCTCGGTTTAGGCTGATCTAACAGAGTCCTCCTTGGAAAGAGGGCAGCTGGCTAGCTGGCATTCCAGCCTCCAGCCTCCTCCCTACTGACTCCCACGCAGTGGCCGTTGCCCTGGTTTACGTGGTCTTGCAGGCAGTTTGCTAGCAGTGCTTTTACATCTGGCCAGCAGAGGTCAGTATACCCCAGCTGATTCAATATTTTCCTTTTTAACTCTATAGAACACAAAGAGAAATGCATGGGTAAGTGTGGCAGCTAGAGAGCTTTTTCTCAGTCTTCATGGGTGAAAAGGCAGTACTTTCTCAAAGAAATCTAAATGGCTCTCTCTGTACCCCCTTTTACAAACATAGAAGAAAATAATGTGGTCTCACTTTAAGCAACACATGGCAGTGTGTAGTTAACTTGACACTTAAAGTCTAACTCATAACCTATAGGCGCCCCCCCACACACACTTATATAAATGTGTATATGAAGATCTGACCCACACTCATCAAAACTTACCTTCCGTCTTTACTACACCACACCTGTGCTTATGTATGTTATTATTTCCATGACAACAGTGCCGGGCTCCTCTAGGGTAGCAATCTAGTCTCTTACTTCTATATTTAATAAAATTAATCCAAAAATTGAATTTTCTAATCAAATAAATAAATTAAATTTGTTTGGTCTCTGTCTTTCCAGACATGCTATTACAGGCAAAAATTGTGCATGAATTTTGTGAAGAGAGAGAAAGACAGACAGAGACAGAGAAACAGAAAGAGACAGAGAGAGAGAGAGAGAGAGAGAGAGAGAGAGGGAGAGAGAGGAAGGAAGGGGACAGGAAGGGGAGAGAGGGAGAAGGGAGAGAGAAATTTACAATAGAAGGTACCAGTTCCAACCCTGAGAAACCTCTGGCTATATGACAAACCTGGAAGAAACCCAAGAGCTGTGAGCAATCACATTGGCCTGTAATTCCAGCTCTTGGGAGGAAGAGACAATGAAATCAATAGTTCAAGGTCATCTTCAGCTACACAGCAAATACGAAGCCAGTCTCAGCCACAAGAAATCTTTTCTTAAAAAAAAATTCAAGAATCTCTTCTCTTAAATTTTATATAGTGCCAAGTATTTTTATTCACAGACATAATTATTTACTTTTTCCCAGGAGCAGGAATACATAAACACACAACTTTTACATTAACATATACGTATTTTATACATTACACATATTTATAAATGCATTTATAAATGTTTGCTTATGTTTTTAAATACCCATTATAAAAGGTAACTATAACGCTTAAGTATGCTTAAGTATATTTTTATTTCCTTGATATTTGCAGTTTTGATTACCCTGTAACATTATTGCAATAATATCTTGTATTAATATGATTAAATACCTATTATTATAATTTATTTATAATCACAAATCTTTACTAGCACTTTGAAATATTTATGGATACTTTTGAAAAGATAAAATATTTTAAATAATTACATATATCCTATTTAATGCTACATTTTTTGTCAACAAATAATTATTTTTCTTAACTTCCTACAATTTAAAGGTCTGAGCCTTGATCAAGTCATGTGGACACTCATTTTAAATGATTGTAGTAGCTAACAAATGCCCCATGAAGACGTGTTGAAAGTATGCATCCATATTTCAAACAATGTGCTTAGCAAATTTTCATTAATAATTTTGTCATCACTTCATATTTGAGATTAGATTCTCATCATTTTGAATCTTAATCATGTGAGAGAAATTTTTTATACTAAAAGAATAAAGATTTTTATTAAGCATTGTAAATTGCATTCAATAGCTGTGAGAGAAAGTTTTCATACCCTCGCAGGAAAATCATCGGTATTCTTTTCCCACTGATTTCTTAGGCTTCACTGTGGTGGGAGAGTTCCTGTAGTATTGATGAAGCTACTCACTGGTTGGGGAAAGTTGGTTTTGGTTTTCTCAAGCACACATGTACTGAACTAGAAGTAAGGAATCTGTCACATGTCACAACACACTAAAAGTAAGGAGATTCCCAGGGTAAGCCTACTGTGGTCTAAGGATGCCACAAACACCATTACAACTTGTAACCATGGGGGGATGTGAACTCAACAATCCTAAATATTGAATATTCCAAGGGATGAAATTTGCTCTTATGACTTTAGAAATAAAGAAACATTCAGAAATAAAGAAACATAAATAAGGAAAACACTTACATGGATTAACATGACAACACATCATCTTTTTCATAGGTGGAGCTGACATCTCTTTACCGTCCCCTACCCTGTGTCCCCTACTCTGATGGCCACTGCCAGAACAAGAAGTCATGAAATAGAAGAACTCCACAATTTGACCTTTTGGCTCTGCTCTTGCTGCAACAATGTTAGTTACTTTTCTTGCACCTCCTGGACAGGAGTTTAGGCACAGCTTAGACTACAGCCTCTGCTTCTGGTCCTGGGGACTGTAATCACACCGTTGCTGGAGTGCCTGGTAGGAACTCATATGGAGTTGGTCAGCAGTCTTCAATCAGGTCCTTGTGACTGTAGGACAGAAATCTGGCTGTTACTGGCAGTGGATCGGAGGCTGCTGCTCATCCTTGCTCCCAGGCTTGTCAGACTGAGGTGTGCACATCTGTGACTCTGAGACTGTGGTGTCATTCTGGACAACCCAAGCAGAGGGTTCGAATAATGTCTGACAACTGAAGTTTCTGCAACTTCATGGTTCTCAAAAGTCATTCTCTCTGTCTTCTCTGTCCCTGTGCACTTTGTGAACACTTGATTACCTGAACTCACACCTCTTCTATTTGAGTCAAAACAGTTTTTTAAAAATGGAACTTGGACTATAAGATAAAGCTGCTTTTGTGGACTAAGATCTCCAATCCTGCTTACCATCCTCTGACCCAGGTGTAAATATTGCCATCGCTGTGTGATGATATGAGGAAGGGAAAGGGAGGCAGGGAGAAAGGGGGTAGGCAGAAAAAGATCTGTTTCTGTGCGGTATGTCTTTCCAACATCCAGTGATACTGTTAATCTTCTGCTTATCCACTAACAGACCATGTGAGACTTAGGGATGTAAAGCATATAGCACTTACCGTCACGACTATGTTGGTTAAAAAGCAGGACAGGTGTTCTGTGAATTTTCCTGGGCAGATGTGTCAATAAATAAGGCATTGATGACAGACCAAAGAAGCCGTTCTATATGTGTCAAGGTTGGCGATCCACTGATATTAGTGTCATCTACAGGAACATAGACGACAGGGTTATTTGGGGGAGCATGATTCTAAAGCAGTTGGTTCACCCAGCTTTTGAAAGTTGAATCTCTGAAGTTCTTGAAAGGTGCATCCCTGAAACTTTCTGTGACACTTGCAAGCAACTAGGCTGGCGTAGGAGTCTACTCAGCAATTGCTTACTGTGATTACCTAGAGGAGAGGCCTTATAAAACCTATAACTTCTAGAACCTTCCTGAGATTTCTGTCCCTTGGAAGCTATGGCGGTTTGAATGAGAATGGCCCCCATAGACTCACGTTTGCATCCTTGCTCCCCAGTTGGTGGAACTGTTTGGGAATGATATAGAGGGGGATCCTTATTGGAGATGATTCCAAAATCCCACTATTGCCAATTAATTTTCATGCTCCCCCCCCTCCTGCTGTGGATTTGTTGTCTCAACATACAAGCTCTCAGCTACTATTCCAATGCCACTTCTGAACCACTACTGCCCTGCTCCTTGCCATGATGATCGGAAGATTGATCTGAAATTGTAAGCAAGTTCCAAATTTAATGCTTTTTTTTTTTTTTTTAAATAAGTTGCCTTTGTCATGATGTTTTGTCACAATAACAGAAAAGTGATTAAGACAGAAGTTTGGTAACTACCCAGGTTTTCAGAGGCTACCCCTTCCCCCAGGAGGAGTGTTTCATTTGGAGGAAATGCTACACAGTATCAACTCACTATAGTGATAGCTTATCAGCCCCACAGTGTGTAGGGCCTCACTGGGGTGACTCAAATAGTTGGGATATACTTGGGATACTTTGATTAGCACCATATAATCCAAGTCAGTTCTTGTCTATGTGGCATCTACTAGGCCTATAATACACAAGACATCTTCTTCACTCAGGCGGCATGTTGCCTGGGCTGGGCTGGTTAGAATAGGCCTGGCTCGGTGACATCATCTTCTCTCCAGACGATAGTCTCAAGGAAAAACTTCTTATGTATCAGATGAAGCCCCTGCATATTCAAAGCAGGGGTCACAGTAAAGGACAATAAAGGACTGCAGTTTCATAAGGCTTAGCCTCAGGAGCACCACAATTACTTCTACTATAATTTCCTGGCTAAAGACTTACTAAGGGCAGCACATGTTCAGAGAAAAGAGTAGGAATAAATTCAAACTCTTGATGAGGGATTTGGGTGCACATACACAAACAAGGAATTGATGGTGTCACATTGGGTTACTTCTAAGCAGGAGGTTGTTTCTTTGTTTACTTAAGAGAGATTCTTATTTTATAGCTAAGGATGACCACAAACTCCTGGTCCTCCTACATGAGCCTTCCAAGTTCAGAAATGTGTGGCTCTGTGCTTCAATGTCTGGCTAATGTTGCCTGCCACCTTGGATACCAGTTACCACAATGAATAACATCCTGCAACTAAATTTTTCACTCAGTGATAAGTCTTGAAAAAATATACCCTAGTTACTTGTATGATGTATTTCACTCATTTCTTCTGATTGTTGCATGTTATTTATTAATATGTCACGGGTTAGAGGGGGTATGGGGCCATACCTGCAATCCAAGTATGTGAGAGGTGGTAAACCCCCCACATAAGCTACATAGCAAGTTCATGTTCAGTCTAAGCTACATACAAGATCCTGCCTCAAAATAAATCGAACTATAGTACGGTTTTTTTTAGATATTAGTTCCCTCAGGGACATAAGAGAAATTTTGTTTTTCGACTTTAAAATCATTCTTGAGGATAATTGGTTTTGTTTACATCTGATTGTTTCTAAGGTTGATCCTGGGTAGTGAAATTTTGTAGTTAGCACTGAGGGACAAGAACACACCAAAGAGACAAACACTATCTACTTACACCAAGCTGGCTCAGCCAGCTTACACCTACAGATTCAATACATCTCCAGCTTCTCTATCAATTGCCTAGATACTATTACACTTTGTCAAAATTTTATTATGTTATTTTAATTTAATTTAGTGTGTGTACATGTAGATGCAGGTGCCTGTGGAGGCTGAAGGACTCAGATCCCCCTAGAGCTGGAACTACAGGTGGTTGGGAGCTGTGGGTGTTGGGAAATGAACTGGGTCCTTTCGCAAGAGCAGTAAACATACTCCTAACTGCTAAGTCAGCACTTCAGCTCCACTATAAACTTTTTAAATGTGCACCACTTAGAATATATATGTTACTCTTTTATTCATTTTCATGCACCTGTCCTTAGAACACTCATTCATCACCAACTTTGTTGGATGTCTTGTCTGTTTATATCCCTTCCTCATTGCCATTATAGTGTTTTATGCTTTATTTTCTTTGTAGAAATATTTTTTTTCTATCCTGGGTCGTCGTTCTCTCATTTTACCTCTTCAGGACAGATTTGGATGAAAGCCAGCATCCTGGCCACAGAACTGGAGTTTAAGTGAAGAGGGAGGCTCAGAGCCACCCCACTCAGGCCCAAAGCCACTGCAGCACTTAGCACAGTAACCAAGTCTCATTCCAGCAAAAGCCACATTTCCAAATTCCAGGCAAACCTATCCCTGAAGTTATAATTTCAAACTTTGACAGACTTTCTCAAAAGTGCAGTTCTCAATCAATGGATCACAATCACGTGGGCGCTTGCAAAAACAGAGACGTCCCCTGCCTTAGAATTTCCAGCTGTGAGGGAAGGACAGAAGCTCTCCATCAGAGCAAAATGCTCACGATTCATTAGCAGAATCTGAGAATCACTACCATGATCACAGATCAACAGGTTGAGAAGGAAGACAGGAAAAGGAAATCTAATAGTTCATCTTCCTGTCTTGTTCTGGGAAAAAAAAAATAGAAATCTATCATAGCATTTGAGATCACCCTGCCCTGTGATGCTTAACCCCCTCTGTCAGCATGAGAAATTCACCCAGACCTCTGAAAGTCAGATCCTTTGGAGGGTAAGTGGGATTCCCACCTCACACAAAGCTCTCTTCTGTCCCAGACACCCAGAGCCCATCCTGAACCCCTTGTTTCATAAAAAAGGAAACTCAGACCAAGAGAGGTTTGCGTCGATTGTTTTGCCTCAGCCCAGTGGCCAAGGCTCCGTGGTTCTGACACACGGTCTGAGACTCTCTGTGTTCTCTCACAGTTCCTCGACAAAGCTGGTTTTACCTGGTGAGAAGGAATGCTGCAAACACTGTAATAATGAAGTGTTCTCATGAGCTTGATAAGTGTTCCTCTCTAAAAATCAATCCTCTGTGTAGTATCTGTTACTAAAACCTAAAACGGGAAACATCCAGACCCTTGTCTATGGCTGCATTATTAAACAAGGAACAGACCTACAAAAGACCTCTTTCCATTGCCCCCTTTTCCTCTGGTAGTTAAAAAAAAAAAAAGGCAACAACTGTACAGTGATACACAAGTCAGAGCTCAGGTCCTAGGTATTTGTACTTACTCTACAACACCAGGCTAGTATGCCCTTTGAGACAGAATGGATCGTAAAACGTAATCAGGCTTCACATTTTTTATTCAATCATTGGTCTTTTTTTTTTTTTTTTTCCTTTTCATTCTTTGCTGTCCCTGTTCCCTGGATTCTCATTTATTTTTACAAAATTTATAGCGTACCATAAAATAGTCGGCACAGCCAGGGTAAATGAGCCAGGGTTTGGGAACAAGGAGTCCACATTCTAATGGTCTCTGTGCTTGGCTTGCCAGACACAAAGCCATTCATTTACTCTCCTTCCTTCTACTCTGTTGAGACACAGATAGGATAGACCATGACCCATTTGTCTCCCAAATCCTTGTGAGGTAAGACTGACTAGAGTCTTTTATAAGCATAACCTATTATTTTCTGTGATGTGCTCTCACAAGGCAGGTTTGGATATAAAACATGGTTGTTGGAAGCCACACCATGTTTTCCCTGACTTCAGAATTTCCTGAAGTCAAATGTTACACATAACCTTGACCTTAACTGTAAGGATTTCCCAAAGATGGGAAACTGTGAAAAAGCTGCACAAACCTGGAGAAATAATTATGTAAGGATACGCATGTACATAGATACCTTTAAATGTTCTTAATTGGTAGCATTTAGCAAATAGGATACTGTTTCCTTGTAAGGTGAGAATTCTTCTCACTAATGTTTGTCTTTTGAGGACAAGGGAAAAGTGTACATTTTTGTTAACTGTAAATGTAGTCTGGGTTTCAAAAAAAATAGAAACTATACAAATAGAATAATAATAGTGATTAATATATTTAATTAATATGTAATTAGTATTTCTTAATATTAGTCACACAGAAATAATCTTTCTCATGTATTTCTCTTCAGCTTTTCTGTTATATGAATAGACAAGTATATTTGTTTATATGATTCAAAATTAGGATGAAATTTTGCATTTCACTAGTTCTTAAATTTTTTTATAGTTTGTTTTTGGCTGTTTGCCTACTTGCTATCTATGAGACAGGATTTAACTGTGTATTCCAGACTGGTGTAGAATATGCTTTGTATCCCAAGGTAGAATTAAATAGACAGTTCTCCTGCCTCAGCTTCCCAAATGCCATGATCACAGCATGAGTTATAATACCTGGTTCTATGTGTGTGTGCATGCATGTGTGTGCATGTGTGTATGTGCATGTATATGCATGTTTGTGTGTATGTGTGTTTATGAATGTGTGTGCACATGTGTATGTATGTGTGTGTACATGTGTGTGAATATCGTGTGTGTAATCGTGCATGTGTCTGTATGTGTTTGTACATATGTATGTGTATGAGATATGTAGTTTAGACTCATTTATTTCCTATAATGTATCTGAATGTTTTGTCTCTATGTATGTATAAGCACCATGTGTATGTAATGCCCCTAGAAGCCAGATTAAGTGTTGGATCCCTTGTAACAGGAGTTACAGATATTTGTGAACCACTATGTTATGACCAGAAGCTGATCCCAACCCCTTGCCATGAGCAGCAAGTACTCTTACCCATTGCACCATCACTCCAGCCCATTTGCTTTATGTGTTTAAGTGAATACAATCTCTTCTGTGCTCATTAACTGCCTTCCGATAATCCAAATCCTGTTACTGCTTCTCAGTATGATATGATACCAGGGTGATTCTTCCCTTGCTTACTTGTCTCTCCTGTTATTTGTTAAAAGTCTACTCTAATCAAATAGGTTGAGAGACTCCAATTATCAGCGCTTGCAGCATCACAGAATACTTCATGATTTCTGAGTTCAGTATACTTCATTATTCTTCTATTCTGTGACCCAGCTCTTCAAATTTCTCCTTGGGGTCAGTTGTTTTTACTGTAATAATGAGATATCTTTGAGTATATTTCCACACATCCTACATTCAGCCAAAGGACAAGGAGAGAGAAGGGTCATCCTTGAGTCGCACAATGAACAATGGGCCATTCATGCAGCCAAGCACTTCCTGTTACAGTATCTCCTTCGATGTTCTCCTTTCACTGATTTGGAAATTAAATCAATAAACACACAAACCTTGTAGGGACGCACAAAGTGAGAGAGAGCTAGATTTTAATGCAGGTCAGATCAGAACCCTGGGTAGGTACTGATTTTGTATAAAGATGTTACATAAAAAAAGAATCCATATCTCTCAGTAGACACAAACCAAACTGAGTTGAATTTCAATCATCTTGTGAGCACATCTTAAACGTCCACAGGTAGATTTCTACCTTGTTGCATCTCTCTCAGTGAGTGTCATCTCTTCTATGTCACATTCACACTCTCCTCACTCGAGCTGCGATCTGCTGTTGGTGTTTAACCTTATAACTGTTCTGTAGTTCCATGTTTATATAATGAGTTATCTTCATTTCCATCACCCTCCCCTTTCTCATCCCATTTTTACCCCCTCAGAGAGCCATTTCTCAACAGAGCCCTCTTTCTACTTCCATTCCTCTTTTCTTGTGTGAGGCACAGAGTTTAATTCGAGTTTTTTGCCTGACAGATTTTCCTCACAGATCCCCTCCCCCATCCCTGATGAAATGGTGATATGCCCAATCTTATGCAAGACTTATGCAGATAACCAGAGGTCCAGTGAGTTCATGAGTACAGTGTCTGCATCCAGAAAACATCTTTTCCTTGCATTAGACTCATCTATAAAATTAGATCCATCTAAGTTTTAAAATTACAAGTTTATATCCAAGTCCACATGTTAGAAGCAAGACAATTTGCCATTATTATATGTGGAGGTTTGAATGAAAATGGCCCCCATAGGCCCCATAGGGAACAGGACTATTAGGAAGTGTGGTCCTGTTGGAGTGGGTGTGGCCTTGTTGTAGAAATATGTCACTCTGATATGGGATTTGAGGTCTCAGATGCTAAAGCCAGGCCCAGTGTCTCACTTTCTTTCTGCTTTCTGTTTACCTGAATGCAAAACTCTCTCCTACCTCCCAGCCTCATGTCTGCCTGTGTGCCCCCATTCTTTCTGCCATGGTGACAGTGAACTAAACCTTTGAACCATGAGCCAAACCCAACTAAATGTTTCCCAATGTAAGAGTTGCCATAATCGTGGTCTCTCTTCACAGAAATACACTCAGTCAGATATGAGAATCAGGAGTGTAATTATGGAAAGTGGTTGATTACATAAAGTCTGTTAAGAGAAACCACAGGCTTGACAGATGCAATCTATGAGAAGCTCATCTGTAAATATATAAGGTCAAAATAGGTTGGAATTTGTAAAACAGAGTTGAAATGTCCAGTAGGCATTGCAGGGAGATCCTTCCACTACATGGGTGGCTCCTTCTGCTTTGATGGAGAAGGGAGCCATTGCTTTGTGCCAAAGGGCTTGTTTTGGGGATAGATGAACTTGATCTTTCTATCACACTCACCCATATTTAATATCATATGTTCCATGTGACCCCTTGTTATTCAATGTGTTTCCTAAAACAGCACAAAATGAAAAAGACTCTGAAATCATCATGTAGTTAACACACTTATGTCATCTGTAGCTATAGGAAATGAATTTTGAGTAATACATACTTACAAGGAAGTTGAACAATGTTATGGTTTATAGTATATTTTTGAGAAACACAACCTAGTGCTTTTGAGAAATTCCATTGATACATTTGTAAGATTTTTATTTTCAACATAGCAAAACACAGTAGGTACCTCCAGAAAAAAATACATTCCTATCATCTAAAGGAAGGGGGAGAAGGGCCTCCCCTCATCTATAAATCTGCTCTCAGAAAAGCCTCTAACAGACCCCACAGGCAGAGCAGCTACCTAACCCTCGACAGAGAGAAGGCTACTTTAACTGGAAAATAATGGAACCTACAGCTGCAGAAGACGGAAGGCGTGCCCTGCTTCCATCTCAGGGTGGCTAGAATATTGCCTCTTAAATGAAAGAATGTGCGTGGGGAAAGGAATGTAGCCACTGATGCTTGATGCCTTAACCTTCTGACACTTCATATTGGAAAAATAAAATTGATGTCAGGCATGTGTGGCTCAGCTAACAAGGAGCAGGGATGATGGGAGCAAAATGAAAGCTGTGGACTATTTTGTGGGCACAAAGTAACAGAACAAAAGAGAGGCCCAGAACAGCATTATTTCAAAGAGACAACCCTTAAAAGAGTAAGACTTACAGAGCCTTGTGGTATAGGAGGATTCTGTTAAAGACCTGTCTCTCTGCTCCACAGTCTCTGTCACATTACAGGAGAAAAATCTTGTCTTTTGAATGAAAGTGCCTCACTTTGGCTGTGTGTTTAATCAATACAATGAAACACTCACCTAGAAAATGTACAGGTAAGGTTATAAGAAAGGAATAGAGAAAAGGATCCTTGGGAAACTATTTTGATGGGGCGGAATTTGCTAACCTTTCAAATAGCATTTCGTGGGTTCAGAAGAAATGGGCGTGATTTGTAGACACCAATGGCTGCCACGCATAGTGAAGGACATGGGGAAGTTACTATTTTTGTGAGTAATGCTTGCAAAGGTTCATAAGGACACCCACTTAGGAACTTAATGTATCTCATGAAAAAGAAGTAGTAATGAAAACCATGCTAAAAGAAGACATTTGCATTTGGGGAACCTTAAGACTTGGTAGCACCTTAGGATTTAGAAGGCAAAATGGGAGCTGGAGAGATGCCTCCCCATTTAAGGACTGGCTGCTTTTCCAGAGGACCCAGGTTCAATTCCCAGCACCCACATGTCAGCTCACAACTGTCTGTAATTCCATTTCTAGGGGATCTGACACCTTCATAGAGACATACATGCAGGCAAAACCCCAATCAGTGATCAAAAACTAAGTTTGTTTAAAGAACAAACCAATGCCAGTTATAAGAGTGGTCGAAACCCACAGTACCATCCTCAGGACACTCCTGAGAAGCAACAAACTAATGAAAGACGTCAAGGAAGATCTGCAGCAAGGTTTTGAGAGTTGTTAGCTTTTTGAGGAGTGCTACGGCGTGAGGAAAACATAGCCTGGGGTTCAGGTCCAGGTCTGTCACCTAAGAGTTTCTTTGAAATTTCATTTCTTCACATGTAAAATGAGGGTAGCATCTGTCTTCTGTAGGATGATAGCTTTAACTGAGCTACTAACTATTGATGAAGTAGCTAACATATGGAAGACCTGTGAAAGTTTTTTATTAGAACAAAAAATCCATAAACCCATGAAATGTGCAAGCTGGAGGTATTTGTGCATCCATCAGAACGTTTGCATTTCATGAGGCAGTGGAGATTCAGGGAGAGTTCTAGTCTAGCCCCCCGCCCCCATTCCAGAGTGCCAGGGGTGTCCAGACAATAACTTGGAATCCCAAGCCATTCAAAAAGTCTGCTCTGGAGCATTCTAAAAAGTAAACATATGGACAAAGAAGAAAAGAATAAGAACTTCTATCACCTTGATATAGACATTCCATTTTCCTTTCTTTTAAAGGTTAGGCTCCAGTCTGGGGAGATAGTTCAGTTGGTAAGAGGACTTCTGTGTAAGCACATGGATCTAAGTTGGAGTCCACTTAAAACTATATCAGGCATGGCTGCACAAGATGGAGACACATGGAACCCAAGAGCTCACTGTCTAATAAGCTGAGCTGATTTGGAAAAAGACCATGTTTACAAGGATATAAGGCAGAGACTGATAGAGGAAATTACTTGCTGCTCTGGCCTGTGCATACTACATGTTTCTAACATATGTATACACAGACATATAACCATATGTACACAGGCATTTGTGTGTATGCTTGTTTAAAGGAAAACTCTCATAGGCAAAAAGAAGTTAGAAAATGTTTGCTCTGTGCCAGCAAGTAGGTAGTCAGCAGGGCAGGCCAGTGCCTCACTGATGCTGTGTCTCTGTCTGTCTAAAGCCAGGCTGGAGGCACACATTTCTCCTCAGGAGACCTGGGTGTTTCCAGGCTTCAAAGTGGCTGGCTGAGGTCACATACAGCACGGAGAACAACCTGCTTCATTCAGAGTCTGTTGATTAAGTGATTATTTTTGATAGATGGGTAAATGATGGGTGGAGATGATAGATAGATAGATAGATAGATAGATAGATAGATAGATAGATAGATGGAATAGATAGATAGAATAGATATGACAGATGGATAGGTGGATAGATGGATAGATGGATGGATGGATGGATAGATGATAGATAGATGGATGGATGGATAGGTAGATGGGTGGGTGGGTGGATGGATGGATGAATGGATGGATGGTTGGATGGATGGATGGATGTATGGGTAGGTGGGTGGTTGGGTGGGTAGATGGATGGATGGATGGATGGAATGATGGATGGATGGATGGGTAGGTGGGTGGTTGGGTGGGTAGATGGATGAATGGATGGATAGATAGAGAGGTAGATAGATAGATGATAGGTGGATGATGGATAGAGATAGCTTTTCATAGCAATATATAATCTAGCATTTGAACAACTGGGCACAATAGCCTGTGTTAACCTATAAAATTCACCATCATTTTTTGATATGTGAAGACAGGATGTATCTGGTTTTTCTCTCATTAATGTTTTATTTTGCTGTTTCTGCTGTTCTTTGGGGGACTTGGGAGATATTTATTAGTTTTGCTGAGTTATTTTGATATTAATGTATTTCTGAGTTGTGTGGCCAGCAAGCTACTACTAGGCATCCCAACACTAAATTCATTGGCTGAAATTGGCAAATATTCATTTCGTGATTGGTTCTATAGGTCAGCACTTTGGGCTGAGTTCTATTGAGCTTGTCTAGTCTCTGGTGGATTTATTTACATGTGTGAAATCAGGTACTGACTGATTTAGAATAGCCCATCTCAACCCTACAAAATCGCTTATCTTCTATTAGCCTAACTCAGGGTTGTTCATAGAGGAGATTTATCCCTATAGGTGGCAAAAGCTTATGAAAGACTGTGACATCCCCAGATAAGTCAAATAGGCCTGTCATCTCAACCTGAAGTTACTTGAAGAGCTGTAACTATGGCAAGAGACCATTTGGACCACCATTTCCTACACATAAAGACTTGTTCATGGGGGAGGAAGTGTCTTCTCAGAACAGGACCGAGAAAACAGCCTTTATCATCAGAGTCTGGCATTTGGGGACTCCCTACCTTCCACAGCTTCACAACACAAGTCCTGCATGGCCACGGGCCCCAGAGCTATGGGGGAAGACAAAAGAGGACCTTTGACTCTTGCTAGCCACAAGCCTAGCTCCAGGTTCAGTGAGAGAATCTGTCTCCAAAGAATCCCAAGGCAGGACACCAAACAATCTCATTCTCCTCCAGCCTGTGTGGACCAAGGCATGAGAATCCATGCACACACAAGTAGGCAAACATCACAGACACATACATTCTCTTTCTCTATCACTGTCTCCCCCTCCATCTTCTCTCTCTCTCTCTCTCTCTCTCCCTCTCTCTCTCTCTCTCTCTCTCTCTCACACACACACACACACACACACACACACACACACAATGAGCAAACATCCTAGAGAGCCCTACACTATGGACTCCACCCCCAAACATGTCCATGGTCATACAGACCTCCGTAAAGACCTAAAGATGAATTTTCTGCCAGTCTCATTTTACTGTAAGTCTGTCTCTCTGTCATGTTCGTGATTCTCCCAACTGAGCTGGATTCAGATATTCCTCCTGTTCATTGGCCTCATGGTATTTAATGCTGTAAACGCACCATCCGTCTGTGCCTGTGCCTATGCAGAAGAGGCAGAAGGAAAGCTTCCCCCAAGTTTCACAAACTAGAGGTCTTTGCTACTGGGAACACGCAGAAGTTTCTTCTTTGGCCTACGAGTATGCATGAGTCAGGGGCAGGGCCATTGCCCAGCACATGACTGCCTAGGTTAGCTGCCTGGCAGTACAATGAAACAGAAAAAAAAGAAACGCCTCTCTGGTTCCCACAATATGGCAGAATCACACTGCAAGTTCCAGTATCCAGCTTGAATAATAAATCAGGGGCTGCTGATGGCAGCAATCCATCTTCACATGACAGACAATAAAAAGAGGAAGATGGAGACAGAGCAAGGGAAATTTCGTAAGTGAGGTTTCACTGATCAGCACAAACCAAAGGCAAAGAAGTCAGCCATTATGACTGGGAACGGGTGACTCAGAACTGTCAGACCCCAGCATCAAAATCCATGTCTGCTCTTGCAAACACTCAAGGAGCAGACAGCCAAGGAGGTGGCTCCAAAAGCAGCAGTGTTCCAATAGTGTGTGTGTGTGTGTGTGTGTGTGTGTGTGTGTGTGTGTGATTAACACATGTATGTACATTATGAAGCAATTAAGCATACCTTGGATAGGTAATATGTCTCTAAGGCAGTAGTTCTCAACCTGTGAGTCATGACCCCTTCACAGGGGTCGCCTAAGACCATGAGGAACCTCTCAGGAGACAGCTATATCAGGCTCCTGTCAGCCAGCACTTGCTGGCATCCACAATAGTGTCTGGGTTTGATGATTGAATATGGGAAGGATTCCCAGGTGGAACAGTCTCTGGATTGTCCTTCCTTCAGTCTCTGCTCCATGGGCTCTGTCAGTAATTGACTAATACAGAAGTAGAGGTTCACAGCCATCTATTGGACTGAGCACAGGGTCCCCAATGAAGGAGCTAGAGAAAGGACCCAAGGAACTGAAGGATTTGCAGCCCCTTAGGACGAACAACAATATGAACTAACTAGTACCCTCAGAGCTCCCAGGGACTAGACCACCAACCAAAGAGTACACATGGTAGGACTCATGGCTCCATCTGCATATGTACCGGAGGATGGACAAGTCGGTCATCAATGGGAGGAGGGGCCCTTGGTCCTGTGAAGGTTCTATGCCCCAGTGTAGGGGAATGCCAGGGCCAGGAAACGGGAGAGGGTGGGTTGGTGAGCAAGGGAAGGGGGAAGGGAACAGGGTTTTTTTTGTTTATTTTATTTTATTTTATTTTATTCTTTTTTTGGGAGGGGAAACTAGGAAAGGAGATATTGTATGACATGTAAGTAAAGAAAATATTTAATAATAAACAAATAAATAAAAGACTCCAGGGAGCACAGATACTTACAATACAGCTCACTAATGCAGCAAAATGACAGTCATGGGCAGCAAGGAGATGATTTTATGGTTGGGGAGGGTCATTACAGCATGAGGGTCTGTGTTAGTGTCACAGCACAATGAATGCTGAGAAGCACTGCTCTAAGGAATAGTTGGGCGTTTCTAGTGCCTCTGGCTTGCTAAACTTATTCAGTACTACTCAAAATAACCTCTAACAGTAATGCTTGTGTTGATATCTCAGTTTATTGTTATTCCTTTCTTAAATCCCCAAAGCTGGTTTGTATTTTTTTTTTTATTTTTGTCTTGTCTTGTTTTGCTTTGTTTTTGTTTTCGTTTTTAACAACATTACATATGAATTGACCAAGGATGTGTTAAATTTGCACCTATTTAACCACGAAAATATGAGAACCTAAGTTGTTTAAAAATATTACATCATCACACCAACACAAACAGCTCTCACTAGAGGTAATTAGGATGCCAGTCAATGATTTTCTTAATGAAGAGGTTAAAGCCTCTTCGCAGGTCAGAATCTGAGGGTAGGGATCATGCTGGCATTTTACCTGTGTTGTCAGGAGCTGAATTTACAGAGTAAAAGCAAAGGTATATTCAGTCCGGGGAAGCTCTATCCTAAGGCACGAAATCACACAACCCTGCATCTTCAAAGACCAGGAAAATCCTCAGCTAGAAGCCTGGGATTTGGCAGTTAGGCAGGATTAGTTTAAGTGGCCTGAGCTTCTTGAAGCATGAAGGTCTGATTCCCCAGTCCTTTGGACTTGTGTGAGAGAGGTGTTTGCGGTAGACTCTGAGAAATCACTGCTGCAGTGAGCTTCAGGCGGTGATTGATGAGGGATCAGAGTGACTTCAATTTAAGTTATTAAAAACAGAACACAGTGGAAGAGGAGGAAGGAGGGGGGACTAGAAAACCATAGTTCACAGTAAGTACCAGAGGAAGAGGAGTGGGCAGTTATAATGGGGCTGGAGGCAGTATTTATCCAAGTCCTGGTGTGTACACACCATTAGCCTAGCAAGTACCCTTCTATAAATATACCATACAAACTAACAGTGAATCTTCCCAAAGACTCTAACTGTAATTATTCCGGGTTGGGTTAATGACTCTTCAGTGTGAGCAAGTCACTGTTTTACTGTGGGGAAACATTAAACAATGGCGGCTCCAAGTATTTACACAGAGAGAAATAAGTTACATTGTAAGTGAAATAAGCTCACCCAGAAAGGACAAATGTCGTGTGATTCTACTTCCCAAGGTGCCCTGCACACTCGTCTACTCCAGTCATATCCGAAATATTGGGGGTAAAAGCCTGATTAAGGATAAGAGGCAATAAGGATCCAAAAGGAGTTCTGTGCTTCCTGGATATTCAGACAGTCGCTGGTATCTCCTAACTCAGACATGTTCCAGATTAGTCTTTCCAATCGTCAACACGCCCTCATAATCAGGCATAAAGGTACCCCAAGAAATGATTCGTAAATGGCTAAAATTGGGCACTGTTTCCTGGCCAACACAATGTTTCTAACCTATCCTAGTTTAATACCAAGCTGTCCATAACTTGGAATTTCCCTCAAGGAATCTGCCTCGCCAGAGCTAGCAACAGAGGTCAAGCACATTCCTTAGGGCAATAGATAGTTCACAATAGTTAGAACTGTTTTACATACTAGAGAGTAATCCAAGGGCTTCCACTCAAGGACATTAGCTAGAAGTGTTAGGTAGGAACTCCCCACTCCTTGCCTCCAGCAGAACCGAGAATTAGCATAGGAATGCCAAATTAGCCTCAGCTTCCACCCGCTTCACAACTGGATATGTGATCTTGGTCAGTAAGATCACTGACCTTGATGTGGCGGTCACCTGCCTACGTGACTCTTGTCATCTGCCCTTCTTTCTGTATACCATATAAGCCTGCTTTTCACTTGGTGCAGGAGGACTTGGACTTGCACTGGAGGCCGCACAGAAGGACTCACACAAGGACTCACATGTGGGACTCACACTTGGGGACTCGCTCTCTGACTAGAACCAGAACTTAGATGGGCTAGGACTCAGATTCATGCAATCCACAGTCCCCCGGGCCCAGAGCACTTGGGCCAGGGGGATGCAGCGCCAGTCTAGAGAAGATAGCTGCTGCTTTAGACCCAGTGTGTTTTAGATGGCCTCAGATGTACCTCAACTATTGAGCTGCCAGATTTACCATCTCTCTTTTGCAATGACTGTAAAAGTCTGATGCCATTTTTAAGAAATACATTCAGATCCTGTACTTCATGTGTCATCTCTGCCATCATTTCTTCACCTACGCCTTGTCAACCTGACTAGAACCCCGTTTCTCCCGCGGGTTGAGGGAGGCCCAGATCGGCCAGCCTGCAGCACCAAGGTGCCCGGAGAGTTCAAATTCATAGCCAGGAAGTAAGGGGAGGGCCAGTGTAACTTGGAGGGAGAATGGGAAGTTCTTATTTAATGACTGTAGTCTTGTACTTTTCAAATATTTTTTTTAAGTGCCAAGGTTTGTACAGCAATAAGAATTTTTTAAAATGGCTAACATGGAAAACGTTGTCACATGTAAATATACATTTTCTCCATTAAAAATAAAATCTGATTATATTTCAAAGATGATTAGATGGGTAATTTTAATTTTATTCATTTGCCTTAATGTCCCTTTTATAAAAAAAAAAACTATAGATTTTTGTTAGTAACAAAGGAAAACCTAGTCATACAGGCAAAAAAGAAAGCCTATTCTAGTCTTCAGCTGAGATTGTTTTAGAAGCTGCCTTTTCTGCTATGCGTGTCCCACATGTGTCTGTAGAAGATGCACAACTGTCAAGCCCCTCCTTCCTGTTCTCATACCTGTAATAACCCCTTGTGTAACCTAGGTGCATTATCTGTAACAGGTAGAAAGTATTACATATTGCACCAGCTCCAAACGATGACACATGTGGGCAGGTATTGTTATGCCCATTATAAAGATGCGAGAACTGAGGAAGAAACTCAAGATCCCTTGATTTGTAAAAGGCATAGAAACCCAGCCATCCCTGTTCCTGAATCCACATCCCCACTCTGTTTCCTGTAGGGAAATCACCATGTCAGTTTCTTCAGCCAATCCAAGCAGGACAGTGCTTTTGCAATACGAACCTCTTCTTCCAGGCTTCACACCCATTTGCAATGATCCCAAACTCTTTGCCACTAGGAAAAAGTATGATCCATCCAGAGAAGTGTATAACTGAGGAAATAATCTGTCCCTCAATACTCAGGAATTCTGTAATCTCTGAGACTAGCAGAATGCTTGGGACAGGCTGTGTGTCAAAAATATCAAACTTTTCCTTCGGGCAAAAGCTCTAGCCATCCACTCATCCTGTCTGTAGAACAAGAAATAACAGAAGGATGTTCAGGAGGAAACAAGAAAGAAGGCTATAGGCGAGGAGGTTTTGGAGAGAGCAATCCTTACATCTGGGTTCCCAGTTCTCAGTGGTCAAAAGCCAATGCTTTGGCTGCATATCAAACTAGTCTGGGTTATATTTTTGGAAAAATTCTTGTTCCTCAGAAGGACTCAAAAACCTAGGGGACAATATTGAGGGAGATGTCATCTCTGATGCTAAAGGACCAAAGGAACAGAGTGTCTTAGTGGTGACCATCATGAGGCCAGGCCTGGACCTTGAGTCTCACACATGAGAAAGGCCTGAGATGTCACTCCTCAACCTTGTATCCTGGATGTCACTGAATTCAGCATTCTATATATTGTCTGGAAGTGAATATATATCGGGGGTCCACCTGAGGCAGGAACATTCACTGCTATAGCTAAGTGATGAATTCATGGGGGGCAGTACAGTCTGTTTTTTACATAAGTTTAATTTAAAATTTTTGTCTTTAGCGCTGTCTCAAGGGCCCTAGAAGACACCAGTAATCCAGGCAGAGCTCTTATTCCCATAACAGAACAAGAACTGGGGAGGCCTTCTTGATTTCCTCAGGAACTCACAGCTTAGAGGGACAGCTCCATCTTCCTTTCCTGCAAGAGGTACTGGCATTTTGGTCATCATTTGTCGGAGCTGAGAAAGTCCTTCATTTCTACCTGTAAATCTTCTCTCGTTTCTGCCTATGTCCATGGATGGGTGAGAGATAGCAGGAAAACTTGGTTTTGTTCTGCCCATACTTTGTGAAACCTCACCCTGTGCTGAATCCAACTTTAAGGGGCTTGTTTTTGCTGCCTTCTTGAACTTAGACCTGACACGGTACACTACGAATGGCCTCTAGAAGTGACTATGAGCTGTGATTATCTACACATGCACATGTTTGTTCTCCAGGTGATCTACACATCATATTTACAAGACTCTGGGCTTGAGTTGGACCTGTCAGTTTTCATCAATGAATGCCATGAAGCAATGAAGAGAACGGCGAGGTAGATTTGGAACTAAGGCCGTGTGCCAACCTGGTTCTTAAGCCTTTATTCTACCTGGTGTGTGTAACCCTTCATAGATTCTTAAATGATTTGGGCCTTAGTTTCTCCAGGTAAAGTGGACATAATACCACTCAAATATCATATATCGAGAAGTCTTAGTAAAGGAGCTGGCATTCAGCAAGCCTTTAATAAGCATCCTAGTTACCGTGGACCGGGGTTTCTTGCGGGGTCCCTTATTCCGCGAGACAATGGGTTCTGGCCAGGTGGGCACGGGATTCGGCTTTGACAAACAGACTACACACAAGTGGTGTA
>NW_022196910.1:49730853-49731966 GCF_008632895.1 Mastomys coucha
GCAGGAGACTGACTTTCCTTGAAGTTTTCGCCTCAGATACCGCCTTCACGCAAAGTGTGCGTGGCACCTAGTAAACAATTATATCCTTGAAAGTTGAAAGTGCCAGACTGTAATGAACATAACCCACCTGGGGATACCACCCAGGACAAAAAGATCCTTGGGTCATGAAAAAGTCTTGTGTTATTTCTGGAGAAAAAAAAAGAACAAGAAGAAGCTACAGGGTGCCCTACAGGTACTAGGTACCTAGGTACTGTGGCTGATAGGGTATTTGTAGTGACAATCTGGAAGCAAATTAGTCCCTTTTGAAAACCTGGAATAAGAACTAAGTTCACCTTAAAAAAAAAAAAGGGAGGGCAGGGTGAAATTTCTAAAACTGAAAGGGGCAATCTTCTGATGACTTCACCTGAGTTTAGCACACCAGACTTTATTTAAGTCAACCTCTCCAATGCCAGTGTATCTGAAGATAGGGAGCTGGGCTACAGACACACATGGCCGATGACTTGAGCTTAGACACCTGCGCCATGTCAGGTGTTTTTCTTGCCTGGTGTTTTTCCTATGGGAAACTTGGAAGTTCCCAGACACTGTTTGTCAGCCTGTCCCTGATCACTCAGCTAAATGAGCCTCATGTGGAGAACTTTGCATCCACCTGAGTAATGCAAATTAGAAGATGCAGTGACTTGCTTAAGCCATGCAGCTCTACCAGGAATGGAGCTGCTTTGGCTCAGGAGGCCTATGACATCATCCAGCATGACACAGAGGACCTCCAGCCCACAGTCACAGCCCTGTATTCTGCCACTATGGAGCATTTGAAGTCAGTCCCTTCCTCCCTCCTTCTAAGTTTTATCAGTTACCAAAAGCTGCATTTGTTTTTGTTTTTTGTTTTTCCCAAGGAATGGGGATTATTACATTTAAGCCCTTCCACCATTATGTGCAAATCATATTCTGGGCTTTCTCTGAAAAGTTTCTGGGGACAGTGTCTAGGGTCTTCTCCTTTTCAAATTAATGAGCAAAGTATGACTTTTTTCCCCTCAGAATCCAGCCCAATTTTCCAGCCTCAATTTAATGCACAAAAGGCCAATCCTTCAACCTCAATTGAAATGAAGAGATATAGGG
>NW_022196910.1:49731976-49746321 GCF_008632895.1 Mastomys coucha
AAAAAAAAAAAAAAAAAAAAAAAAAAAACTTAAGTCTGTACCTTGGTATTATAGTGTTTATAGCATGAATAAATAAACAAATAAATAAAAACAGTGGACATCATTGCAGGAAAAATCCATGTGGTGCATTTTCTATTTTATTTCATTGTATTTTGAGACAAGGTCTTGCTATGTAGTCTAGCTGGCTTTGAACTCACTAGCCTTCTACCTCACTCTGCTCTACTGGGATCCCAGCTATGCTGCCACACTGGTTCCCTTCAGGGAAGCTTTGATACGGAAAGCAGCTGGAGTCCAACTCAGAACCCAGCATGCACTAGTGCAGGACACTGGGTGAAGTTTAACCACTGAGTTCCAGTTTTCTCATCTATAGTGTGGGCCCTGTTGATGGAAGGTGGTCTTGGTGCCTGTGTATCAGTCTGTGTACATGGCTAGAACCATGTCTGGGCAATCCAGAATTTCATGCTATACCACTAATAATTAACCATTTGATAGAAATGACAAGACTGGCTTTCTTCCTTTTCCAAGTTCTTTGTGCTATGGGCCGTGGGATACTTAGTTTCCTTTTCCCTAAGCAGACACTTCTTTTGTAGAAAATGTGTTCTAGCTCTGAAGTCATGGTCTCATTCATTATCAAGACTGGTTTGTCTTTTGGGACTCTACAGAAACTCTTAAAATCAAATCCTTTGTGACTATAGTAACATGATAGCTAAATTACATTAATAATTGTTAAAAGTTACTTTTTTGTCTACCCACAGAGTTTAAAACTTATCTGGGGTATGAATCTGCCTCTATTCTTTAATAAAGTCAGTCTACAGGGCTGAAAAAGAATACAGGGTAATCTGCACATACTTGAATTTAAACCTGTGCCTATACTCTGTTGGCCATGCGACTCTAACTACACAGCTACTGTGTGATCTTTAATCACTTCCTCTACATAATAAATAATTAGCTACTTTAGCTGAATCTTCATGACATGATTAGTAGCCTGGACTATCTCATTTTAAACATCAGTTGTCACTGCAAACTATTGAGATAAATTACAAGTATTGAAGATTATTTATTCACAATAATCAAGAAATGGAAATAGCCTAGAGGCTCATCAACAGATGAATGGATAATGAAATGTGATATATAGACACAGTGGCAAATTATTCAGCCATAAAGAAAAGTAAAGTTATGGCATCTGGAGGAAAAATGGGTAAAACTGAAGAATGTCATGTTAAGCAAAACAAGCCAGATTCAGACACACACACACACACACACACACACACACACACACACACTCACACTCACACATACACTCACTCACTCATACACTCACACTCAGACACACTCATACACACACACATACACTCACTCATACACTCACACTCAGACACACTCACATACTCATATACTCACTCACACATACACACGAAGGAAATATATGCACGAGGACTATATACATATAGAGAGATTAAGGAGGATAGTGAGGAACAAATATGAACTAAGTATAAAATAAGTATATCAAAATATAATAAAATCCATATTTTGGTACTGGGGACTAAACCCAAGAGACCCATTATTTTGTACAATGACTTTAGAAAGTTAATTAAAATGGGAATAATTATTTTTTTTGCAGACATTTTTCATAATGATTCCCAGAAATCACAGACTTTTACTATAAACTGAGATCATAGGGTAGAGACCCACCATTTTCAGATTGTGCTCAAAGGTAGGAGGAGGTCATGAGAACTCTGTCTCACTGAGCTCACCACTGGGAGGAGCTGGAATCAGCCACCATCCGCTGTACATCTCATGATGCTCACCTCATGCTGCCCTCGCCCTCCATTCCTTGACCAATTCCAGAAGACTTTCTTCACTTTGGAGAGTAGGTTCACAACAGACCCTAGCCTGTAGTCATGTCAGCTACTGAACATCAGACTCACCTTTATTGCTCTTTCACCTTTCTGAGACAGGGTCTGTCAAAGCCAGATTCACTATATTGGCTACTCTGTTTGCCCTGGGGATTTCCTGTCTATACCTTTCCAGGCTGAAATAACAAGGGGTCCTCACACCCACCTGCCATTTGTACTGTTAAGGGATCCAAACTCCAGACCTCACACAGCATTTTAACCAATGAGCCATCTCCCCAGCACCTCCTTCCCCATTAGCCTGTATCAACTGTACAAAGCCATGGTTTTCAAGGGACTCAATTTTTCCACACTAGGGCTCCCATTTCTAGGAATGAGTCTGAGTGCCAGTGATCTGTATTGGGAGGAGTATGAACTGAGTCCAGGAGCAAAGCACATCTCTCCAAGGTTAGAGGTGACAAGCTCACCATGGGCCCTGCATGCTGCTATCAATGCCAGGACTTCGACCCAGCCACCCTGGCCTACTGGGTGAATTTGAGTATGTAATGCCAGAAACAGAGGGCTCAGGAGCTCTAGTTTATCAGAAGGGTAGCAGCAATTTGAGCTGGAGAATAGCTCTGAATGAGTGGCCTTGGAACAGCAGACCTCCTCCTAAAGCAGAAGCAAGGGAGGACTTGGGTGAATGTTCTGAGCAATTTATTTATCTTAGTGATTATCCTGCTCAGTGCCCCCTGGTGCTAGCCAAGGACCCGCTCTTCTCTTAGCAACCCCGCTTCACCCCTTCCCTGACCCAGAGGAACCTAGAATTAAAGCTTCTTAGTTAGACACACAGGGTCAAGAGAAGCAAGGAAGCTGGAGAGTTTTAGGAAGGGAAAATCCTAATCTGCCTTGACTCTGTGCAGCCAGGACTCTATGAGCCATTTTCAATGGCTACAAAAGGCAAAGTGACATTAGTCTACACCATCAAACTGGGGGAGCCAGTGCACAGTGCCACTTGCTCTTCCATGAAACTCAATCATATAGATCATCTGTTCTCAGGTGGCATATCAGATATCCTGCATATCATGTAGTTTATATTATGATTCCTTAACAGTAGCAAAATTACAGTTATGAAGTAGCAACAAACTAATTTTATGGTTGGGGGTTCTACCATATCATGAGGAACAGTATTAAAGGGTCGCAGTGTTAGGAAGGTTGAGAACCACTGGAGGGGAAGTGGAGGAGGAGGAATAAACCTGGGGAGCAGGGAAGTTGGGAGGGACTGGGAGGGAAGGAGGGAGGGGGACTGCCATCAGGATATACTACATGAGAGAAGAATAAATTAAAAATAAAATAAATTAATAAATTCGGGCTGACCAGTGAAACCAACAAAGTCCTGGATTTAGCAAGTGAATACTGCTGACTACAGCTCACTACAGCCTCACTTCTGTGATAAACTTCCTTTCAAATTTGCTATGAGAGAAGAAAAGGGGATCCCATCCCGCCTGGATAAACCAACAAAGCAACAGGAACTCCATCTTCCAGAAACAGCTTGGTCTTAAGTGACCCAGAAAGGATACCAGAGAAGGTGTAATATTTAAGGAGGAAAAAAAAAAAAAAAAAAACAAAACTAAAGAAAAGAAACCCAGTGCTTTGCCCCTGTAAGCAGACAGGAAAAGGAGGAGTATACTGATAGCAGTCTCTTTGAAGAAAATCACAAATGCAGTTCTTGCATTGTGAAACATGCATGTTACCTTTTATGATGATAAATACACAGCTCCACATGACCTCATGTGACTGTTGCCTCTTCTAATAAGAGCACTTTCCTGGAATAAGAAACAGGGACACCCTGTTTCTCTCATTTTCTAACCAGCCAGGGTTTCACCTCTCATCAGGCTAAAAAGATCACTGCTTTCTGTCCCTTTAATGAGTCATGCTTCCCATGTCAGAAATAACACACTAATAAAGCCATTCATGATTCGGGATTGTCCTCAATTTTTAGTTCTTATACAACTACAAGAGATGATTGACTTTTCTTCCTTATTATCTTCCAAAAAGTTTAGATGACTGTGGAAATAACATTTGATGGTACAATCTTATTAGACTGTCCACAATCTAGAAAATGTCCTTGGTGTGTCTCAGGATGGCAGCTGGTTTCTCTGTCATGTTTTTAGGCAATTTGCTCTGTGCATAGGATGACACATAGTTTGTGTTTCTTTGAACGGGATGAGCCAACCTTATCCATTCCGTGTATCTCTCACCAATGCCAGGCACATTCAGACTTACAATGTCTTTGAAATAATACATGAACTACCAACACATAAGTCAGACCTTTTTTATTTCAAATGATATTACATGAGTTACAATTGATATTCTTCTGAATTTGCATGATATTCAAATCAGAGTTTAGGCACAGAGCAGTGGTTCCCAATCTTGTTCATGTTGCAACCCTTTAATTTATTTCCTCATGTTGTGGTAATCCCCCCCCAAATAAGAGTATTTTGTTGTTATTTCATAACTGTAACTTTGCTACTGCTATGAATCATAATGTAAATATATGATATGTGACACACATCCCCAAAAGGTTGAGAACCACTGTCATAGAGATTTGGCCTTCCTTTAGCTACCTTGCCTCAGAACACTCCCTATTTATAGACAGTATGGCCTCACTTTCTCACAACTTCCCCTACTCTGTTCATAGCCCAATGTCCAGACAGATAGACCAAATTAGACACTTAACTTGGGAAACCTAATCCATTGTCTCAGCCATCATTATACAGTTTTCTCCATGCAGACTTTATACTGAGAGGCAACATGATTGCTGAGTTCTCTGGCCCTCTAGTAGGGAAAGCTCCTCCAGGGTCAAGGGCAGAACTGGAGCAAGTCAGAAATAGCAGCAGTCAGTCTGTAGACAGTGAACTGAAAGAGACAAGCTGAGAAAGCAGAAATGAGAGGCCAAAGAGAGAAACAGAAAAGATAGATTTGTCAGTCCTGACTCGATAGATCTCCCTTCCTGTTTGCATGAAGTCCAAGTATTCTGTCTGTCCAGACTTCTCAGACATAGGTAGTTTTAGGACTATTCATCAAATTCTGAAAATATAAGCATATAAATAAGACACAGCTGTTGAAAATTTATCATACAGAAATCTAATCTTTTTCTTCCTAACCTCTTGAATTTTATTAAGAGAAATGTATTCACCTGTTTGGGTTACTTTTTTCTGATTATTTTCATAGACTCTGGTCAGTTTAAGTGACAAAAAAGAAAGACTCTTAAATCTCCCTAGAAGGTCTAGTCCCATTTATTTACAAGCCTTCCAATTTTGTGCAGAAGGTGAAGGTACTTGATGAGGGAAAACAGTTACCGACGTGTCTCTCTGTTTCTGTATCTCTTGCTAGAAAATCTTTTACTTTCATTGGTTTTGTAACACCATTTGAAAGGGCTTTGTGTCATAAACAGTCTCAGAAAATTGAGATAGTGTATCCCTCATGAAAAGAGAGCTAACTGTTGATTACAAGAGAAATCTCCCTGTGAAGAAATGAGCAGCCACGCTCATCACCCATTGAAAACAGCCAGGCTTCCTAGCCTTAGAATCTCTCTGTTACAGGAAATATACACAGAACCAGGCCCTCTTTGCACTACCCAGTAGAATTAAGGCTTAGGGAATTAGCATTAATATTGTTGGGGTCTGAGAGTCGCTCCACAAATCACACAAACACTGATCTCAGTCAGACAGGGATGGCTTATTGGACGCACACCCATAATACTGATTGGATCATGGTTGTAGCTCAGAATTATCTGAACCCCAAACATTTCTTTAAAAAGGCTTATAAAAGGAAAAAAAAACACAGTGAGTTCTTACACAGGTGCAGGAAGCTCTGACTCAAGCCATTTTAGACATAACAGTTCATACTGACCTTGAATTTGATGGGGCCAATGTAAAGCTTTGCGGAATTTCTTAAGATTAACAAACTTCATACAGAACACAACAGGATATGTGATCAGCATGACCCTGCTTTGAGTCAAGTTATTTCTCTGTGTCAATGACGGGCAGGCATATTACAGCAACAATATGAAATAGCTGGCAGACATGGAACAAAAATGGCTACAGCTGTGCTGGAATGGGAGGGTCAGACCACAACAAAAATGACAATATTCTGGCCTCTTCTACTTTTGTTTTTTTATCTTTTTTTCAGGGTTAGTTGATAGAATCTAGAGCCTACACCATGCTAGGCAAGCCTACTATCACTGGGCTACATCCCAAGTCTCATCCAGCTTCTTCCTTACTCCAAATAAGCCATTCTTTACACCTGGTAGAGGAGTCTTAGTCATCCACCAGACCTTAGCACTTCTTCCATTCAAATAAAGAACTTCTCCATCCCAGGAAAAGACAATGAGCCATGTCTCTACCATCTCCTCACTCTTCTTATCACTAGCTGTCTCAGTTCCTATGCAGGTAGACTGTAGAACAATGATGGAACGAAAGCGGAAGCAAATTCTTACTACGTACAGCCAGGTGCTACTTACAGCAGCTCTCTGAAGAGGTCTGTGTTCCTTTTATAGGCTCTTTAGAGATCTCATTGGCCGGGCGGTGATGGTACATGCCTTTAATCCCAGCACTTGGGAGGCAGAGGCAGGTAGATTTCTGAGTTTGAGGCCAGCCTGGTTTATAGAGTGAGTTCCAGGACAGCCAGGACTAAACAGAGAAACCCTGTCTCAAAAAACAAAAACAAAGACAAAACAAAACAAAACAAAAAAATCTCATTGCTAGATATGCTCTCCTCAAACGTCTCCGATGAATGAAACTTTCAGCAGAATTGGACGCCATATTCTATCAATAGCCTGAAGATTCCCCATTTGTCTTTGGCCGCTGAATGTCCCAACCCCATCTCCCTGTCTGATTGTCCCTATTGGATATAACCTAACTCAGCTTTGCATGGCCTCTCATTCCCACGACCCACCTCTCGTCCTTTGGAGGCACCTGTGCGCTTTTGTCTTGGCAAATGAGATAGGTCATGCAGACCAACCTCAAAGCAACCTCACACACAGGCAGGAGGCACAAACCACGGATGAAGGGCCTATCCTTGTTCTCTCTGTTGATCCTAGGGAAGCTCTGTTTTAACTCAGAGCTTAGTTGTAAGAAACACTTTTCAAAATCCCTGATTTATTCACATTTAACACTCTGGCTCTTCACATCTGCTGACATTCAGACCTTTCTATTACAACAGTTGAGGTACTTGAACCACCAAACTCACCAAGTCATGGTTCTGTACTTCTTTCAAGTTTGTGTAGGGCTTGGCTATAGTTTGACTCTGGGTGTCCAAGCTGTAGGTGATCTTGTTATTAAAAAATATCTAGATGACTCAGGTATGCTTATGGGTCCCTGGAAACCAAATGATCCCTGAAAAGAGTTTAATGATATTAATGACTGTCTCTTCCTCCCTCCACCTCTAATAGTATTTACTTGGAGATGACGCTGTTTGCACCACCACACAGATGTCCATGCTTCTGCTTGGCTTTATGAAACAGTGCATTCTTGAAATGTTATAGTTAACTTAAAAATTATAAATTGCCAAAAAAGTTGGGTAACTTACATGAGATGGATAAATTCGCCCCAAAGACACAAACTACCAAGTCTTATTCAAGAAGGAATAGTCTAAAGAGACCCATACAAGAGCTAGCCGCGTCTCTCCACAGGGCTCAGACTAAAAGAGACCCATACAAGAGCTAGCCGCGTCTCTCCACAGGGCTCAGACTGAAAGAAAGTGGGATTTATGCTGCTACTTTGGATGCTCTAGCTGCTCTCAGTAGAATGAGGTGTTCCCAATGGTAACAGACTGGAAACTATTCACTAGTAATATTTGAAGTTCTAGGGCTCAGAGCCTAGAAGACATTAATTATGCATAATTGAATAAAGAGAATGCTAAATTAAAATAATAAAAAATGGTGTAAGGTTTGAAGTTTTCAGAACAATGTGTTGAACTTTGAAGGAGACAGGTGCAATCAGGTTATTTAAGTAAGGAAGCAGGGAAGGCTTTGTTAGCTTAGGCGTAATTTCTTATCTGAAGTTGACCTTTGGGGTCTTTTTGGAAGAGAAGGCACATTTCTATTTATTTATTGTTTTTATTTACTTGTTGTTTGTTATTGTGAGTGTTTTGTTGCTTGTTTTGTTGTTTTGTGATGAAGTCTCAGTAAGTCGTCCTGGCTGGCCTGGAACCCCCCACATAGACAAGACTGACCTCAAATTCTCAGATGTCCACCTCTCTCTGCCTCTGGAGTTCTGGGATTGAAGATACATACCACCATGCCTGATTGTTAAATTTTTTTAGTGTGTTTTTTTGTTGGTGAGATAGGTTTAATCCAGGCTTAATCCTTGATAAGTGACTCCAGTTAACATTATTATTATTATTATTATTATTATTTGCATTTTGACAGATTATCCTTTTAAAATCAATCAAAAATGATGACTTGATGCCTGTTATTGTTTGGTTATACTTTTAAGGGGTTGTTTAAGATCACGTAGGGGACCACGATAACCTTTAGTAGTAGTAGTAGTAGTGGTAGTGGTAGTGGTAGTGGTAGTGGTGGTAGTAGTAGTGGTAGTGGTAGTGGTAGTGGTAGTGGTAGTAGTAGTGGTAGTAGTAGTAGTAGTAGTGGTAGTAGTCCTATTCTTCCTATATTCCATCTTGATCAGTTTCTCCTTCCTCCACTCCTTCTGGAGCCCCATCATCACATCCCCTCTCCTCCAGATCCACTCCTCATCTCTTTTTCTTGGTCCTCTGCATATATGCTATGATTGTGTAGCTTGGTGTTCATGTGGAATTCCTAACAGATAACTTTTTTTTA
Source organism: Mastomys coucha (assembly GCF_008632895.1). Lineage (NCBI taxonomy): Eukaryota > Metazoa > Chordata > Mammalia > Rodentia > Muridae > Mastomys > Mastomys coucha. Next base: position 49,740,653 of record NW_022196910.1, read on the forward strand.
AAAGTTTTAAAAAGTCAGTTGAGAAACCTGGCCCTTTTACGTATTTTGTTTCATCTTGATTTTTGGTTTTGGTTGCTTGTTTGTTGGGTTGGGGGGGGCATTTTTTTTTAACTGGTTATGTTATCTTTGGGGATGAGCTAGGGTCCTTTTGACCATGCGGCTCCCTCTGGAAGTGTAGAGAATATGTCCCTCTCTGTTGACTCCCCTCCTTATAGGATATGTATTGGTTACAGTCCAAACTTCAGGGACTACATGACCTCTCTGATCCAGAGCACAGGGGACTTACTACAGGAGCCAAGTGTACCCTGTGTCCTAGTCTTAGAAGCAAGGAAGATATACTGCCTGTTTTTATTGATCCTCATTGGTGTAGACCTCTAGGCTTTATTTGCTGAGCACACAAAAGGTCATCTTTATCAATTTTGTAATGACCTCTTTTGTGTAATATTTAGGTAAAGATTATGCCAAAATCAACAACCACAAGATAGTTTTAAATAACTTTTGATTCAGTTTTCTTAATCACTTAGGGTTAGATAAAATTAGCAGAGATACAGTTATCTTACATAGGCATACATTTTTAAATAATTTTTAAAATTATGTCTGTATTCATATCTAAGTGTGCAAAGTATGTGCAGTGGCCCATGGAGGCCAGCAGAGGGCACTGGATCTCCTGAAGCTGGAGTTACAGACAACATAGTTGTAAGCCACCAAAAGTAGGTGCTGGGAACTACAAGAGCAACAAGCACTCTTGACTGATGACTCTCTCTCTAGCTCCTCTATGTTTTATGTTTTAAGGCAAATAATAATACAAAGGTAACATCATTAAATGAGGGGGCCTAGAAACGTCCGGTAGAATTTCCATCGAGTCCCAGGTGAGGCTTCCTAGGATCTTAGAACATCTGGCGGGAAACAATCAGGAAGTTGATATGATCAGCTAGAGTTCATGACTAAGTGTTCTCTCCACTGATGAGCTTCCCATGGCTGAACTTCTGGAGTCTCCTTCCCACTCCAGGCACATTCATGTCATGGGATAAAAAAATGATAACCTCTGTTGGAAACATTCCCCTTCAAGCTCTTCTCAAGGGCACAATGTGTCTACTCTTAGGCTGTCTTGCAATTTTGCCTTTCCTGTTATAGAGTGAGGGGACCAGACAAAGAGTCTTGAAGGAAAATTAGCATAAATGTGTTTGAGTCATTTGGAGATGCAGACCACCTGCTTTCAGGGCCAGCAACTCAGTGAGTTCAAACAACACATGAGAATTTACCAATACAATGTATGCTGTAAACTATCACAAGCCATGAGATTAAATTAGCAAAACAAAAACTCAGCACAAACACCAGCTCAGGGCCAGATGGCTTCATTAGTGGATTTTCTCAAATTTCTAATGTTGAACTTCTACCGATCACTTACAAGTTCTTTGAAAAATACAATAAACAACAGAAAGTGTGGGGGACACTTTCCAGCTGATCTTAAAAGGCTGGATCCCTAGTCACAAAACTAAAAATGTCACAATGTCAGAAAATTAAGCCCAGTCGTTCCTGGGAATAGAGAAACAGAAATCCTTAATTCATTACCAACTTGACTCTAGCAAGCTATTAAAGCAAGAGGATTAAAATTAGCAGACAAAAAACTCATCACAAACTCAGGAGAGCTTCATTAGGAGAGCCCATCAAACTTTTAAAGATGAATTTGTACTCATCCTTATACACCATGACTATGTTAGGTATATCTGTTCACTGTAACACAGTGGCATTTAAGCCCTTGATGACCTTAGAAAAGATCTCCTCAGCATCAATCCTTATAGGGAAAAGAGATACACAACAGTACAAGTTGACTGAACCTCATCAACATCTCAAACTTTGGAAGACACTAAACCATCGGTTCTCAACCTGAGGGTTATGAGCCCTTTGGCAGTGGAAAGATGCTGTCACAGAGGGTCACCTAAGACCATGAAAACAGATATTTACATTGCAAGTCATAACATTAGCAAAATGACAGTTATGAAGTAGCAACAAAAATAATTTTATGGTTGAGTTCCCCTCCCACATGAGGAATGGTATCAAAGAGACACAGTGTTAGGCAGGTTGAGAACCACTGACAAACAATGAGAAAAAAAAAACAATGAAAATGAGGAAAATTTGCTAAACTCTTTTTTATCAGCTAGAGACTTATACTTAAAATACAAAAACACAAAGCAAATGACCCACTTTCAAAACAGTCAAAAGATTTTAATAGACATGCCTTCAAATAAGATTGCCCAAAGGCATTCAGTGCCGTTAGTCATTAGGGAAAAGCAAATCAAAGCCACGGTTCTATTTTGCAACTTGTAAGATGGCAATAATAAGAAACACATCATGTGTGGAGACATGCTGTCATCTACGAGCATCTTAGATGCCCTTGTCATGGTGGCAAGCAGCCTGACAACCCTTCAAACCCTTCAGCACACCAGGTGACCCTGCATCTCCACTTCCCGGTGCATGTCCCAGAGCAATGAAATTGTTCAGTGTTAAAGTAAAGGTAGGTTTAGGGTGGACTGGTAAAAACTAATCTCCCTCTTCCTCCTCCAAGGCAGTGGCTCTCAATCTCCCTCATGCTGCGACCCTTCAATGCTACTCCTCATGTTGTTGTGACCCCCAACCATAAGATTATTTTGCTGCTACTTCATAACTGTAATTTTTGCCACTATTATGAATCGTAATGTAAATATTTGACATTGCAGGATGTCTGATATACAACCCCTGTGAAAGGGTCATTCAACACCCCAAAGAAGTTGCCACTCACAGGTTGAGAACCGCTTCCTTAAGGCCTGAAACAGCTTAAATAGCATCAACATTGTCATTTTGTTTATCGTTTCCCAGAGCACACTCTTCAGGTCACAGATACTTTGTGTGCCTCTGTGGCCTCCATGTTGACTTCTCTACTCTCTGCTCTTCTGTCCTTTTGCTAATTTGAACCTTGTTTAGCTCACACCTGTCTAGTTTTTTGAGTTGCACCATTAAATCTTTGACTTCAACTCTTTCTTTTCTTTTCTTTTTTTTTCCTTTCTCTCTCTTCCCCTCTGGGAAAAGAGTGCTTTTACGGAAAGCAACTGCTTCAGACACGTCACTTTCATTTGTCTCAAGAAGTTCAAGTTCCCGGAGGAGAAGAGGTCATCAAGAGTGTGTCCTTAGACTCCATCTTACCCTGTCCCCTCCCTCCTCCTCCTGCCCTGCCTTCTTCCCACACTCCTCCTCTCCCTAGCCGTCATGATGAAAACTGCTTGGCTCTGCCGTAACCTCCCACCATGGTAAAACCTCTGAAATCAACATTAAAATGAATCTTCTCTCTTCCACACTTTAAGATGGCATCTTGTCACTGTGTAGTCTGACCAAGACACCCACACAGTTTGCAGGAGGCAGTAGGAGTAATAGCATTGACTCCTGTCAGCATTCCAGTTGTGGACATTATTAGCCTATTACTATTTGCTGAAAGTAGGGGTAGAGGGAGAGGGAGTCTAGAGGGTTGAAAGATCAGGACAGAAAGAAATGGTACAAATGTAAGGGCCAAATTATTAAAGGAGGAAACCAGTATGTGACACCATCACAGTTACAGGCTGGCAGGTGTAAATTTCATGTCTAAAGGCACCTAAAACAAAACAGAAATGAAGTAAAAGTGAGCATGTCTGAAACTTCAATTAGTTTATCCCATAAACTGTCTCAGTGTATAGCAATTTCCATGACTCTTTTACTACTATTTTTTTTTTTTTTGGTCAAGAATATGTTAAAGAGAAGCTGCAGTCTGTGAGTGGGAGCAGTACATAGTAATGTATATTCTAGATGCTGAGGGAAGCGGCCCATGTGGTCCCTCTGTTCAAACTGCTGATGGTCAGAAGATGGGAATCGGCATGTTTGTGGGATAATGAAATCACGTGTCCCTTCCCTGTGCACCCACAGCAGGAGAGATGCAGACACAGAGCTGGGACAAGTAGCACCAAGTGAAAAGTCATCCAGAAAAGTCAGCCAAGTCCCCCAGGTAAGCACAGCATCTTGCATATAGCAACCCCAGCCATCAACTGTGCCAACTGACTTCAGACACTCCTGGCAAGCCTTTTCCTGTGCGAAGGCTGAAAAGAAGTATAGACCCATGCAGGCTCATAGTAACTATAGATTCTAAAAAGGAAGAGAATTAGCAAACAACAACAACAATAGCAATAATAATAATAATGGTAATCATCATCATCAAGTATTTGACCTTCTTGAGAAAAATAAGATTTAGTTTATGATCAAGCCTTTCATGGTAGCAGAAAGTAGGCCCTCTGCAGTTTTGGATTTGGGGTGTGTTTCCATGGCTTGAACTACAAACTGAATCCATCTGGATGGAGTTTCCCTCTGCTGTTCTTTGTCCCCTCAGTGAAGAGGTTGAGACTTTTTTTTTTTTTAGAGAGAAATTACTTTTTTTGTTGTTATTTTTTATTAGATATTTTATTTATTTACATGTCATATGATTTCTCCTTTCCCAGTTTCCCCTCCCAAAACAACAACAACAACAAGAACAAACCCCTGTTGCCTCCCCCCTGCTCCCGCTTGCCACCCCACTCTCTCCCACTTATTGGCCCAGGCATTCCCCTACACTGGGGCACAGAACCTTCACAGGGTCAAGGGCCTCTCCTTCCATTGATGACCAACTTTGCAATCCTCTACTATACACATGCTGCCAGAGCAATCAGTGAGGTTGGGACTCCTCAGAACCATTCTTCAAATCCGCACAGCAACAGGATCCTACCAAGCTAGTTACACTGGGACTGCCTCAGAATGCTGACTGCTGACTGCTGACTTTGCAAAAATCTCTCTTAGTTACAATCCCTTTATGGAAGCCAAATTATACCATCTAAGGGAGCATTGGATTATTAGAGACCCTGGAACAAACAGTGCCAGTACTTCTTCCTATGTCATGACCTACCTTAAAATAAGCATGGAATAATGTGACTTTTTTCCTGTGAGAATACAATACAGAAAAAATAATTTACTGAGCCCTTCACTGTAACATGTGAGAGTGAAATTAGAGCCTGAAGGCCACAGACAGAGAGTGCATCCCCTTCAACAACCCTGAAAAGCCTTACAGGGGAGCTAAAGGAAGGGAGGGAGCAAGGGAAAAAGAGGAAACAAAAGATAAGAGAGATGGGGAGGAAAGAAGAAGGAAGGAGGGTGAAAGGAAGGAGGGAGGTGGGAAGGGAAGGAAGGAATAAGGAAGAAAGGGGGAGGAAGAGAGGAAGGGAGGGTGGGAAGGAAGGTAAGAGAGAGGAAGGGAGTCCTGACATGTGGAATTCTTATTACTTGTTTGTGCTTGCCTCAGGGGGTGTGGTAGTATACACTTCTCTACTAAGCTTTATGTTTAAAAGATTCTTCTCTGTGCCCTCCACACATGTTACAGTTGTGTAGCTTGGTCTTCTTGTGGGACTCTAACAGTGGAAGCAGGCTCTGTCTCTGACTCTGTTGCCTGCCTTTGGGACCTCTGTTCCTCCTGCTGGGCTGCCTCATCTAGCCTTAATAGAAAAGAAGGTGCCTACTCTTACAGCAACTTGATATGTCATGGTTGGTTGAGATCCATCGAGGCAGGTCCTTTTCTAAGCAAATCAGAGGAGTGTATGAAGCAGGACATGGGGGCGGGGGGAGAGGGAATTCGGGGGGGGGGG
>NW_022196910.1:49746332-49773226 GCF_008632895.1 Mastomys coucha
AAACTTGGAAGAGAGGAGGAAACTGGTCAAGGTATAAAATGTAATTATCAACATCATCATCACCATCATAGTCGATTCTCCTCAGCTTGACCCAGCCAGGGTCTCTCACTCTCAAGCCTCTCCCTCTTTCCTATGCATCTTTTTAAATTATGTATTTTGGGGGGTGAATCGGGAAGTGTGCTCAGGCATATGAGTGCATGTAGAGGCAGCAATCGACATTGAGATACCATTTCTCAATTTTTTTTCACCTTTTCTTTTCTCTTCTGTCCTACTTTATTCTAGGAGGGTCTCTCACTGAACCTGAAGCTCTCTGTTTCAGAGTTAAGCCCTGAGATACACCTGCCTTGCCTTCACCTGTTTTCTAAACATTAGGGCTATAGCAACATGCCATGGTGTCTGGCTTTACACAGGTGCTAGGGATTTGAACTCAGATCCTCATGCTTGTGCAGCAAGCACTTTTTCCATGGAGCCAGCGCCTCAGCCCTCCTTATTTACTCTTGCCTGTGACTTCCTTTTCCAGGTGTCTTTCTCTGCTACTCTCTTCTTCTCTCATACTTTCCTTATTTACTGCCTGCTTCCCTCCTGCAGGATGGCAGCATGTGGGAGCAGGAAGGCTTTGTCTGCTTAGCAACTGCTGTTCCTAGTGGCTAGAAATGAGCCTGGAATAAAATAGGCACTCAAGTAATTTTTCCTGGATAGGTGGATGGATTGATAGGTAGGTGGATGGATGAGGGGGGCAGGTGGATGGATGGAAGGATGGATAGGTGAGTGGATAGATGGATGGATGGGTAGGTGGATGAGTGGATGAGTGAATGGACAGATGGATGTAGGAGGAGAGAGCTCAGGTTGGATGGTATCTGGTCCTTCCTGAATTCTTTGGAACCACCAAGTGCAACTTCAGAATCCTTCCCTTTCTGAAAACATCAGACAATAACATCCACCGAGTGCTGGCTTTGGTTTCACACATCAGCAGCCTCTTTCCATCAGCATACTGTCTTTTATTTCCTGCCCAACCTGGGACAAGGCTTGAACACAACAAGGACAGGTAACAGAACACCACTCATTACATCTGTTTTAATTGTCCTGTCTTCTCATTTGTTCATTCTGCAGATAAGCCCATTCCAACTCGCATTACTTAATTTCCTTTTCCCCACTGCAGAAATAATGCAGTTATTAGGAGAATTAATGAGACAGTGGCTCTGTGGTGCTGAAAGGCTCCATAACAATTTTTTATGAACAATTAAGATGCTATTTCCTTCTCTTCTATTTCTATTTCCAAGTTAGAGTCTGGGTTTTCATCTCCTTCCTTCCTCCCACAAATTGTAGATAATCACTACAGTTGTGTAAACTAGTTTAAATGGGCCTCTGAGGTGTGCTTCTGGTTTGTTAAGCATCTCTCCTGCCCACCCTGGCACAGACTCTAATGACTGTAATGGCGTTTTGCTAAATGCAGTGCTGATGGTAATAGCCCCACCAGCCTTGCTCCCCATCTGTGGGAGGCATCAGCCGTCAGACCACACCCTTCGCATGGAGGTTGTGTACATTCCAACCACGAAAACTGCATTCCCACCAATGCTCCCCATGCCTCTCTCTTCTCATTATTTTATCATTTAGGGAATCGCCCAAGACTTCATAATTGTGTCTTCTAGTCTATCTGAGGAAGCATGCTTCTGCAGGTATTATCCTTGGTGCCCTTTGCCACCTCCCCATGACTTGGCTTACCTATCAGTACATGAAAGGTTGGATGCCAATGGGTTTACAATTTGCTGAAATATTTGGATAACTTCCAGGCAGTTACATGCAGACCTAGAGTCCACTTCTCACAGAAAGTATTGTCAATGGAAATGGAAAGATAGCTTTTGCTACCAGCTAGAGGTAAAAAAACTGATAGGATTTTCCCCCTACTGGACCTGCAACTTCTCAGACACTTTACAGAATGGGTGTAGCACCATCATGCATATGGTCGGATGTAAAGTTCTCAAATACACCAAATATCTTCTTGATTTGGGGTATTCAAATATGTTTATTTTGTGGGGAAGGGATTTCTCATTCTCTCTGTCTCTCTGTCTCTGTTTCTCTGTCTCTCTGTGTGTGTCTCTGTCTCTCTGTCTCTAGCTCTGTTTATCTCTCTGTCTGTCTCTGTCTGTCTCTGTCTGTCTCTGTCTCTCTCTGTCTCTCCCCCCCCCACCCGTGGAAATCTATTATCCAAAATTGTGGGGGGGAACTTAGTTGAAGATGAGTTAAAAAAAAAATCTCTGACTCCTAACAATAGATGGCTGACAAAACTTACTCTTAACAATAAGAATTTATTTTCTTTGATTAATGTTGTACAAATGTTGTCTGAATTGACTTGGAGATTCAAAGTCTTGTTAAAGCTATGGGTGAGCATCTGTCATTTTCTTGCCCTTTATCTCATGTTTTCAAAATGGACACCATAGCATCAACCACCATACCTTCATATTACATCTAAAATAAGAAAGGAGTATTTCTTCAAGACATGTATGCTTCTCTTGTTTTATCTGGGAAGAAATCTTTTCCACAGGGTTGAAGCTGGCATCCACTCAGCAGCTGTTATGCTTGTGCCTAACTGGATCATGGTGGTTTGACTGTCTGGTCTATAAAGGTAGTGAATTTCATTGGCAAGAGAGAGGACTTCCAGGATGGTAGTCATCAACAAACCACAGAAGGTTGTCCAGTTCCCTGGTTCTCTCAGCACACTGTGCCTTCTCTTCCTCTCCCTCTCCCTCTCCCTCTCCCTTTCCCTCTTCCCCTCTTATCACAATTGTTATGTGTAATTATTCTTGCCCAAATGTAAATTCATTTGTCTCTCTTATTCAGCTTTATGCTCCTGTTTTCCAGCACAATACCTGGTCCAGATCCAGCTACATAATCTTTGGGGTTCGCACTAAACAATGCAGGCCTTCTTGCTCACAAAACAGAGAGTGCTGTTAAAACAACTAAAGTGCTTTCCTTCTGTTAAAACAACTAAAGTGCTTTCCTTCTGTCATCTCTTGCTCTCACTTTCTTTTTTGTTTTTTAATAGTATTATTGCTTTATGTGCAATATGGAAACAATAAATTTTAAATTATTAGTAAGCATTTTAAAAGCATTTGTACATTGTCTCTCATTAGCTTTAAATGCAAAAGTGAATGGGATCCTCAAAATTCCAGTGTGGGTACCATGGCTCACACATGCATATGCATGGTCTTTCCAGAATATCAAAAGTGCTACACACAAACTGATGCAACTATTTTAGTTCATTTCCTGACAATATGCCCATTCTACCAATGCTGGGCATCTTCGACCTATGAATGGATAGGGAATGGCTGAAGGGGAAAGAAGTCACTGTTTCCTTTCAGTGGCATACCTTGCCAAGGTAAGAGGATGCAGCAGGGTTCTCCATGCTTCCTGATACAAGCCTGTCTTTGTCTTCATGCTGGAGACAAGTTGGGACCACATGGAGCTGTTAGCACCTTTGTATATCCAGGACACTCACCTTGAACTCTTAGGGAGTCTTGCTAAACTCTCACTTGTATTCATGGGTCTACTGGAACTTCATACTCATAAGAGTCATAATCTCTGGCAGTGGGGCAACTAGAGAGAGGCTCACATGAGCTGTTTGCATGTCTTCTGCTCAGGCATGTGTGCTATAGCCCCTCAGAGAACTTGTGTTGAATGAATAAACAAATTCAGTCCATCTCTTTGGCTTTTCTAGTAGCTTATGCTTCCAACACTTCCTCTGAATGACTGCTCAGGTTCTTCAAGCCTTTACTTGGTCATTACAAGTTCAGGAAGAGCATACTAGGCTCTTAGTTCAAAGGTACAGTGAAAATCTAGAGGATGGTGAAGTTTATAAAGACAGAACCAAAGAAAACCCTTTTATCTCTTGAAGAGTAGTCAGAATTCTAAGACATAGACAACAGAGGTATAGCAAGCTAGACTTATCAATCAAGGCTCCCAAAAGAGACAGAATCAACAGAAGACAGACAGATAATGGATGGACAGACAGACAGATGGATAGATGACTGGATGAATAGAGAGGTAGATGATAAGTAGGTATATAGGAAGTAGATAGAATGAACATTGGCTTGTGTCATTCTAAATGATAAGAATGCCTACCTACCATTTGCCACATACCAACTAGTAACCCAGTGAAAAACAGTGGTATGATTCAATCTAAGCCCAAAGGCTTGAGAAAATGGGAAAGAAGAGAGAGTCAAGAGACACAGATGTAATTCCTCAGCCCGGGCACCCATGAATCAGAAGCTCTCGTATCCACAGATGGGAGAAAATAGATGTCCAAGCTCAAGAGAAGACAGTCAGTTCACCATTCCTTGTCCTTACTATGTGAGGCCAGCAATAGACTGGATCATATCCTCATGCATTGTTGAAGAAAACCTTCAGTCTCCCAGTTCTGCTCTCCAGGAAACATGCTCATGGGCAGTTCTACATATAATACCTTACTAATTACCTAAGTCTCCCTTTTCCTAGTCAAGTTGGTATATCAATTATTCATCATAGTTGGAACAGGACCGCAGGTCTTCAGTGTCTATGAGAGTCCATTCAGTACAATAAGAGACCTGAAGCAGGATTGGCCAACCATGCAACTTAGGCCCAACTTTATAAACCTCAGAGTAAATGATGGGAACCCAAGAATTCATTCTCTCTCTCTCTCTCTCTCTCTCTCTCTCTCTCTCTCTCTCTCTCTCTCTCTCTGTCTCTCTGTGTGTATGTGTATGTATGTATGTATATATGTATGTGTGTATATATATGTGTGTGTATGTATGTGTATGTATGTATGTGTATGTATATATGTATATATGTATGTATATATGTGTGCATGTATGTATGCATGAATGTGTCCCCCACAGAGTATGCATAATTTGGAGAGTATTTAGCAGAAACTGACAACAATAAGTCAGGCCTGAGGTTCCCAGCCAGGACATGCTTTGCTCACATCAACCTCAGACTTCCTTCCAAAGAAAACAGGAAATCATCATTCTAGGGCTCTTGCACTCACTAGGTAGGTCAGACAGGTGTCTGACTCTCTCCTGCATCCTTCCACAATCCCATTTGAGAGCTAGGTCTGCTTGCGCATTAAACCCAACAGCTCTGAGACGACCAAGCCTCTTTGCAATCGTCCTTCTCTTCTGAATGACCCTTCTGACAAAACTTCAATAATAGTGACTAGAAAGAATCTAGAAATATCAAGACAAAGGGGCAAGGAAAAATAGAAAGCACAAGACCATGGTAAATGATGGAAAGTACATGCACCTAAGTGCAGACTCTTTTTTCTTTTGAAGTCTTTCAAAGCTCATTGATCCTTAGATGTTTAAAAATGTTCTGTTAGACTTGACTGATATTTCAGGGACATCAATAAAATTTTCTCTCTGAAAAGCTCCTGAAAAGTGAAACATATCATTTTTATTTAAATAACTATTGCAGGCCTGAATTGAAATCTATCTGAAAACATGAGACTACATCTTAAGCTTTTCCTTAAAAACGTGTTTTATTTGTTCTTTGAGAATTTCATGCATGTATACAATGTATTATGATCATATAAACCCCTTTTCTCCACCCACCTCCCACAAGACCCTCCCCCAACACATTCTGTTTCCAACTTCATGTCCTTTATTATATTATTATTTTCACATATCCTACTACATACAGTTAGTGCTGTCACATATGCATGAATACAGGGTCATCCACTAGAGTACAGGAAACTCAGCAGTTGCCACAATCTCAAAGAAAAATGACTCTATCTTTATCCACCATCAACTGCCCATAAAGCTCCTCAGCTAGGCATGGAGCTAACTCTTTATCCACACTGAAATGTGGCTTGATTTTGCCCAGGTAACCACAGCTGCTATGAGTTCTTGAGTGGGTAGCCACGTCCTCTTCAGAAGACAACAGTTTACAGCACTCCTCCTTATGCTCCCACTCGTGTTCTTTCTGTCTCCTCTTCTATGACATCATTCCCTAAGCCTGGAGGGGGCAATGCAGATATCGCATTAAGGGCTGAGTACTCAAAGGCATTTATCTTTTGTCTTCAGTACTTTGACCAGTTATGAATCTTTGCAATAAGCATTGTTTAGAGAAGCTTCTCCTCATAGTTATAGGCATTTGACAACAGTCATTATTCAAACTAACAATAGTATGTGTCCATACACACACACACACACACACACACACACACACACACACACACACACACACATAGCCCAAGGCCTATGACTCCTCCCAACCTGAGTCATAGGCTTTGACCAGGTTTACATTCCAGAAAGATTGCTTCCCGAAGTCTATCAGCACTGCTCCTATTCCCAAACTCTCAGTGGCAATTTTCTACAATGTTTTAGTTTATTACCTGAACTATCAAATAGTTTAAAGCCACACCAGGTACAATTTAAAATAAATTGTCAGTTTGACACAACCCAGAAAAAATCTGTGAAGAGAGTTTCAGTGGGAGACTGTCTGCATCAGGTGACCCACGGGCATATCTGAGGGTGGGTGGACTGTCTTAATTTCATAGATTGAGGTGGGTATGGCCACCCATTGTGGATGGCACTGTCTACTATATTTTGGTCCTTAACTATATAAAGTAGAGGCAGCCAGATGAGTATTTGGCATGCATGCATATTCTCTCTGTCTCTCTTTGTCTCGGTCGCTCTCTGCATATCTCTGTCTCTGTCTCTCTGTCTCTCTCTTGTTCTTTTTGCTCTTCTCTCTCACTCGCTCTCTCACTCTCTTGTTCTCTTGCTCTCTCTCACTCTTTCTCCACTCTTGGATATGATATGACTACCTGTTTCAAGTTCCTGCTTTGATATTCCTGACATGGTGGACCATAACCTGGAATTTTAAACCAAACAAACCCTTTGTCCTCTAAGTTACTTTTGTAAGAGTATTTTGTCACAGACACAGAAATAAAACTAGGACAACAGGTGCAGCACACATCAAAACCCTGAGATAGCTGAGATAGGAAGATCAAGAATTTGAGATCCATCTAGGTCTATAGGGAAACACCTCCTGCCCCAGAAAATGTTTTAAATAATGTAAAGTATTCATAAACTGATAAATAAGACTGACAGTTTCTCTATATTTTCAGGGTTGACAAAAGGCAAGAACAATCATTAAATACATAAAATCTTATTTCCTATATGTTTTATACAAAATCCAGGTGTTAGAGCTTTTTCCTTAAAAGTGTTGTCTTTCAATATGATTCTTGAGCAGTGGTTCCTAGCCTGTGGGTCATGACCTAGTTGGAGTCGAATGACTCTTTCACAGGGGTTGTCTAAGATAATCAGAAAACATAGATGTTTGAGTTGTGATTCATAACAGTTGCAAAATGACAGTTATAAAGTGGCAATGAAGATAATTTTATCGGTGGGGGCCGCCCAACATGAGGAAATGTATTAATGGGTTACAGCATTGGGAAGGTTGAGAACCACTACTCCAGAGGAAAAAACTCATCTATTAAAGTGACCAATTAGAAAAGAGTGTAACATGTTTATATGGAATTATACATTATACATTTACATCTTTTAGAATACAAGTCAGTCAACTATATTCTAAGTATAAGAAATGGTGTTCAAATATTTAATAAAAAAAAATCGGAAAGGCTGTGTATACTGCTCAGTTGGTAGAGTGCTCGCCCAGCATGCACAAAGCCATGGCATTGATTCCTAGCCTGGCCAAAACCGGTGTCTTCCCCAAGAGAAAAAGCAGGCAGAGGAACAGAGGCTGGCCAAAACCGGTGTCTTCCCCTGGATAAGTATGAGTTTGCTAATTAAAAATTTGAATACTGAGGACTCTCAGGAAAATAATCATTTATATTAATATTATAGTTCAAACATCTGATCCCACCTTCCACAATGGTGAGGTCCAGCTATCTAGCTAGAGGTGGTGGAAATGTTTCCATAAGGCTAGACAGTATGATATACCCCTGTTATCATAGTACTTGGGAGGTAGAGGAAGGAGAATAAGAAATTCAAGTTCAAGGTCATCCTTGGCTACATACTGAGTTGCAAGCTAGCCTAGGTTACCTGAGACCCTGTATAACCACCACCACCCCCACAAAAAGGGAAGAAAATACAAAAGAATCTTGGTAAATGCTACTACTGAATAGCTAGTTTACCAACAACAGGACCTGTCTGCTCTTCGTCCCTGTAATACTGACATCCCTCTTCCAACATTTCCACCACCTCTAGTTAGATAACTGGACCTCACCATTGTGGAAGGTGGGATCAGATGTTTGAGCTATAATATTAATATAAATGATTATTTTCCTGAGAGTCCTCAGTATTCAAATTTTTAATTAGCAAACTCATACTTATCCAGGGGAAGACGCCGGTTTTGGCCAGCCTCTGTTCCTCTGCCTGCTTTTTCTCTTGTGACGGGTGGACTGTTGCTTCTTCAAGTTTCTGGTGCTTTGACTTCACCTTTTAAACATACTCCAGGAGGAGGCTGTAGCTTTACAGCCTCTTATTGTAAAGCCATGAGCTCTGCCAGGCTCTTCTGAGCACTTGCAAATCTATGCTTCATGCTGTCCTTACTGTGTCACACACTGTTACTGCTATGACTAGACTCTCTGGTGTTTATCCCGACGAGTAGCCTATAAGTTCACTGGGGGGCCAGCCAACACTGTAAAAGCAAATAACAAGAAGCTGCGCTACCTTCTTGACTTCCTTACAAGGGTTCTCCCCAAATTATTTTGCTTCTGTCTACTATTTGTCAAGACCAGTCAAGTTCTTCACATCTGTTTAGGTCAAAGCCAAGAGAACATGTTCAAAAATGTTCCTCCAAGGATGATACAGATACAGTGAAAGGAAAAACAAGTCCAAATGGTCTATATAATTTTTAAATTTTGAATTGGTGCCTATAATATAATCCAGAAGCTACACACATATAGCCTGACCAACATGTCTGCCTAAACATAAGATTAACAAGGACAGCAACAATAGACATGCTAGAGCTGTCAGGGGAAAGTCCAAGAGACTTGAAGAATTATAGACAACTAAGGAAGACTGAGAGTTGGAAAAACTGTCTTCCCCAGGGAAGAGATACTAATCGAGTGTCCAATACCAAATCAGGTTATATTTAGGAATAGTATACATATATACATGTAACAACAACTAATTTTTAAAAAGGCCATGAATTTGAAAGAGCAAGGGGAAGGTAAACAGGAGGTTTTAGATGGGGAAACGGGATTTCTACAAGTTTTTATGTGTTATAATAGTGTCATATTTTCAGAAAACTTAGACAGTACAGAGAATTCTCAGCCACCCTAGTATGAGCATTTTCCTCTAGTAAGAGCATCTGTAGTGTGCCCTGTGATGATTTGTATACCCTTGGCCCAGGGAGTGGCACTATTTGGAGGTGCTGTCTTGTTGGAGTAGGTGTGTCACTGTGGGTGTGGGCTTTAATACCTCTGAACCTGTAAGCCAGCCCCAGTGAAATGTTGTCCTTATAAGAGTTGCCTTGGTCATGGTATCTGTTCACAGCAGTAGAACCCTAATTAAGACATGGCCCATTTGTCCTCTCAAGCAAGCCAGTTTCAATATATGACTGTAAGGTGAAGCCCATGATTTATATGGGTTTCCTTAGCTTAACCCTGATGACCTTTCCTATTTTAAGATCCCATCTCTAGTGTCATAGGGCTTCCGGTTAACACATTTTTTGGCTCCTCTTGGCTGTGATGCTTCCTTGGATCACTGTTTCTAGTGACAGCTTGTGCCTGTGCTTCTCTTGGTTGTACAGGATACAGGAGTATTAAGGGGTTGGCTACACACTCCAGGTACCATTCTCAGCACCCCCGATCACAGACATGTACAGTGGATGGGACTCATCGTGACCCATGAAGATGACTAGTGCACACTCTAACCTTCATCTGTGAGCTGAGCTGGGACTGCCTTGGCTTCCTCACTGGATGCTCCTTTTCTCCACTCCTTCCCAGCACTACTCTTTGAGTAAGGAAGCTCCCTGTGCAGTCTGTGTGTAAGGAGGGCATCATGTCCTACCTCTTTGAAGGCACAAACCAACACAAACTTTTTGCATTCTTCTGCATAGAAGAGTGGTTCATTCACCCAATGCTTAATCTGTACTCAATTACCTATTGGCATTATTACAGATGTCTACTTTATCCTTTGCCATATAATCCAGCACCATATTTTTCTTTATGTTGCTCAAATTATTCAGGCACACCCCTAGGAGCCCTTCCCATTGGCTCTGTGCCCCTTTGATGTTAACCTCCTTCTGTATTTCTTAGTAATTTTTAACCCTCTGGGACTAATGGCTGGCTGCTCTAGGTTCATATTTTCTATCTCTTGTTTCAGCCTTAGAGTTCACCCTTTATCCAAAGAGCCCTGCTGCTCCTTTCTCTCTCTAGAAAATGTAAGGCAGAGCATCAAACAGGTGCTCCTAACATTTTAAACATACCTGAGTTTCTCTGTTCTTGGTTCATGAGCTGATCCATTGTGACACACAGGTAGCACCTTCTGTGGTCTACATATCTAGTCCAGTTACTCAAGCTCTGCTTCTTGTCAAAGTTGACTGGCTGATGTTTGAAATATGCCCTTGCTTTTGTTTGTGTTTCAATGTTGTTCAGAGAAGCCCATTTTACTTAAGGAGTTTATTAAGACTCATGGACTGTTGGAATAGGTAAGGGTGTAACTCAGAGAAACTTTCCACAACAGTTCCTTTTCTGTTGTGGTAAAACACCGTGAGCATGTTTATTTGAGCATAAGGTTCCAGAGAGGTAAAAGTCCATCATTGTAGGAAGATGTGTAACAGTAAAAGTCAGGATGGGGACAGGAGGAATTTGGGGTTCTTACCCCAAACCACAGGATGAAGCAGAGAGTGAACTAGAAAAGTGCAGTGAGTTCTTCCACTCTCCAAGCCCACATCCAGTGACCCAATCCTCCAACAAGGGCACATCCCCTAAGCTCCCCTCCAACAGTGCCACCAACAAGGAACCAAGCATTCAAAGAATGCATGAGAGAGATAACAGCAATGGGGGGGCATTTCTTACTCAGCCTATCATACTTGGTATGTATGAGGCCAGATATCCCATCACATACTCTATACAAAATAATAAAACAAATCAATCTTATTAAAACAGCTTAGGCTAAAGATAAACCTCATAAAAGGAAACCTTTCACAGCAAATGACAGAGTATAAGCCGAATGTACCCAGATACCATTGCCAATAATTGGTCACACCCTGCCACCCCAACATTCATCATGTACTATGTATTCATCTTGGCATGAACTTCATAACATCAATAGCTTAGTTATAACTAAATTGGGAACAATAATCTTTGTACTAAAATAATCAAATACTCAACAGAATGTAGTGTTTAATTGTGATCCCGCAGTTAGCAGTCGTCCACAGGGCTGGGGACAACACTGGCAAAACATATCCCTGCCCTTTGAGGATTGTACTCAGGTATCAGGATCCAATACTTTTACCCAGCTGGCTAGACCTCCGCTGTCACGGAGAACTTCATTTAAATGGTTCATCACCACATCCTTAAGTGCTTCTGACCGGGAGATACGAGCTACTTTTGATATTCCCCTCTTTCTCCCTTCTCTTTGCTCTTTTGAGATGCTTACAACCAGTGAAACAGGCATACAGAAAGTAAAGAGACAAGAAGCAGAGCCTGAGTAACTGGACTAGATATGTAGACCGCAGCACTGCACCACGGAAGGTGCTACCTGTGTGTCACAATGGATCGGCTCATGAACCAAGAACAGAGAAACTCAGGGATGTTTAAAATGTTAGGGGCACCTGTTTGATGGTCTGCCTTACGTTTTCCTTCTTTCCTTCCTCTCCTCCTCCTCCTCTCCCTCCTCCTCTCCCTCCTCCTCTCCCTCCTCCTCTCCCTCCTCCTCTCCCTCCTCCTCTCACTCTTCTTCTTCTTCTCTCTCCTCCTTTTTCTCTCCCTTGCCCTTCTTCTCTTTCCCCTCCTCTCCTCCCCTTCTTCCTCTTCTTCCTTCCCTTCTTCCCCTCCTCCTTCTTCTACTCCTCCTGCCGCCTCTCCTTCAGAAGTATTTCTTGGGAACTAAGTTTCACATAATTTCCTAAATAACATTTGTGAAAGACACAATATTTCAACATGGTTGATGGGCTTGGGAAGAAAAAAAGACACCATTTTTCTAACTGTTGCGCTAGGCTCGGCTTCTCTCCAGCCTGCGATAGTTCTCACTAGGCGGTGAACTGGAGCTGCCTTTGTTGAAGCGTCTCCCATTCTGTGGGGCAGATGCTTTCAGTCGCTCCACTGTACAGCTGCTACCTTGTCTCTTCAGCAGCCATTTTCTCCAACCATCAAGGGTGTCCTGATCCCTCCTCCAGACAGTGTCCTGCACTGTGCTCATTCCCACAAGGGTTTCCAGTTTACTAAGTGGAAGATTCCCAAACATCCCCTGAAAAGAGGAAGATGGTATAGGAAAAGGAACTTCTAAAACCACGCGACAAGTCACAAGGGGCACCCAAGGCCTCGTGGACCCTGGGTCATTTCAGTTCCTAACAATGGTGAGGAAAATGCTGAAAGAAAGAGAAATTATTAGACCAAAATATTTTACAAGACTGAACTAGGGGTACAGGGATCCACATAGCACATAGCATGCTCTACAGTGCACAGCAAAGGCGGGGGATGATCCTCTGTGAGCGGGTACATCTGGCAGTGTTGCTTCAAGACATTTTGATGGCTTTTAGAATTTCAAAGGCTTTTATGTCCAGTAACTATTTGTGTTTTATTTATGATAGATTCTCATGAAAATACAATGTCTTTATGTTTTAATGATAAGAAAGCATTGGCTTGAAAACCTGAGGCTTTTATTTCATATATGTCGTAGGTCTGTTGTTGTTGTTGTTGTTGTTTGTTAGACATGTGAGTGTGAAGTAGATTGTTCTCAGAACAAGCTGAAAATATTGATTGCTAAATTGGGTCAATGGAAAACTGAAAAAGCTTTCAAAGTTGGTATTTCCTGTTCTGAATGTTCTTTTGGGGGCTGGTAAGATGGTGAAGCCATAAGGGCACTTGCCACAGAGCTTGATGAGCTAAGTTCAATGCCCAGAACCCACACGGTGAAAGGGAAAAAAAAACTATGCCAGCAAGCTGTCCTCTGACTTCCACTCATGTGCTGTAGTGTGCTTGCACACACAGCACCCATAGGCACTTGCACGCATGTGCGCATCCACAGGCACACTAACCCACACCCTCCATACACACATAAAGTAAATAAACAAGTACAAAGTACTCTTTGGTATTTCAACTTTAACTGTAGCTCAGGATATTATCTGTGAGCAATGGAAAACACCAGTTTTAGAGGTCCTACGGGCAGCCCTGTCTTGAGAAGCCTGCATCCATGTCTTGGGTGCGTATTGTCAACTCGTTGGGTTTCAGTTGTTTTGCATATGCTATTGTTTGTTTATTTGTTTGAAGACAGAACCTCTGGTTTTCCCAGGATGGCCTCAAACCTCACTATGTAGCCAAAGATGACATTGGATTAATGAGATTACAGACCTACATCAGCACACCCAGTTTATGTGGCACCCAGGACAGAACACAGGGCTTCATGAATGCCTACTAACTGAGCGACATCGCCAGCCCATATCACTCTTTTTTTCTAAATCCCCTTTTCTCCTTTGATGCCTGTGCCTAATCAAAGGACCAGTTTGAAAGACATTTAGAGACAAGTCACACCAATGTATAACTTCATGTTCTTAGTTTAAAGTCCGTAAAAATGTCTCAGAAAATATACAAACCAAGGAGGAGGTTTAGGGGGGAAAAAAAGAAAGAAAATATGTGAGTGACAGGCAGGAAAATGTAAGTGTCACATGGCTTCTAGGATGCAAGTAATAAGCATCTTATGAGAAAGGCTTGCAAAATGCTTGCACACACCATTTACAACAATGACACAAGGCAAGATGCTCTCGCAGTCGAGAAGAGGGCTGCAAGAGGCTGAGTCATCTGCACATGGTTAAAGAGCTAATCCCCAAACAGCAGAACAGGGGAGCAGCCTGTGACATGCTCATTCCTATCATCACCACTGCCATTCGAAATCCAGATCCCCATGCGTCTACACACTAACACACTGTGACTGAGCCAAGTGTAAAGTCATTTTAATGAGCTATGTCTGTTTTGTTACAAGTTGCCTAATTTTATAATGTGTTCTTGAAGCCTTTGTTTGTTTATGTTTTAGGTGGGTTTTTTTTTCTTGTTTCGTTTTTTGAGACAATGTCTCAAGTAGCCTGGGATAGCCTTAAACATGTTATATAGCTGTATCAAGCATGTAATCATTTCACCTCTGTCTCCTCAAGTTTGGGGTGGGGGTACCCAGGAGGGAAAGGTACAGCTACCTGTGCATGTTTGTCTCTGTCTTCCGTGTGTGTATGTGTGTGTGTGTGTGTGTGTGTGTGTGTGTATGTGTGTGTGTGTAAGAGGAAAGTACATAGGCAACTCAGTAAAGCATATCTTTGTGATCCTCAAAGCTAGCCCAGAAATCTATTTTTTCTTGTTGAGAACTGTCTTTGGGAGCAATTCTATGGTCAAAAATAAGATGAGGAGGAGGAAGAGGAGAAGGAGGAGGAGGGAGGAGAAGGAGGAGGAAAAAGGAGGAAGAGGAGGGAGGAAGAAGAGGAGGAGAAGCAGCTCTCACAATACATCAATACATTTAAGGTAAAATTTATCAAATAAATATTATTGCCTACTGTATACCAAGCACTGGACTTCATACTAGGAATATAGAGATGAGCCAGTTAGCTAGACATGCTTTCTCTTCTTTTTAATTCTGAGGCAGGCTGTCACTATGTGGCCCAGCTTGGCTTCCAACTTTTGATCCTCATCTCTTAGCCTCCCAAGTACTGAGATTACAAGCATACACTACCATTCCCTGATTCGGTGGGAAGACAATATGTTAAATGTTTATATGAATGTATAAAAGTTGAGTGGCAAAGAATATGTTAAGACAGAGCGCTATACACGACATTGAAGTGGCACCTCGTGTAAGTGGTCCAGTTACAGTAGGTGGAGAAGCCACTCATGGAGTCAAAGACGTCTAAGTATGAATCCAGGGGTGAGATGTGCTCTCCTGATGCTTGCCTCTCACTCAGAGGAGCAGCAGACTTGTGGCATACTCCCTTCCAGGGATCTCAGGCTTTTGCAAGGCTGGGCACCTTTGAATTTATGCTCCCTTCTGTGACAGCTTTTATTTATTTATAAAGAAGTTTTAAAAGAATATTCATCTAGCTCCAAAAACTCGTTTCTCTCCTTCAACTCTAGAGCATGCACTCATACTGTCAGACTTGGTGGCAAGCACCTTTACCCATGGGGCAGGCCCTGGATCTTTCTCAGACTGAGAAATAACACGGCAGAGAGGGATCAAAAGGCAGAAAATGCATGGCAAATAAGCTTTGGATCAAGCAGTGTAAAAGTCTGGTCTGTTTTGCATAACATCTGAGAACAAGATGAATCAGCTTGTACTGAAGAGACAGCTGAAATACTTGCTGCAGCTCTCCACAACACAAAAGCAGACAATTTGATTTCCGGGGCTTAGATCTGACATAGGAGAAATATAGGGAACTCACGTACACACACACACACACACACACACACACACACACACACACACACAGCCATCACCAAGTGAACATCTCCATCAGGTGACCTCTCCTCTAATGACAACTCTTTCCAGCAACGCAAGGCTGGGAGCTGCCCAGTTCACGCAGGAAACAAAATGGAGAGGGAGGGTGCATTTCCCTATGCTAGTGACATTGAAAATTAAGATGGCGAGGATGAATGCAGCTGTGGGTGATTAGGTCTTTGGACTGCTTCCGCTTGTTTAAATTTATCACAGAGAGCTTTCAACCTCCAGGGATAACATTCCATTCATCTGCATTTTAATTTAAAAAGCTGGTGTTGACACAAAAATGCAGAACTCACCTCAAAGGGAGTGAAAGATTATTTATTCTGGAGCCAAATATGAGTGAGCTCTGCCTAGGGACACATAATCAGGTTTCCCCACTCCTGTACCGTGCCTGCCTGGATGCTGCCATGCTCACATCTTGATGACAATGGACTGAACCTCTGAAACTGTAAGCCAGCACCAATTAAATGTTGTCCTTATAAGAGTTGTCTTGGTCATGGCATCTGTTCACAGCAGTAAAACCCTCACTAAGACAGAAGTTGGTACCAGGGACTGGGGTGTTGCTGTGATAGACCTGACCATGCTTTTGTTTGGAGAAATGTGGATTTTGGGACTTTGGAAAGCAGTGGGGTGCTTTAAATTGGACTTAATGGGCTATCCTAGTAGCAATATGGAAGTCTTTGTTGCTGAGTATGATTTAAACTGTGCAGACCTGGCCCAAGAGGTTTCAGTGGAGAAGAATTTTAGAATGCAGCCTAGAGAGTATTTTTGTGGCATTATGGTGAAGAATGTGGCTGCTTTTTGCCCTTGTCTGAAGAGTCTGCCTGAGGCTAAGGTGAAGAGACTCCGATTACTTGCATTGACAAGGGAAGTCTCAGAAACTCCCATCATAGGCTTTGCTCTCTGGTTAAGTCTCATGAGGAGTATTTTAAACAAGCATAGCAAGCTGAGAAAGGAAAATATGAAATATATGGTTCATGTATTAAAGGGATACCAAGAAGTAAAATGGAGCTGCATCCTGTATTCATGGATATTAAATTTAATTAAGGGAGTGAAGACCTTAGGACAAGATCCCACCCAGCTAAGTTTAGTTCCAGGCTTGCTAGGGCTAGCCTTTAATTCCAAGAGGCAAAGACAAGCAGATCTCTAGAGTTCAAGTCCAGCCTAGAATAGAGCAAGTTGTAGGTGAAGAAAAACTTTAACCCAGGCTACCTTTAATCCCAGTGTTTAGGAGACAGGCATTCAGATCTCTGAGTTCAAGGTCAATCTACAGACCAAGTTTCAGGAAAGCCAAGCTTAGGCAGTGAGGGAGTTGGAAAACAAAAGGCTGGTAATAGGATAAGGGAGACCATGTTCCAGCCCTTGCAAGCAGCAGAACTTGGCAGCTTTGGCCACATGGCTCTGGCTTTAGAGTCTAGAATAGAAGGGACTACCGGAACAATTGATGCTGGTGAACTGGAGCTAAGAAATTAGTCATGTTTACGAAGAGACCAGCATCACTGAGTTAAAAATCTTCTGGGAAGTGTTTTCTGAGAGTACAAAGAGGCTGTGTTCCAGTGATAGTCAAAGTTGTACCTTGTGCTACAGCTATACTTGGTAATGTGTAAGAGTCATCCAGGTGGTACAGGTTTTGAAGGCATGAAGAGGTCATAAAGAACAGCTGAGGCTTGGCACTGTGAGAGGCCAGGGAAGGTCATTGGTGAAGGTACAGCCTCAGTTGCAGTTGATGGCCCAGGACTGAAAGAGTCATACAAAGGATTTGAAGTTTGGCACCATGAAGAGAGCCTATGAGAGGCTATTGGTGAAGCCTAGTTGCAGTGAAAGACTCCAGTGAATTGGAGATGCATATCCATAGGATGATCACCAAGAACAGCAGCACCAATGGAGTGGGTCAACCTGAACTTAGAGGACAGAGCTGGAGAAGTGATGCTAGCCCTTTGGAGGATCCTAAGATGTTTGAGATGCCAGAGCCCTGGGCTATCTGCCAAGGAAAGCTGCTAACAAAGAGTGGGACCAGCCCAGGAGAAAGAAGTTTGTTGCAGTCAACAAAGATGAAAAAGGAGTTGGAGATCTGAAGATGGCTTTGACATCAGACATGGAGATGCAGTTTGGAGTTTGCCCAGCTGGTTTCCTGCCTTGCTTTGAGAATTATAGTTATATGATTGGATGAATGTCAGATGAGACTTTGAACTTTGGACTTTTAACACTGTTGAGACAGCTATAGGCTATGGGGACTTTGAAAGTTGGACTAAATGTATTTTGTATTATGCTATGTTTAGGTATGGCCCCCATAGACTCATAGGTTTGAACAAGCCTATTGGGGCCAGGCAGTGGGATGTCATGGTTTGAATATGCTTGGCCAAGGGTATTGCACTATTTAGAGGTGTGGCCTTGTTAGAGTAGGTGTGTCACTGTAGGTACAGGCTTTAAGACCCTATCCTAACTGTCTGGAAGTGATTCTTCCACTAGCAGCCTTCAGATGAAGATGTAGAATTCTCAGCTCCTCCTGAACCAAGCCTGCCTGGATGTTCCCATGTTCCTGTCTTGATGATAATGGACTGAACCTCAGAAACTGTAAGCCAGCCCCAATTAAATGTCCTTATAAGAGTTCCCTTGGTCATGGTGTCTGTTCACAGCAGTAAAACCCTAACTAAGACACCCTCAAACACCATGTTTTAATGTGATAACAACTTCACGAAGCTTTTATAGTTACAAAACAAAAGGAAATCACAAGTCAAAGCTCTTTTTCAAGATCATTGATGAAACATCAACTAGGGGCTACAGAGAAACCAAGTCATTTGTGCCATAAGTTTCAGTTACTATCTCATGGCTTTCTTAGCATTTGGGTTGGTGGAAGCTTGTGATCAGTTAGCACATCCCAAAGGGTTTCACATGATTGACAGCCATGAAGACCTTACATCAGATATGGGGGTTCTCATGAGGTTATAAAGAGACCTAAGATAACTCATTATTTATCTCAGGTCCTTCATCATCTTTCTAACTCTCTCTGCAATTCCAAAACTCCAATTGTACTCTTTATCAAAGGTATGTCTTTTTTTTCTTTTCTCTTTCTTTCTTTCTTTCTTTCTTTTTTTTTTTTTTTTTTTTTTTTTTTTTTTTTTTTTTTTTTTTTTTTTTTTTTTTTTTTTTTTTTTTTTTTTTTTTTTTTTTTTTGGTTCATACCAGCATTAAGTTGGCATAAGCCCTAGGAGTTAACCTACTGCTTATGACATGCTTGACATGTCGACAAACCACCTCCTAAATACTTACTTTTATGCCCGTAGAGTAGTTATGCCATCTGCCCTGGCCAGAAAGGTTGGTTTTTGCAGCAAATGATAAGGAATGCAAAGAAATGGCTGGTCAAGGTGCTAAGAGTAAGTGACCTGTAAGTGCTCAGCTCCCTGGATAACATCTGCATCACCCTTCACAAGTCTATAAGAACATCCATAGAGAAGGAAAATTAAGAAAGAAGAACCAGGTGATGGGGGGAGGGGTAACAAAAAACTATCTCCTGGGTATGACATGACCATTGCACTCACAGACCCCCATGGCTACAGTTGTCTTCATTAGGCCTGCACATGACTGGACCTATCAATATCTCAACAATGGATGCTAGAGGGATTCAGGGGTCCCAGTCCCTCCCTGGAGGACTGCTGGCAGTTGATGGCCATCAGGTAGGAGGGAGTCCTCACCAGTGGTGTGGTCCTTGCTGAGAGTCACCCACACCCCAATGGGTAGCTTCATAACCCTACCCACATGAAAGACCCCAGTTAAAAATCAATACTTCACAAAAAAATAATAATAAAATGATAGGAAAAAAAAACAAGCAAAGAAATTGTCTTAGGGTTTTACTGCTGTGAACACACACAATGACCAAGGCAAGTCCTATAAAGGACAAAAGTTAATTGAGGCTGGCTTATAGATTCAGAGATTCAGTCCATTATCATCAAGGCAGGAACATGGCAGCATCCAGGCAGGCATGGTGCAGGAGGAGCTGAAAGTTCTACATCTTCATCTGAAAGACGCTAGGAAAAGACTGGCTTCTAGGCAGCTAGGATGAGGGTCTTAAAGCCCACACCCACAGTGACACACCTATTCCAACAAGGCCACACCCAGTCCAACAAGGCCACACCTCCTAATAGTGTCACTCCCTGGACCAAGCATATACAAACCACCACAGAGATAAAATTATGTGAGGGCGACCTGTTGAGGGGAGACAGTAATAGCAAGAAGGAAAGAAGAAGGGCACCAGAGCTCGTATGACCAGCAAGTAATGTCTATGAAACTCTCAAAAAACAAGCTAATTTTTTAAAAAGAAAGAAATTCATTTTTAAACGGTTTTCACTCAATATATTTCACTGAGAAATACACTCAGAAGGTAGAGGAGATTAGAGGTCTGCTATACAATTCCACAGTCTAGACATCAATTTTCAATATGTAGATCCTTTATAAAAGGTTAGAAACAAAACCCAATTTTTTATGAGATCTGACAATAGGAAGAAAGAACCCCCAAGAAGGTATTTCAATACTGTTGCTCTTAACCCTCAACTTCTTCATTCTCTACTGTGGCCTCTGCCGCAGGCCGGCCGATCTGGGCCTCCTTCAACCTGTGGGAGAAACAGGGTCCTAGTCAGGTTGACAAGGCATAGGCGAAGAAATGATGGCAGAGACGACACATGAAGTACAGGATCTGAATGTATTTCTTAAAAATGACATCAGACTTTTACAGTCATTGTAAAAGAGAGATGGTAAATCTGGTAGCTCAGCAGTTAAGGTACATCTGAGGCCATCTAAAACACACTGGGTCTAAAGCAGTAGCTATCTCCTCTAGACTGGTGCTGCATCCCCTGGGCCCAAGTGTTCTGGGCCTTGGGACTGTGGATTGCATGAGTCTGAGTCCTAGCCCATCTAAGTTCTAGTGTGAGTCCTACATGTGAGTCCAAGTCGTGTGAGTCGAGCCCTTCTGCACCAAGTGAAAAGCAGGCTTAAGTAGCATACAGCAAGCAGGGCAGATGACAAGAGTCACATAGGCAGGTGACACATCAAGGTCAGTGATCTTACTGACCAAGATCACATATCCAGTTGTGAAGCGGGGCGGAAGCTGGGGCTAATTTGGCATTCCTAGGCTAATTCTTTGGTTCTGCTAGAGGAAAGGAGTGGGGAGTTCCACCTAACACTTCTAGCTAATGTCCTTGAGTGGAAGCCCTTCATTACTCTCTAGTATGTAAAACATTTCTAACTGCCTTAAGGAATGTGCTTGACCTCTGTTGCCAGCTCTGGCAAGGCAGATTCCTTGAGAGAAATTCCAAGTTATGGACAGCTTGGTATTAAACTAGGATAGGTTGGTAATATTGTGTTGGCCAGGAAACAATGTCCAATCTTAGCCATTTATGAATCATTTCTTGGGGTACCTTTATGCCTAATTATGAGGGTGTGTTGACGATTGGAAAGACTAATCTGGAACACGTCTGAGTTAGGAGATACCAGCGACTGTCTGAATATCCAGGAGGCACAGAACTCCTTTTGGATCCTTAATGCCTCTTATCCTTAATCAGGCTTTTACCCCTGATATTTTGGATGTGACTGGAGAAGACAAGTGTGCGTGGCAGGTCTCTTTGCCATTCTCTGAGATAACATAAAGAATAAAACATAAGAGAACTTTAACCTACTTTTTAAAATCTATGTCAAAATTTAAAGACAATGAAATTGTGAACTTGAAAGTGAACTCGAATTGCTAATTCATTCTTCTAATTTAACAGGGCAAGAAGGCTAAGACTCATGAAAATTGCCCATCCATCACTCAACTAACTGAACGAGAGCAGAAGTTTAAAAATAACGCAAAAGATTTATTTCCCTTAGTATTTGCATTACTATTAATATAAAACAGCAGAAAATTCTTTTCCCAGTGGGAATGTCTTAAGGACAGTCATCTATTTTCTTTGACATGCCATATTCAAATCAGTGCCTCCTCCTCCTAACCCTGAAAAGCTACAGAGATACCTGTGCTAAACAATACTTCTTTGGAAACACATGATTTCCCCAACTGTACACCATCTGTTGTCTGTCCAGTTTTATATATACTGATAGAAAAGAATTCCTCCCCTGATGATTTTGGTTTTTTGTAAACCAGAAAATTCCAATTGGTCCTCAGATTGCTACATCAGTTTTGACAAACATTCTATCAGAGAACCTACAAAGAAAGGGATCTTGAGATGGAAGAGGTGTGAAAGGGCAAGCAAGGATGGAAAAGGCAATACTGTCATCCATGGGTGGGGTTTGGGTAGGCTATGCTTTCATTATTAGCAATGGCGAACACACACGTTCCGCCATGCTATGGCCTGTTAATCCCTTTTGCTAAACAAATAAAGAGAAAACATAGAGGCTGAACATGACAAATGTATGATTTGAAACAGAGAGATGGGAAGGCATATGAGATGTAAGATAATTACACCAGTCTAACACAGAAGGCTTAGCTAAAATACCGAAATCCTAGGTGTGTGGTGGCTCATGTCTGTAATTCCAGCGTTCATTGGGCAAATACAGGAGAATCACCATAAGTTTAGGGTCAACAGTTCTATATACTGAGATTCAGGCCAGTAAAGATTTACTTAGCAAAATGCTGTATCAAACCAAACCCCAACACAATTGCTGATGCCAAGAAGTGCTTGCTGACAGGAGCCTGGTATAGCCTGGTTCCCTGAGAGGCTCTGCCAGTGCCTGACCAATACAGATGTAGATACTCACAGTCATCCATCAAACTGAGCCTGGAGACCCCAATGGAAGAGTTAGAGGAAGGACTGAAGAAGCTAAAGGGGATTACAACCCCATAGGAAGAACAATAATAGCAACTACCCTGATCACCCAGAGTTCCCAGGGATTAAACCACCAACCAATCCAACTGCATATGTAGCAGAGGATTGCTTTACCTGGCCTCTGTGGTCCTGTGGAGGCTTGATGTCCTACAGTAAAGAAATGCTAAAGTTGTGAGGCTGAATAGGTAGGCCTGTGAGGAGCACCCCCTTAGAGGCTAAGGGGAGGGGAGATGGGATGGGGAGATTGTGGAGGGGAAACCAGAAAGGGGGAGACAACATTTGAAATGTAAATAAATAAAATGACTAATAAAAGTTTTAAAATTCTGTCTCAAAAAAAAAAAAAAAAGAAAGAAAATTCCTGGGAGTCAGCTAGCTCCTTGACCTGAATTTCAGGGTGCCCACTCAACTGACTTCCATTACAACTTACCACACTGTTCTGTAACTGGGTTTTGCTTATCTGTCTCCTCCTTCAAGGGGCAGATTCTGCTTTGAGGGTAAGAACTGTGATCTCCATTTAAAAAAAAAAATTCACTTTACATCCCAATTTCAGCCCCACCTCCTCCCAGTACCCCTCCCACAGATCCTCTCCCCATTCTCTCCTCCCCTTCTCCTCTGAGAAGGGAGAGTCCCACCTGGGTATCACCCCCCCTCCCCGGGGAACAAACCAACAAGGTGCCAATAAACCTACTGCACACACAGATTAATCAATTTAGGTTATCTTGTGTAATGCTCATAAAACTATGACTGTCATACGTGGCATCTTGACATCAAGCTAAATACCATCAGTTTCATCTTAAAGATAACAGATTATC
The DNA here is from genome assembly GCF_008632895.1 of Mastomys coucha. NCBI lineage: Eukaryota > Metazoa > Chordata > Mammalia > Rodentia > Muridae > Mastomys > Mastomys coucha. The sequence goes on from NW_022196910.1 coordinate 49,769,598, forward strand.
AAATAAAATATTTGACATGGTCTGAATGATGAGATCAAGACCCTGATGCTGTGGTGTAGGTAAGAGCTAGAAGGCTAAGAAGGTGGCAGAGGCACGGACAAGAAGGGACTTGAATGCAGATGCCACTCCTCTCAGCCTTTTGTATCCTGATATTCAGGTTTTATTGGTTTATTTCCAGCTGCTGTCTACATTATTAAAATATCTGCATCCACTTTGAGTCCAACGTACTTTTGACCTTGACCTTTTATACCCAGGCCTTTTAGTCTCTGGAGAGCTGTCATCAGATATGTTTACACAGTCTTCCATAATATATTTAAAGTATAACAAGTACACTGTGATGCGATTCAGAGGGAAAAAAAGGAAAACATCCTGCCACTTACCTTGATGACTTTCATTGATTCTGTCAGCAGATGCATCAACAAATATGGACAAACAAATCATGTAAGCAAGGTCATTTTCTTAGGATGGGAAATGGGAATGCTCTGACATGAATTCACCTTGAAATTTTGAAAAGGGAAATACATATAGATCGTGAATATAGGGATTGCTATTAAAGAGCAAAGGGAAAATTTTATCATTGTTATTTTAGCTCCTTTGCTTCTGTCTTCTTCTGGAACTGGGGATTAAACCTAGAGCCTCAGGCAAGCCAAAGAAAAAGTCCATCTCTGTCTATACCCATGTCCTCTTTTCTCTTTCTATTTTGAGAACAGATCCACTAAGGCACTCAGCCTAGCCTTAGGCTCGCTCTGCTGCCTAGCTGGGTCTTAAATATGGGATCCTCTGGCCCCAGCCTTGGAGGGAGACTTTTAAAACCTATACAGTAACTTCTCTGCCCTCTGCAAGTCAGATTTACATGGGTAAGAGCCACACACCCTAAAGCTGATCCTATTGGAATACAGTGAGCATGGTTTAAGCCTCTTCCCAAAGTTTCATCACTAAGGAAACCATCAGCCTCACCTCACACACATTTGCCTTTCTGAGGCTTATCATTGTCTTCCTAACTCTAAGTCCTGGGTAAATGATGAAGCTTCATTCAAGAAGGTGCCATGAGTTAGCCAGTCTTAAGTAGGACTGAGACTTACGTACACAAGACGGAATTCAACTTTCTTTTTAAGATTTATTTTACTTATTTATTTATTTATATTTTTGCACAGAGATCAGAAGAAGGCATAGGACTCCCCTCCAGCTGGAGTAATGGATAGTTGTGAGCCACCATGTTGGTACTGAGAACTAAATGAAAGTCCTTTACAAGGACAACAAGTACTCTTACTGGCTGAGCCATCTCTCCTGCCCCTGAATTAAACTTTTTATGAATTAATACTATTTAGTCCTCATGAAATATGTATTTATTTGGGCATTTTGCTTAGGAACCAAAGACAGAATCTGGAGTCAGGGACTGAAGCAGAAGCCATGGAGGCGTGCCACTTTGTTGGGGTGTGCTGTGCAAAATTGTGTCTCTGTCCTTCCTTACCTACCTAAGTGATTCTCAGATTGGTTTTAATAAAAATCTGATGGTCAACTAGCTAAGCAGGAAGTAGAAGGCGGGACTTCCTGGGAGGAAGAAAGGAACTCTGGGAAGAAAAAAAGCCTTTCGCCAGGAGTCATGAGAGGAGGCAGACATGACTATAGGCCTGGAAAATATAGCTAGCCATGTCGCTGGATGGAGCAAAGTGGTCAGTTTAACTTAAATGAGCTAGTTGAAAGTCTGCCCTGCTAAGACCCAGGCTTTGAAATATTAAAAGGTTTCTGCATGGTTAGTTGTAAAACTAGCTGGTTAAGGAATAATTGCCACTGTATTTGTTTCCAGCATTAATTACTTTATACAAAAAATAATAATTTTTAAATTTACACTGCTTACTGGCTTGCTCCCACGGTTTGCTCAGCCTGCTTTCTTATAGAATCCTGGACGACCAGCCCAGGAATGGCACCATCCACAAAGGGCTGGGTCCTACCCCATAGATTACTTATTGAGAAAATGCTTTACAGCTGGATCTCATGGAGGCATTTCCTCAACTGAATCTCCTTCCTTTCTGATGACTCTAAATTGTGTCAAGTTGACACACAAAACCAGCCAGGAAACCAGTTATCCCATTTGCTGTGATTTTGCTGTCTCATTTCCTCTGAAGCACAGAAGGCATATTCCTCTGTGTTGACCACTTTCTTTACAGAATGTATACTTGTTAGAATCTAATGAGGTTTCCATGGCCTCTGGTCTAGAGGATGGGTTACTTACTTTAGCTGTAGGATCCTTTCAGAAATGCCTCGATAAATAGCTTACCTGGAGGTAAGGGCAAAAATTGGTCCTTTGACCCCCTCATCTGCACCTGCAGTGGCCTCCAGTTTGGAAGAAAGACTTACGCATAAGACATCAACCTTTTTTTAAAAAAAACTTCTTTGCAACACAGATCCATCTGGGCAATGGTGTTGAAGCTTATGTTGTCAATTATTGGTTATTTGTCTCTAACAATTATCTGAAAGTATGTGACAACATTAGACAGGACAAGTTAAATTTTCCCCTTAAGGGTAAGTGTTCTCAAATTGACTGGGAATGAGTAGAGCATATGATGCTTTATTTTGGAGTTTCTCTGATTAATGAGAACCAAGACCCAAAAACTTTACTAGGAATTGGAGTAACATGTTTCCCTCAGCTCCCAGCATGCCTTATTGAGCAAGGACTAAACTTTTTATTTTTTTTTCTAAGATTTATTTATTTTATGTATATGAGTACACTGTAGCTGTCTTCACACACACCAAAAGAGGTCATCTGATCCCATTACAGATGGTTGTGAGCCACTGTGTGGTTGCTGGGAATTGAGCTCAGGACCTCTGGAAGAGCAGACAGTGCTCTTAACTGCTGAGCCATCTCTCCAGCCCAGGACCAAGCTTCTTGACTGTCAAGTCAAGACCTATAGGTTACTTTGACAGATGAGAATCAGGTTTTCATCTTCTTCCCCCACACAAAACATACTCCCAACTCTCAGGTGCAGCAATAATTTTGTTCTTATAAGGATCTGGAATTATCCAAAGGAAACCAAGAAAAAAAGAGCAGCCTATTCTGGCACAATATGTTGAAGGCACAGGGGAAACTGTAAGGTCCCTTCAGTGTTGTGGGAATATTTAAAAATTGAATCCACCCCGAAAACTTCCTTTCCCACCGGGGCCATGTTCTTGAGCTGGTACCGTCCAGCATCACCATGTCCGGGTGGGCTCTCGTTATTTTCTCCCAGCAACATCTCGCTCACATGCAATGCCTTACACCTACAATCATTCATCTAGCTAGCGCCTAGTACCTGGTAGGTAAGGCATGACTCTTAAGGCTTTAATATCCAATCAGACTTACATAATAATAAGATCACAATTTACAAGATACCAATACAATACTTTCAGAACCATATTTTGACCCAATTAATTTAACACTGTAAAAACCTTAGCCTGGTATAACCATGCAGAGTCTGATTAGTCCTCTTTGTCTGACTCTATGATGATAATCTTTCTCCTGCCCTCACCTTTCTCCTCCTCCAACTCTAGCTCCACCTCTCTATTCCTGTCCAATCACAGGCCTGTCCCTTCCCTAATGTGATTGGACAGAGAAAATGCTGCAACACTTCAGAAACAAGCTGGTTATTAGG
>NW_022196910.1:49773236-49803780 GCF_008632895.1 Mastomys coucha
AAAAAAAAAAAAAAAGTCCCAAATTCAGAAGATCTTAGCATGGAGGTCTGATACAAGAACCACAATAACCTTATTACATGTTAACAGAAACACTAGAGAAGGTTAAATAAACATAACCACATAGGTTTTAGGTTAACATAAATGTAGAAGAAGATAGTACACATGAAGGGGGAGGAATCGAACTGAGGGATGTAGCCCCAAAATAGCAAAGTAAGAAAACAGACATGAAAAGGAATTCCATGGTCTGAACTCATGGATGGGGCATCTGTCAGGAGCCATCTAGAAAAGGCTAAAGGCAAATAAGTAACTTTTCTGGAGATGGCCCAGGGCTTTGAATGCTGTGATGGGTAAGCTCTGAATAGCCAAGTCTTCGGAGAGTTCCTCCCAGGATTGCTTTGTAGTACTGGTATGCTTTTCCTGTCACTATTACATAGTCTAAAGGTTCCTGGGCATCAGCCCACCCTATTGGGCAGATTTCCTGCAGATCAACGTAAAGATGAACTTTCATGAATTAGTGTCATTTGGATGAATTAATAATTTTATAGGCTTCCTGATTTGATTTAAATAATTTTAGGAAGAAAGTTTTAAGAGATGGTTTTACTTGTTTTGCAAGAAAAATATAATGAAGTTGGAATCAAAAGTAGAATGTGCCCACTCCTCACAGAATAGTAAGTAAAGGTTGCATTAAAAAAAAAATACAATGAGCTTTCACAATTACACTAAAGAGAAATAGGCTGGGACAAATTTGTGATCAAGGAAAAACATTCATTCTAGGCCAGATCTAAGGATAAGGCCACAGGTGTTCCCTATGATAAAGTGCGGCCATGTGAAACTGTTGCTTTGAACTTATAATGAGCTTACAGAATGAAACACTGCTTTCAACTTAACTATCAAGATTCTCCCGTAACTCCCTTTTTGTTTAACACTTTATCTATGATGTAATTTTATAAAGAACTTTAGACAAGAAAGTATAAGACAGAGAGGAGGAATAAAGTATGGCTTGGGGGGGGGGGCTCTGCCCCATCCACCAAATGTAAATATGTATATGTCTGTTTGTTTATACACATGTATGTAGGTATGTAGGTAAGTTAGCATGACCATGTGTGGAGTTGATGAGACAGGTGGTCAAGCCCTACCACAGTATATGGATGTACATGTGTAGGTCTGTGTTTGTTGTCCATGTAAATAAGTCTTTCTTTTTCTTTTCTTTTCTTCCTGGTTCACAAAGAGTGAATTCCAAGCCTGATCCAGAGAGTGAAGAACACTTGCAATTAAGCCTTTTTTCTTCTTAATTCCCTGCTGCTCCCACAAGAGTTTATTATCAGAAGCCAACGCTTTTGGACTCAGAATAGCAGAGAGCTAAGAAGCGTAAGTCTTGCTAAAAGTAAGCAATTTTTGTTCTTGAAAACTAAGCTTTGCCCCTGAAATCCACTACGCCTGCCATTGCTGCTTTCCTCAGTACTGTTGCTGCGTAGGTTCCCAGCAGACATCCATATACCTTACCATGAATTGCAACTGGGAACCTCAACAGCTGTCACCTTGGTTTCATTTTGAACTCCGGTTAGCTCCTACGTCAGCTGGGACAGGAACCCATAAAACAGTGGGTGCAGACAGGGAACTGTGTCTAGCATACGTCAGCATGGCAGTGTTGGAGGAGTTAAAAAGGAAGAATCCATGGTGTAACTTTGCCTCGTAGCAATCTATAAGGAGATCAGAGGGTGTGTGCCCATCTCCACATTGGCTCAGCAGTCAATCAAGTCAAGTAAAGTTGCTAAAAAAAATAATTCATCCTGATTTTCAAACCTCTGCAGCCTCCTGGGGAGAACTTTCAGAGAAAAGCAACTGCCTTGGGTCCTTGGATCAGGTATCCAGCAGTGACATAGCCTTCGTGGTTCAATGCAGTGCTGGTATCCTTGTTTGAGTCAGATGCCTGTGTGCCTGACCCTGTTAAGCCTTTCCAAATGGCCTCCTAACTTGGAACACAGGTGTCTCTGAGTTCCAGGTAAGGACACGGGTGATAGGAAGAAGGATGGTATCCTCTGCTCAGGAAGAGTAGCTAAGGAGTTAAGTTTAGCATTGTTTTCCTCCAAGCATATAGCCATAGCCCATAAATATGCAGGAAAACGACCCAGGTCCAGCCACAATGCCTAAGGGAATGAGTCTGGGGGGAGGAGGGGGAGATAAAGATTTTTTTCTCTCCCAAGCCAATAGAGCATCAAGGCAAAGGGCTTACAGACCTACCAGCACAAGGTGAAAAGATCAAGACTGACACTACCTAAGAGGAGTCTTAGCCAAAGGACAGCCAGTGGTGACCCGAGGTGTCAGAGACTTACCGCACCTGAAATTGTAGAACAAAATATTGTCACCAGTTGTGTCCTCAGAGAGGCATCTGTAACATTCCTGTATAAGCCACCAAGAAAGTTGGGAGTCCACACTGGGTACCATGTGTTACTGGAGAAACACGGGGATCTCTTTTAAGGTTCTTTTAGGTTCATTTCAAGATTATTTCAATGTTTGGTAACAAAAGGACAGAAAGTCCCAGCTTCCACCTTATTCAGTCCTCGGGGGGGGGGGGCATATTAATTCAGGTGAGGTCACAAGTATTTGTGTCAAAAGGGGCTTTGAGTCGCTTCTGGGCTTGTTCCACCAAGGGCAGTTTCTTCCAGTCCAGTCCCTAAATGTCAACAGAGACAAGCTTGTGTAATCCAGGGGCCTGGCAGAGCTAATAGCTGTCAGCTTCCTCTTGCTGCCAGCCTTTGCAAGTCTGCTGACATTTCCTTTTTCAAAAGCGTTACTAGTTGCCCAGTGAGAGGCCCAGCCTTGGAATGCAACCATGCAATGGGGGCTTCTGTTTATTCAAACGAAGCTGTGTGTGCCTGGCACTGCAGGTGCTGTGGCTCTAACAGATCACTCCTGGAACAACCCAGCAAGGTAGGGATTTCTCTTTCCAGTTTAAAGATGGAGCTCAGACAGTTTATATGATGTACCCAAAATCGCAGTGCCAATGGTTGGGATACAAATCTAGTCTAGTGTTACTTGAACGAAATATACCTGTCCACAGTCTCAATATCATTGCAAAAGTAGCTTCCTCTTTCTTTAATTAGTGGGAACACAGATCATAGGCTTCTGCATGGTTTCTGGTGACAGCACAGACAGGAAGTCATCAAAGAGAACTTTTTTTTTTTTTAGATATTTTCTTTATTTACATATCAAATAATATCTCCTTTCCTGGTTTCCACTCTGAAAAAAAAAAGAAAGAAAAAGAAAGGAAAAAACAAACAAACAAACAAAAAAACCTTGTTCCCTCCCCTCTCCCCCTGCTCACCAACCCACCCTCTCCCACTTGTTGGCCCTGGCATTTCCCTACACTGGAGCATAGAACATTCACAGGACCAAGGGCCTCTCTTCCCACTAATGACCAATTAGGCCATCTTCTGCTATATATATGCTGCTGGAGCCATTAGTCCCACCATGTGTACTCTTTGGTTGGTGGTTGAGTCCCTGGGAGCTCTGAGGGTATTAGTTAGTTCATATTGTTGTTTGTCCTATGGGGCTGCAAACCCTTCAGCTCCTTGGGTCCTTTCCCTAGCTCCTTCATTGGGGACCCTGTGCTCAGTCCAATGGATGGCTGTGAGCCTCTTAAAGAGTTCTCTTTAAAAAGTGCAATAAGTATACTGAATGTAGCTCTCCACAATTGATGGCTTCCGGTGAGGTGTGGTCAGGGAAGGACTAAGTTCTGTTTAAGAGCCAGACCACTGAGAGTTTGACTATGCTCTAGTGAGTATATACAATAACACAAATTGGACATGACTCTTTTTCTTCCTGATTTTAATTTTTATTTGGGGGAGTCATTTCAAGGAGAGGAGAGCATGCAATAGAGGCACATGATGTGAAATTCCCAAAGAACCAATAAAAATATTATGCTGAAGAAAAAAACCAACTGTATATGGAAAAGCAAAATTCTCACCTGGGTCAGCCAGATACCATTCTACCTCCCCAGTGTGGTAGTGTAAAGGAAACACGTCCCCCATAGTCTCAAATAATTGAATACGTTGTAGGTGGTGCTATTTGGGAACTTTTAGGAGCTACAGCCTCACTGAAGGAAGTACGTCACGGAAGGCGGGTTTTAGCTGTTAAAGCCTCTGAGCATTTTCAGTTCCCTTTCTGTGCATCAGGTTAGTGGCTGGGCTCGCTTACCTCTCCCCAGTCACCAGGCCTTCCCCTTGCTGCCACGCTTCCGTGCCTTGATGGACACTTATCCTTCTGGAAACATAAGCTAAAACAAGCTCTTCTGAAAGCTATTCTTGGTCACCCTTTTGATCACAGCAACAGAAAAGTAACCTACCAGCTGAGCCTCAACTATTGAAAGATGAACCCCACCTCTGGACTCTCACATACAGGGTGTGTGTAGGGCCAAGCTCAGTATTGTGATATCTGTCTGCTTAGCTTGTGTTTATCTACCACAATATCTTTATAAGAGCAGCTTTGCAGAGTTCCTGTCCATGTATTTTTCTTGGCTCCTCATATAGCTCAAATCTATTTTGTTCTTATTCAAGCATAGAAAAGTCCTTCAGTCACTGAGCATTCTGCTTACAAGAAAAAAAATCACATCATTGTTTCAAGTCAGAGAAGTTCATGTACTTAATTTAGCAAGCACAAAGGAAGCTCTGTGTCCCCAGAAGTGAGATCAAGGCAACCCAGAATGCCTACTGGAGACACTGGATTAGCTAGGAATTAGCCCTAGCTGAAGTCTTGGACCTGCCAAGCTTGTCCTTGTCCAGACTAAACAGATGGGGGTAGCAGGACAATGTTAGAGGTCAAGCAAGCATCCATGCCAAGAGTGTAATGGGAAGAGCAGGAACCAGTGAAGCATCAAGCCTTAACAATCCAGTGCCAAGGAAGACATGTGGTGAACAGTAGGATTGGGACCCCCTATGAATGGAAGACCCAAATAATAAGATTCAGAAGGTACAGAGAGCCTCAACTTGAGGTAGCAGCCCAGAGCATTCCCTGAAAGCTGAGTGTGACCCTGTACTTCATTGTCAGTTGCCACCTTTGAACTGAGCACCCATAGTTTCCCTTAGCATTTCCCTGAAGCTAGGCCTTGTGCTGGTCTGCTCTACAGTCAAGATAGAAACTACATTTCCCAGATGTTTTCCTCTAAATGGCTCTAACTTAGTGCTAACTGAGGAAAAAAATTAAGTACAGGTTATTATTCTCTCAAGGTCTGTCGGGCAAAATGAATGGCAGTTGCTCCTCAGGTTTCAGGGCCCCTCTCTCTCCTCTGCTTCCTCTTCAACTACTTTTTCCAACTCCCAGTTTTGCTGCTTAGCAGAGGCCTCATGTTCACCACTGGGTGCCTAACTGCAGATCTACAGAGGTTCACAGAATCAATAACTTCCCATGGACTTCCCATGAACTTCCTCCTCAAGTTCCAAATTCAGGGGACATCTCATTTATAATGGGCAGTGTTATTTTGACATCTTCAATTCTCTCAGAGCAGATATTTTCGCTCCTAAGTAGGTGACTACATTCTAAGATGTCCTGCAGAGTCTGTAACCAAGCAGCCAAGATTCTTCAGCAGACAATGAGTAGAGAACATTATTTTTGAAGGAGAGATAGAAAGAGGGCTCACATGATATGCCGCTGAGCTTGGTTGGTATCCCTTGGGAGGTCTGCTCTTTTCTGAAGAGAAAGGGGGAGGAGTGGATCTGGGTAGAGGAGGTAGGGGGAGAAGAAATTGTGGTCGAGACAAAATATATGAGAGAAGAATAAATAAGAGAAAGAAAGGAAGGAAGGAACAAAGAAAGAAAGGAAGGAAGAAAGAAAGAAAAAAGAAAAGGAGAAATGAGAAAATAGGAAGGAAGGAACAAAGAAAAAGACATTCAATGACAATCTTTAGCCTTCATGTGTTACATATGTACATATGCCTGTATGTACACATGAACACACACACACAAAGGAAAAGAAAAAAGGAGAGGCTGGGAATGTAGCTTGGGTGATGAGTGTTTGCCTGGAGTACATGAAGCCCTGCACTCATCCCCAGCACTGCATTGAACCGAGTGAGGCAGAGAACTCATGAAATCTCAGGATCAGGAATTGGAAGCAGAACCATCAGAAATTCAAGGTCATCCTCAGCTGCACAGCAGGCTGGATGAGAGTCTATTGCATATAAATGGAATTTAATTGCTTTGCATTGAAAAAATAAATTAGAAAATCCATTCATTAGCACATTTCTGAACTTCAAGTGCTTGCATCCAGTTTTCCAACATATCCCTCACACACATCAATGCTCAACAAAAGGTTAAAAAAGGCTGTGTGAGCCTTGCAAGTGCAGGGCTGCACACAGGTCTCTCGCTGAGCCTTTCCTAATGGTAGAATGAGATCAAATATTTTTTTTTTAAAAAAAGCCAGCTATATCAAGATCAGAGATACTTATTAAGTTAAAAAAATGATTGTTCTTTGAACCAAATCTCCAAACAGGACTTTACTTCTTCTATTTATCTCTATATTCAGACATAACCTAGTTTCTAAAGCACTGAAATCAAAGTGATTAGAAAGACCTATTTTGTATAAACTTTATTTGTGAGCTTCCCAGGTAAAATTAACCCATATGTGGAGAGGAACTGATCTATGACATTTGGGAGCCTTCTGAAGGAAGTCTCTCCAAGACACCAATGACCATTTTTGTTGCAGCGTTTGCAGAGCATGTAGGGGCCTTTTTAGTACCTGATAGCTGGATACAGAGTTTGCATCTAACTGCAGCTAGCCAATCAGCATCAGAACACAGTAACCTGAACCTCTGATGAGCATTTTAGCTAGAAGATGTGGAAAAGTAAAGACTGGGACCATGGCATAGGTCATGGAGTACTCCCGCAATGCCCACATGTTAAAAATTTGGTCTGCATATATTAGAAGGCAAAAGAAGACACTACAGGATGCATCTACAAGGAGTCTCAGGTTATTGGAAGGCACGTACTCCAAGGGACATCAGGACCTGCCTCCCCTCCTCTATTATCTCTCACTCATCCTACAATAAGTGCTTCCTCTACACTCATTGCCACACTGAGAGTAGGGGAGGAAATTAAACCCCAGCATGGATGGAGAAGGGACCTCCTTGGGGACCCAGGCCCTGTGAGGCTAGCCATGCTTCAGTACCCATATGCACTCGTGAGGCACTAATGGATTCGATGGTATTAAATCATAGAAGGGAGGAAAGGGGTGAGGGAGGACAGAGAGATGAGAGAACGACAGAGAAGGAGAACATGGAGTTGGGAGGGAAATTTTAGTGGAATAGGAGAATAAGAAGGGAGGAAATGGGGTATATTAGATCTAATTACATTATAAATAAGTAGTTTTAAGTAAATAAGCGTAAAAATAGGAGGAAAGCTAGCAAGCCTGCTCAGCAGGGGAACGAGCACAAAGCCAAGTGTGACGACCTGGAACATACAATGTAGGGGAAAAGACCAACTCCTCCCCAAAAAATCATCTTCTGACCTCCACTTATGAGTCTCAAAAGAATAGTGAGTCTTGTAATTGTTCAAATGGGAGGATTACTGGCTTGCTATTGGCTACTGGGCATGATTCGGTAGAGAGAGAGAGAAATGAGATCTGCAGGAAGGAGGCAGAGAGGTTGCTGAAGCACATGACTGAACAGATAGAGGAGGCAAGTAGAGCCCAAGCTCATCTAAACAAAGCCAGAGTGACAGGAGAGGCGCTAGCCAGAGGGAGATTTGGTGGCGAGTAGAGAGGAATGAAGATATACAGGGTGGCTTTTAGGGCTCACATCCCTAATGGGACTTATCACTGACTGCTGTTACAATGTATATCAAGCCATAGCCACTTTTCTCTGCTGTCTCACTGTCTAGCCTCATTAGTCCAGCAGCCTCCTGTCTACCCCTGTGCTCACCCCATTAGGATAGTCTTAATACACAGCCTTTAAAAAACATCAATCAGATCACATTCCTTTGGTGTTTACAATTCCCCAAGGCCTTGCTCTCTTGCTCTGTGTGCAAGTCAAAGCCCTTACTGGGAATGTGGAGTCTTCTCATCTGCCCCGTTGTCTCTGAACTCACCTCCTTCCCTGCCTTGGCTCATTAGCCACAATGGCCTTCACTGACTTCCTTGATTCCCGTATGATCCCACCTTAACATGGCCAACTCCCTCCCTGTACTGCTCAGCCTCAAATATTTGCACAGCTGGTCTCGTTCTTCTTCCAGGCTCTGAAAAAAATATATTCTTGGAGTTTCCCTAGCTCCATTGTCTAAAAGTGGAATTCCTTTTCTTCACATATCTCATTGAAATTTTTCCTGCTCCATTTTTCTCCTTTACACTCATGGCTATCTAGTGTGTTAATTCATTTTCTTAGCTGTCATTATGACTGAAGGCAATGAGGCAGCATCTTGGCGCATGCGTAATCTAAGGCGTCTCAGTGCATGTGCCGTTGAAGCAAGCATAGCCAAGAAATGAAAGAGAAAGAAAGGTTTACTAGCTGCAGCAGGTAAGAGAAGCATGAGGGTTTTTTCCCCAAAGCAATGCTCTTCAGAAAAAAGGGATTTTATATAGGAAGCCTATCACCATTGTGTGGAAAAGGACTTTGAGGGACAGGCACAAACCAGAGCATGCTCATTTAGGGGGTAAATTACAGAGCATGCTCAGTTTACGATTCTAGCTCAAGAAGGAATAATGACAAGAATACTCTGGGCATGCTTAGCGTGTACCCTAAAGGCGGCAGGCAGGAAGCTTCTGCTTATACTTAGCTTCTTTACCCCAAAACGTTTTATCTGCAGTCAAATAAAACGACATTTTAAAAATGTGTTCACACAGGAGTGTGTTCCTAAGGGTACCTGTCTCAGTTGATGGCGATTATCATGTTTCTGGGTGTGCTTCCCTAAAAGGCAGGTTTAGTAATAACTGGGACCATTGTGGCCTTGATGGTTACTGCTATTTCTCAGAACCGAGAATAATGTCTGCTCCCTAGAACTCATATTTGTTGACTGAAATCCTATGTGAGATCTCTGTTTTATAGGCTAAGAAATTGATTCATAAAAGCACTGCCATCGAGCTGAGGAGATTACACAGCAAGATACTTGCTGTGAAAACCTATGAACCAACAACGTTCATGAAACGAAAGCCAGGCAGGGTAGAGCATACTGGTAATCTTAGTCCAAGGGAGGTAGAGAAAGGCAGATCTCTGGGACTCACTGGCCGGCCACTTTATCTGTTCACCCAAGTTCCAGTACAGTATCAGGACATTCTCTGCTGTGAAGGCTTGAAATCTTGTCATTAATGCCTCTCCACAATTGTCTAAATCAGCTACAATGAGCTAATAAGAAAGGCTTTCCCACAAACTGGTTCTAGTCATACATTTGAACAACTGTTTTGTATGTGTATGTGTACATTAAAATATTACACAAAGATGGAAATCACAACATTATATGCAGGACTAAAATTTAGAAGCCCTGAAGTGTCTATCAATAGGAAACTGATTAAATGAATTCATTTGCACTCAGAGTATTGAGAATTTTGGTAGATAAGAAGGAGATTTGGGCAGACCCGTTGTCCTGATTTGTAACACTTTGTAAAATAATACTTATATCTAAGAATATAATCCCTTAATGTTTTATACATGGTGAAAAAAAAAAACCTCTAGAAACTAAAGGATTTGCTATTTTTTAACTTGCTGATGAAATCTGGCCAATTTTGAACCCGCTTGGCAGCAAATCCTTACTGACATGAGACCGTGTAAAGGCCTAATTTATCTTACTTGGTGTGAACAGAATAGTCATATCTCTGATATGAGCAAAAATTTAATGCTTTTAATTATGGAGTACTCCTCAATACTACTAGTAGGGCTGTGTGGTATTTGCTAAACCCCCTGCATTATTTCTCTGAAACTGTCTTTGTGTATGGCTTACAAAAAGCAAGCAGACAGAGTAAAGAATCCTGCCTGTGGCCCTTTAAATTATATCATTTAAAACATTCTACTTGGGGTTAGAGAGGTGGCCCAGTGGTTAAGAACACCGGCTGCATTCCCAAAGGAAACAAGTTCAATTCCCAGTACCACAGAGCACCTCACACCCCTCCATGACTCCAACTTCAGGGGATCTACTACCCTTTCTGGCCTCCATGGGTATCAGGTATGCAAGTGGAGCATAGATATACATGCAGGTAAAACAGCCATCACATAAAATCAGAAATTTAAGGCTTGAGGGATATGTTTGTATATATATGCCTGAGGATTCTGAAGGGAGCATCTATTTTTATAGAGAAGGAATTTATAGTGGTCGTTCTAAGGGAGGGACTAGAAGGGAATGCGCAACCATTCTCCCAGGAAACAGCTCCTCTGCTTAGGGCTTAGGTCCAGTTCACAAGACTTTCCCTGTGGTGTTGTCTATGAGACCACCTGGCATCCCTGTGTGTCTTCACAAAAGTTCATGCTGTAGAATGAGAGGCTGAAAGCCATCCTACATCATATCAACCGTCAGTAGTCCAGAATGGAGAGGTGCGGGGGAAAATGCCCATTGATTGGCAACGCAGATAAAATTTCCCCCAAGGAAAGCAATGTTGAGATTGGCTCCGACAGTTAAGAGATGACCTGCTGGGCAGACAGCAGCAGCTGCATGGCACAAGGTTCAACCTGACCATTTCTGCCATTGATCTGCCTACTTGTGAATGGATGTCTTAGTTACTTTTCTACTGATGTGATATGACACTATGACCAAGGCAACTTACAGAAGAAAAGTTTATTTGAGGCTTATGGTTTCAGAAAGCTAGAGTCCATGACCATCATGGAGAGGGTCGGAGGGCAGAGCATGGCATCAGGCCGGCAGGCATGGTGCTGTAGCAGTAGCTGAGAGCTCACATCTTAAGAGAGAACCTCAAGGGGGAGAGAGAGAGTCTGGAAATGGGATGAGTCTTGATACCTCAAAGCCTGGGCCCTGTGGCACACCTCCTCCAACAAGGCCACACCTCCTAACCCTTCCCAAACAGTTCTACCAACTGTGGACCAAGCATTCAAATATATGAGCCTATGGGATCATTGTCACTCAAACCAGTACAATGGGTAAGCCTTTCACGTTCTCTAGCTCTTGCTTCCTAGCTACAAAGTGGGAAGTTCTTTTGGCTGTCACAGGTCCCATATTTCTGATGGACTAGATGTAAGTCTCAGACTTACAAATGTAAATGAGTCATCTAGATATATTGCCTGAAAAAATATAATTATGGGGCTGAGATATCTCAGTTTATAAAGTGCTGCTCACGAGGACCTGAGTTTAATACTTTAACACCTGCTGGGCAGTGGTGGCACACTCCTTTAATCCTAGCACTTGGGAGGCAGAGGCAGGCAGATTTCTGAGTTCGAGGCCAGCCTGGTCTACAGAGTGAGTTCCAGGACAGCCAGGACTACACAGAGAAACCCTGTCTCGAAAACAAACAGACAGACAGACAGACAGACAGACAGACAGACAAAAAACAAAACCAAAAAAAAAAAATACTTTAACACCCATGTAAAAAGTTGGGTAGAGTGAAAGATACCTGTAATCCCAGTGTTGGATAGTGTAGACAGGAGGTTTTCTGGACCTTCCTGGTCAACTAGTTTAGCTGAATTGACAAGCTCCAAATTTAGTGACAGCCCTTATCCCAAAAAGTAGGATTGAAAGCAATTGAAAAAGACACCTGACATCTACCTCAGGCTTCCCTGAGCATATGCATGCACATGTGCACATATAGAGATACATAAAAGCATCTACTCATACACACAAAGACAGAGTATGACTTGACAAGTCTGTGACAACCTTCATAAGCAACTATCTGATGGCAAAGTTGCTGGTAAATCAGATCACCGAGCACTGTACAGTGGCCTGCAGATGATGAAGCCACTGGGCTAAAACAAGCAAACTTTGTATTTTAAGCGTTTAACAGTTTACTTTATTATAGCAAAATACTATTCAGAATATCCTTGGTGATGTAATATATTGCTATTGAGTATCATGAAAGCAAGCTCAGGCTTGGTCATTAATGGAGTTTTTCCATTGTTAATGCAGATGATCCTGATCCTATCATTAATCAGTAAGCCAGCTTGCTGCATCCATATGCTGACTCCCTGACGGATTACCTAAGAGTTTTACTTTCAGCTAGGTTTGGTACTTCAGAAATGACTGTAACATTGGCCCAGAGTTCATCCATACAAAAAGCAATCATCACTCATGGTCGGCATGATTCATGTAAACTTCACAGAAACATTTTGAGCTGGAGATAATTCATTGTGCAATAGTAACAGGATATTAACCAACAGAATGTAGCTCTGGTGTCCCTTGGGAACAAGCTAGGTTTTCATTTATGTCTGCTCAGAGTTAAGTGTGCAGATGGGCTTTCAATGAATAATTCATTATAATGGAACTGGGGTATTCTAAAGTGTGTTGCATGTAACTCTCAAAGATTCGTGGCGAGTTTATTTGAGGTTGTGCCTACATTAGGAGGTCAAACTTTCCTCTGATAAATTTGATGTTTAGTCTGCATTAGGTATAATTTTAGAAGTACTCTCATTTCAGACACTTTCCAAATTACACTTTCAAACTAGAAACCACATCAGAAAACTGAGTTGGCTGAAGCATTAATTACTTTCAATGTGCCCTTAACCTGCCAATTTCTGTGTCCTCTCACTGGCTCACTTTGGGAATGTAGGAGAAGAGAGCCTGAAAAATCCATTCTTGGAAAAGGTGTTTTTAAGTTTTTGAGCTCTTGGCTTATTTTTTTTTTTTTTTAACTCTCAGTTGGTATGTGATAGGAATAAGAGGTAAGTAGCTAAGGAAAGGGTTTCCCAGAAAAGTAAATGTTTGTATTAGTCAGGGTTCTCCAGAGTCACAGAACTTACGCATTGTCTCTCTATAATGAGGGAATTCATTGTGATGACTTACAGGCTGTATGTAGTCCAACTAACCCAACAATGGTCAGCTGGGACTGGAAAGTCCAAGAATCTAGTAGTTGCTCAGTCCCATGAGGCTAGTTGTTTCAGCTGGTCTTCTGTAGAAGTGGGTTCCACACATGTGCTGGCTAGTAAGTGGAAGAGCCAATCTTCCTTTTTCCATTGTCCTTACATAGGTCTACAGCAGACGGTGTGGCCCAGGTTAAAGGTGTGTACCACTACACCTGGATCTGGGACTTGCTTTATCCCAGGCTCTCCTTACCTCAATCTCCTGGGATTAAAGGCATGTACTACCTGGCCTGGGCCTAAGCTTTTCATGGCCACTGTACCTCAAGATCTCCATGCTAAGATCCAGGTCAGAAACTTATGTCTTCTATCTTCAAGATCTGGCTCACAGGTGTGCCCTCCAATTCTGGATTGTAGATTTTGTATATCTGGATTCCAGATATAGTCAAATTGACAACCAGGAATAGCCATTAAAATGTTTAATGTGGCTTAGCCTGGATGGTAAACTTTTTCCTCTTTTTGTCCCCTCTATCCCTCAGCTGAATCTCCAGCATGAGTCTCAGAGGGTTATTGGGTATCTGTGGTAGCTAGAGAGAGTTTGTAGCCCCAACATGTGAGCAGTGAAGGTAGATGAGGTTATGGGGTATTTAGTGTGAAACATTCACACCTTGTATACACAGGACTTTTAGCACAAAATTCTTTGAGAATTCAAGTATTTTCAATTTTTTGTTCTTCCTTTTAGGAATTAGTGGTTGGAAACAGGGTTTCAATAGCAACGCAGCCTGCCCTCAGACTGTCATCTGACTGCTTCAACCTCCTGTGTGAACTATGAGACCACAGGTATTCAGCACCACACCAGGGACTCAAACATCTATTTTTTTATGCTTTCTTCATAGAAAGTAGTTTTTATTGAAATAAATTATGGATCAAAATCAATATTATTATTTGAACTAATTAAGTGTCTAAACTGTGTTGAAAGTGCTGGGGAAAGTGGCATGAGTTAAAATAACGAGTAAGAAAAAAAACATTAAAAATGTTGGTGTCTTTAGCCCAACTAAGGAAATGACCAAACTCTGTAGAGATACATATTAAAATATGTCCAATTAATTATCACATTACTTGTCTGAAATACCTCACAATAAAAATGGCAAAAAGAGAAGTTTTGAGATAATGTGGAATATCTGCCTACCCTGCTCAGTCCCAGGATTCTGTGTCGGCAAGCTTTCTACCACTGTAGCAAATATACAATAAGCCAGCTCAGGAGGAGAGGATTACCTTGGCTCTCAGGTGCAGAGATTTTAGTTCAGCATCAGTTGGCACTGACACCTTTGAGACCATGACCTGACAGTGCTTTGTAGTGATGGACACCTAGATGACAGAGGAAACTGCTCACTTCATAGAGGCTGGGAAGCAGATAGAGTCAAGAACAGGTGTGTCTTCAGTGACCTACACTTCTATATGTCCCCACCTCTTAATGTTTCCACCAACAACTAGTAGGTTTGGGGGGCATACATATCCAAACCTTAGCATAAAGGAATACTATAAAAACTATGCCCACAAATTCAGCAGCCTAGACAGAATGGACTAAGTCTTTGAAAAACACTATCAAAATTTATATCAGAAGAAAGGACCAACTGAATAGGCTAGAAGAAAATGTATAACTACTAACCTCACAAAATGGATGGGACTGGATATATAGTCCATCGCTAGAGTCCCTGCCTAGCTTGTGCAAAGCCATGAATTCAATCTCTGTGACAAGAAATGGATGATAAGAAGAAAAAAGGAAGGGGGGGGAGTGGAGATACTTCAAGCTCAGAGCCTAGAATGTACATATCTTGTAAATTTTCCCTTCTTAAGATGATTGTCTTTTATTAGTATATTAGTATACATAGATGTCTATTATTAATGAATAATTAAACTTTATTATGTAGAGTTGATGTTGAGATCACATAATATTAGAAATTAACACCTACATGGGCTCATCATGGAAGCATAAGAATCTCCCAAAGGCTATCTTGTTTTTTTTTTCTGCTGCAAAGTACAGGCTCAGGATTAGGGAGATGTCTCAGTGAGTAGAGAGAGGCACTTGGGAAGTTTGAAGACCTGAGTTCAATCCCTGTGACTGGTGTGGTGGGAGGAGAGAACCAACTCCCAGAAGCTGTCTTTTGACCTCTGTGTGAACACTATGGCGTGTACACTTCCCCTCCCCCCAGGCAATAAGTTAACAAATAAATAATTATTTTGCAAACGAAAACAGAATAAAGACTCAGCTTGGGCAGTGGCACATGTCTGTCTTCCCAGCACAAGAAGCTGAGACAGAAAGGTCATGTGAGACAGAGGGCAAGGGCCAACCCAGACAACACAAGACGTACTTTCTCTAAAATTAAATAAAATGTCTCATATTTATCTTAGGAAATGTCCCATTCACTTCTCCCATGTGTTAAGCCCCACAGAGTAGTCACCAGTGGAAAAGAATTACCCATCAGTTTATAGAATTGTAAGAAGTGTTAATATCTGGTCCTACTGTAAATTATTTGAAAGTTAGGTTCACATCTCCAGCATCTAACTGCAAATTTTCAAAAGGAACTATAAACAAAAATTTTGGAATTTTCACCATACCTAAAACTGGGAGGTTGAGGACAATAAAAGCTATTACGGGCATAAAAATAAAGCAGACAATTACAGGTGTAAAAATAAAGCAGATGTTGTGCCATATCTGGAGCCAACCCTACAAAGTAATTGCAAGTGACCACAGTGTATGGGTAAAGGGTTAGACGATGTCCCCCAAAGGTTCATGTCCTGGTGGCTTGGTTAATAATTTCACAATGTTGGGGCATTTAAGACATGGAGTCTAGTGATGCTCTGGAGTCATACGAGCATTATCTTGAAATAGAGGTAATGTCAGCTTGAAGGGATGGATAGCTCCTACGACTGCCCATTCTCTTTCACATACATGTGTGGCCCCTCTTTTCACATGGTTCTCTAACAGGTTCTGCAAATTCCCAATGCACCAACATATCTTCATTTTAAACGTCATCTTTGTGGCACCCCATTGTGAGCCATACATGTGGAATAAGTAACTCAATTGTCACGCTGCTTTTGCAATCGGCTCAATGGATGCCCTCAGTGTAGGGATTTAATTGTGAGGTAAAAGGTCAATAATGGCCGGGCGGTGGCGGCGCACACCTTTAATCCCAGCACTTGGGAGACAGAGGCAGGTGGATTTCTGAGTTCAAGGCCAGCCTGGTCTACAGAGTGAGTTCCAGGACAGCCAGGGCTATACAGAGAAACCTGTCTCGAACCCCCCTCCCCCCAAAAAAAAGGTCAGTAATGAAAGTATGAACTCTATAACTGAAGTGCACGAGAGAAAGCTAAGACCTAAAGACGTGTGTGTGTGTGTGCGTGTGTGTGCGTGTGTGTGTGTGTGTGTGTGTGTGTGTGTGTGTGTGTGTGTGTGTACATGCTCTCCATATCTGTTCCTGCTAAGCTGGAAGGTTTGGCAGTGAAGTGCAGTCTTTGCTCTGCAGCCCACCAAACACATCATTGCCAGATTTGGTTTTGTATGATTTCTTTGATCAAGCCATTCTGAATTTTAAAACCCATCAGTTCTGTTGCCACTCACTAGGATACACAGCAGAGGGATAAGAAGTACTGATTTAAGGTAGATTTTATTGAGGGGCAATTTTACTGAAGATTTAGGAAGACAACTCTTCATTTCTTTTTGTAATTCATTTGAAATGTTAAATATTTTTCCTTTTACCATCTTCTAGGGTGACAGCAATCAAACCCGGTGCCTCTTAGATGCTAGGCAATCACTTTATCACTGAGCTATCCCCAGTACTGGGTGGTGGAGGGAGGGAGAGAGAAAGGAAAAGGGAGATCGAGTGGGGAAGAGGGGAGGGGGGAGAGAGAGGGTGAGGAAATGGGGAGAGGGAGGGGGAGGGGAGGGGGAGGTTAAAGAATATTAAAGTATACAAAATATAAGCAAGTTAAAAATTAGAATGAATTCTCACTGAGTTTTAGACTAAAATTTCAAAATTCCAAAATTTTTATGAGTCTTCAAGATTACTGCATCCACCATTCCTTTCTTTTATATAGTACAAATAATAGAAATTTATTTGAACATATTACTAGAGTCTGAGAAATCAAGATCAAGGTGTGAGCATGTGCCATGTCAGATGAGAGCGACCATCTTCCAGGATGGCTCTTCAAATACTGAATTCTCAAATGGTGGAGAAGCAGAGGAGGAGAGAATATCATATTGTGCATGAAGCCTCTCTACTCAGAGCCTCACTACTATGAAGATCCATACTCATGATTGAACCAGGCCCCACTGCGGACATGAACCACAACAGACATAAATTTGAAGGAGACATTCAGACAGGAGAAAGAGACAAAATGCATTGTTAAGCTGGGAAAGGTTGAATGTGCGTTCTCAGGCTAAGGTTCTGCCAGGCTGGAGAAAGGTGAGTCAGGTCTCCGAGGTGCAGAAAGAAAGATGACTTACTATAGTTTCTTACACCTATGCACAGCCATGGAATCATCTGTGATTGCAAAAGCTGCCTTGAGCAAAACACAATGGGAAGTTTTATCATCTGACTCCCAAGTGAGGCCATCATGCTTGCTAATTAGAGGCTAGGGAGCCAGCATCACACACGGGCATTGTGTTAAGAGGAACCAGCCTGTAATACAGCTTGACATAGGATAATTTCAGTGTGGCAAGCCTAAACCTAAGATGAAAACCAAACAAAGATGTTACATTTGTAAAACTGATGACATCTTCAACAGAATCACTTCTCAAAAATGGACAGAGGTCAAAGGACACTAATTTGTCAACCATTCCCACTGACTAAAGAAATGGCAGAGACAGAAGAATTCACACAAACAGAAACAAAAGACTGTAGTAATTTGAAAGATATTTGTTTTGGTGGTGTTAAGAATTACTCATTTAATTTGAAAAATTTCAAATAAGAGATTATTTCCTAGAACAAATTTAATGTAATTTTAAAAACAAAATAAAGATGAGCATGGCTGTGTTCTACCTTAATCCCAGTACTCTGAGAGGCAGAAGAAGGTGGATTTCTGTGATCTTGCAGTTAGGGCCACATAGAGAGACCATGTGTCAAAAAAAGAAAGAAAGAAAGAAAGAAAGAGAGAGAGAGAGAGAAAGAGAGAAAGAGAGAGAGGAAGAGAAGAAAGAAAGAAAGACAGACAGACAGAACAAAAGAAAGACAGACAGAAAGAAAGAAAGAAAGAAAGAAGGAAGGAAAGAAAGAAAGAGCAAATAAATAAAATAAAAATGAAAGATCCCTGTGAGCTCTCCCCACCTGCCCCCAGGTGAGGGCACTGTGGAAAGATGGTAGCTCCAACTCAAATCAACAAGTAAAAGTGACATGGTCTTTATAGTATACATGTAAAAAATATATTAATAAGCTATGAATAAGGCCTGTAGCAAAATGCATCAGTTACAGGAAAGCTCAGTTGACCAACCCAACAACGCAGAGGAGGATGAATAGCCAATATCCTGTGACCACTTGAAGTTTCTTCTGTCTTCATGTTACATTTCCATTTCTGATCCTGGTTAATTTGAAAGAGAGGACTAAGGTTGTTGGTGCAGCACCTTCTTCTTGACTCTGTGTCAAGAGCAGCATGTGGGCAGCATTTATTCCTCCCGGTTCTCCCACTCCTAAGCTTCTCATTCATTCCATTCCAGTCTCCTGCTGTAGGAAGGAGGTGAACTTAACATGAGTATTCAGAGAGGAGTCTGGGATTCCCAAAGTGACCCATGACTCAGTGGGGTCACCCACCTAGAAAAGTGGCACCCTCCTGTCTAGCATTTGCTAGTAATAGAGGTCACAGGTGCTTATCCGACTCCTAGACTTACCTTTCATTTGGTCAATCTAAGAATAAGAAAGGGGGAAAAAAGAAATAATGTTCTGTACAAGGATGCTTTTGATTTGGTTTTGTGTGTGTGTGTGTCTGAGTGAGCTGAGGATATAGCTCAATAGAATGTTTGCTTGCTACACACAAAATCATTACCATATACACAAACAAATAATAATGTATGTCATTTCCAAAAGGTATCTACAGGGGACTAGAAAGATTGTTCCTTCCTGGACAGTGCTTGCTGCTCTGATAGATGACCCAGGTTAGATTCCCAGTACCCACCTCAGGCAGCCTTCAACCTCCCAGAACTCCAGGTCTAGACAATCAAGCTCTCAAGGCCACTTCATGTACATGGTACACATATGGACAAGTAAGCACATGTATGATACACATATGTGTTTTAAAAAATTAAATCTGTAGAAGGTATTTCTACTGTCAACATTAAAAGGCTATCTCCTGTATGGAATTTGAAATTCTCTACTACCCTCACCCATTTTCCCTACACACGCTTCTCCATTCATCCTTATTTCTGCTCCATGTTCATAGAGAACAATCACTCTCTGGATCTCATGTCTTTCCCCAGCCAACAAAGGATTTCACTCAGATCCTCTGAGCCCTTGAATGTCTCATGTTCTACTGCGACCGTATTCAACTTCAAAGTTCAACTCAAGCATCGCACCATCTTCAAACTGGTCATTGCTAGGATCTATGTGAATGACAAAGAACACCAGGTCACAGTCACTGGACAGCAAGGCAAAGTGAAACACAAAAGCTTAGAGATGGTTTGCTTTCCCAGAGAACCTCTTTACAAGCTGTGATGTTTGATACAGTTACAAGAACGTTGGAAATGAAGGGCAAAATCTGGTGGAAAAGCCTCAAGTCTGTTCATAGCAGTGGGTCTCACAGTGTGGATTGTGGACCATCAGCCTCAGGGTCACCTGAGAACTTGTGAGAAATGCAAAAAATCCCAGGTCCCACCTCAGACCAGTGCCCCCAGTGAAGGGACTGTCACCTCTGACGCATGAGTCAAGCGTCTGAGGCACTCTGGAATTGAGATAGGCTGGTTTCTGTATAGTAAGCTGAAAGCCAGGTATGTGTTAGTATTTTTCTGCTGCTGTGATTAATATGTATGATATATAATATATATCATATTTATTAATAATATATATGACATATATGTGATATACATATATCATATATATTAATAATAATGACCAAAAGCAACTTATGGAAGACATGTGTATTGGCTGACGGTTCTATACTGGCAGAAGTTCATCGTGGTGGAAGGCAGAGCAGCAAGCAGCAGAACATGAAGCCCAGAGATCACTTCAGTCACAAACATGAAGCTGAGAAAGTGAACCAAAAGTTGAGTACAACTCTATACTCTCAAAGCCCACCCCTAATGATGTATTTACTCCAATAAGGCCATTCCTCCAATTTCCCCAGACAGTGCCACCAATTAGGGAATTCAAACTACAAGATTCTAAGATGGTCAAGGAGGAAACTAGTCTTCAGCTGTTAATTCTCTTGAAGGGGAGGGGGAATGGTTCACAGATAAAATGTTTCATTGTATTGAAGTAAACTAGATTAGGCACAGCTACTCTGCATTACTATTGGGGCTATGCATCAATATTAGTCCCACCTTTCTAGAATAAGAGGAAGTCCCTCCTTGTGTGGATATGAAGCCCTTTCAGAAGAAGGTTGAATGAATGCTTTGTAACCTCTTACCCTTATCACACCTCATCACTGTCCTTTCCTATGTGCCCACAGTGAACCCTACAAATATTTCCAAGTTGTCATTATCACAATGGTAAAGCTGATTATCTCCTAAGCAGATGTCCCATCACCATTGTGTCCCCAGGACTGGTGTCATTAAATCTGCATACAGTTTTTATTCATAACAAAGATAAGCTGTTAGCTTGGGTATGAGGAGCTGCTGTTTGTGTGTTTGTGCATCTCCTGTTCCCCTCACTGGGCTCACTGAGCACTGTAATGGCATTCACCAACTCACTCATCTCGCTTTGTGTAAACGGATGCCCAAGTGTAAGCACTCCAGAATATTTATCCTGCATGCCCCATTATCTCCATAATGACTTGTTTGTCCTTGTCTGGACTTAGTCCTCTTCTTGGCCAATTTTTAAGTATTCCCTCATGCCCAATGAGCCAGAGAAGATCTCTGCTTTTAATTGCTTCTCTGTATATTTCCTATGCACCCAAGTTCTTCTCTGAACCCGTGACTGTTCCTTAGCCTCTACCCACGTATTACAGTATCGTGCCTGGTGTCCTATTTGTTCCCCGGGGTCCTGTCAGACCAAAGTCCTGTTTCTACATTTGAAAATCACTCCAGGGATGAGGGCTGTAGCTCCACCATGTCGGCATATCTCCAAGTGTGGGTCACAATAGGTGCTTGCCTAGTATGTGTGAAACTCTAGGGTCAGTCCTCAGTCCTGATCCTCTGAGATCTGTGCTACGTGGCTGTTCTCTGTCCCTTCTGATGTCATCTGCCAACAGCTGCCCACTCTCCCTCACCCAATGAAATCTGACCTTTGGAGCATCATCTTCTCCACACTCGGCATCTGGTGTCACTGATTGACAGTCACTCCTTCAAGTCTGGAAAGCAGACCTTAGTTGGCCATGACCCACATGTCAAGCCTTTCTTCCTTGTGAAAGCTCACTCTTTCCAATCGATTATCATCATCATCCAGTATCATTGTTCAGCTACTCTTTAGCCATCCTGGAGGCTCTAGATCTACAGCCTCTCCAGTTTTCCTCAAGCCAGGCCACATCTGTCTTACTTGTCTCCTTAGCCTTTATGTTTACATCCCTGTCTTTAATACCACATATCTAATCTCATGTACATATATCTATGAGATAAAGTCACACTATAATCACCAGTATTAGCGGGTCATCCATAATGAGGGAATACCATGGCAACCTAGCCTCCAACAGAAAATTTCCAAAATTTTTCCATAAAAACACCCTTCAAACTGTTTGTACTCAAGTCTCTTTTGTTTGTTTGGGTTTTTTTATTGTTTTTTTTTTTTTTTCTTCGAGACAGGGTTTCTCTGTGTAGCCTTGGCTTTCCTAGAACTCACTCTGTGGACCAGGCTGGCCTTGAACTCAGAAATCTGCCTGCCTCTGCCTCCCAAGTGCTGGGATTAAAGGCGTGTGCCACCACTGCCCAGCTTCAAGTCTCTTCTCACCCTCAGATGTTTCTTTCTACTAAAGAGGTACAAAATTAGCAGCTAAAGATACTGGTAGGGGCTGAATTGTGTCTACTGAGTATTAACCCTCAGTAACACTAAACGTAATTACCCTTGAAGAGGTAATCAGAGTAAAAGCAAGGTCTTCCAGGATGACCATGGGAGTTGGGCACCCAGTCCCATTCCTACCCATATAGCAACTTGCAATTGTTAACTGTGGGAAAAGGAAGGGTCAGTTTTCTTTAAGAGTGTAGCCTCTGGCAAGTCAGACATGCTTAGTGTGGTCAACCACACATTCAAGACTATTTGGAACAGTACAGATTGGTCTTAAAGGGTATTTTTTAAAGATTTATTTAGTTATGCATATGAGTACACCACCATTGCTCTCTTCAGAGATAGCAGAGGGCACTGGACCCCATTACAGATGGTTGTAAGCCACCCTGTGGTTGCTGGGAATTGAACTCAGGACCTCTGGAAGAGCAGTTGGTGCTGTTCAACACTGAGCCATCTCTCCAGCCCTTTAAAGGGTTTTTTAAAGGCACAAAGTTGAGTGGATAGGTGAGAGTGGGTGGTCATGGGAAAACTGGAGAAGTGAACCTGATCAGAACACATTGTACAAATTCTCAAGCATAAATAAATAAAGACATGATACCCTACATATATGCTACATATGTGAGACACAAGTGAATGTGACTGGCGTCCTTAAGAGAAGATCGCAATGTACATGCATATGGAGAAGATCATATGAAGACATGGACAACCACCTACCACCCAGGGAGGGGGAAGCCTCAGAAGAAATTAAACCTGCTACCAATATGGCCTTGGACCTTGAGCCTCCAGAATCCTGAGAAAATGAACCACCAAGTCTGTAATATTCACTATGCTAGTCCTGATATGTCTGTTTAAGTGCTCTCACCTGCCCACTAACCCTGGCTTGTCCTCTGCTCTGTTGTAACCAGCTGGATTGCTCTCACTGCTTTGTTATGGGGCCTCATCTCCCTCCCGGCACTTTGTCCAAAGCCCTTCTTACAGAAACAGCAGACTTCTCACCTTTATCTCCTGTACTCAATATCCTTCCTGACTTGACCTTTCTAAGCACCTTAGCTGACGATAAACATTTCTCTTATTTAATATAACAATAGCCTTGTTTAACCTTGTGGGTGCCCTTCCAATTTGCTGTCTTTCCCCTTGCTTTATAGGCAATCAGAGTAAAGACAAACAAGTAAACAAAACTGTATGAGGTTGTCTTGATCTTCTCACATCGTCCACCAGTCAATGTATTCTCATTTTCCCTTATCTATCACCCAATGTGCCAGAAGCAGCACATACCTCTCTACAGTAAATGTGTGTGTGTGTGTGTGTGTTTGTACATGGTGTGTGCATGTGTGTGTGCACATGTCATGTGAGAGTGTGTGTCTGCGAGTGTTGTCTGTGTGTCTCTTCTAACATTCTCCGGATTAATCATCATTCCTCTGTCATCTCTATTGACCAGTCTGAGAATGAGCTTTCTCCTGTTTGCAGATGTCTGGCTGCATCTGGTTTTCTCCCTGCTGTTCTGGGTGGTCTTTGCTCTTATGGGCACCCCTTCCTGTTTATCTTGTTAGCTCGGAGCACCGTGAAGCTCTTTCATCTCTTTTCTCCTTGATTGTTTTGATTCTGTTGCTTCTTTAATCAAGCCTATGGTGCCTTCCACGGCCCACAGGAATGTTAGTTAATACCCTACGTCTTCACCACCGCCGACCTCAGGCTCACAGTCCCTCTCATAGAATTCATATTTGTTCTGCAATCTTAACGATGGTTGCCTTGATGTTTCTCTGAAGAACATTCTACCCAACCCCACAAATAATCTCTCACTTCCTCCTATGTTCTTCTATTTACGTCTCACCCGCTGGATTCTCTTATCACCTCCTTGAAATCTCATTTTACTTCTGCTTCTTTTACTTCATCATTTTCTCAGTACCAGCCTCAGATAAACAGTAGGCTTTCATTTCATTCTTATCCTAAAAATCACATCTCAGTATGAACTCCACGCAGTAAATGACTACCAAGCCCTCCATCTCAGACTATAGTGAATTTATTTGCTTTATGGCAGCCATCAGGGACCCTTTATTATTATTTTCTGGATTTGTGTGATTGGGCTGACCCTAGTAAATATAAATGCTTTCCTTGAACAAAAATAATCTTCCATTCTTCTATATACACTTCACCTGAGTGTTCTTCATCTCCCGGAACTTCTTTTCACAGAAGAGAATGTTAAAAATGGCTTCATTTTTAACAGTTTCTAAACATATCCAAAGGAATCGCTCCATACTCATGTTTGTTGAGAATGCCATATTGATTTACCACAGAAGTGCAATAATCTTAGAAAAATCAAAATGCCTTTAATTTTTTAAATAAAATATTATTTAGGTTGTCTTGATCAAATTAGCAAATGTGAAGATTAGAGACACCCACTTCTGGTTGGGTGTGTCTTCGGTGTCATTTACAGAGACAATTAGACCTTGAAAGCTCTGACCTAGTCACTGGATCAACCCCCTTGTTGGTTTTGTGTTGTGAAAGCATTATTAGAAGGCACAGAAAAGTGATTGGTCAAGCCTGGTTGGAGGAACTAGGCCACTGGTAGGTGTGTCTGGCCCCTTCTATATCCCTTTCTCTGTGCTGCTTCTCCAAGAGAAGGTCTTTATACATGGTCTTTCCCCTTGCTTTATAGCCAAACAGAGTAAAGACAAACAAGTAAACAAAACTGTACGAGGTTGTCTTGATCTTCTCACATCATCCACCAGTCAATGTATTCTCATTTTCCCTTATCTATCACCTAATGTGCCAGAAGCGGCACTTCTGCCAAGATTCATGATTCTCTACTCAAGCACAGGGAGTCAGTAAATGTGAGTAGGACTTCCTGAAGCCATTAGCCAAAGTAAATCCTTCTGGGGTGTTATTTCTGACAAGTATTTTGGCCTCAGTGACAACAAAGTAAGTAAATACTCTTAATATTTTTAAATAAAGCTTCATAAAACTTTAATTGCATTTTCTACATAGCAGGGTCTTTAGGCTAACAAGCTCTCAAAATGGAACAGCACCACCAACACTAAAATATCTTGAACAAAAATGGCCTGTGAGTGAGGCTGAAAGGCCGCCCTTCATCCCCTTCCCTTGCTTGCCATCTTTAAGACCCGCAGTAACAAGGGAAACTGTTAGGGACTCTAGGCAGCAATTTGCACAGTTGGTGCACTAAGAACCTGGTTGTTTTTATCCCCTGCCCGCACTTGATGATGAAAACTGACATTTAGTCACAGTGGGAGACCCTGTGAGGCAGGAGCAGTGGCAGACAGGGACAAGTCTGAGAGTGCACACTTGTACTCTCATACATCTGAGTGGAGCAGAGGAAAGGAACTTTCCACTGGGCCGTGAATTCACTTCTGGGAAGTTTCTAGACCACACTACTGAGCCAAACCTACTGGAACCTTAGCTAGGACCCAGAAAGCTCTGAAGATGTCAGGGACTTTATCAGTATTGACGCACAAGGTTCATCATGGAGAAATAAGAAGTAAACAACCCCATAGGAAGAACAACAATATCAACCAACCAGAACCCTGGGACTAAACCACCAACCAAAGAATACACATGGAGGGACCCATGGCTCCAGCTGCATATATAGCAGAGGATTCCCTTATCTGGCATCAATGGGAAGGGAGGCCCTTGGTCCTGAGAAGGCTTGATATCCCAGTGTAGGGGAAGGCTAGGGTGGGAGGTGGGAGTGGGTGGGTGTGTGAGTGGGAAGCACCCTCATAGAAGCAGGGTGAGGGTGTAATAGGGAGTTTGTGGAGGGGAAACCAGGAAGGGGAATAACATTTGAAATGTAAATAAATAAAATAACAAATAACCATTTTTTTTAAAAAAAAAAAAAGGAAGTAAACCTTGAAATTTGTGAAGGAGAGAACTGAATGAAAAAGTCATAATTGTTGGGTGTATGTGTGCATGGGTATAAAGGTTAGCCTTTAAACTTACAATGAGTAATGCAGCGCTATTTTTTAATTATCTGTCCTAAACCATTAAGAAAATCAAACAAATGAACCAAACAAGGAATACAAGCCAGGGCTGAACAGGAGAAGACAGCATTTGGTCCATGACAAACCAAGAGACATGTGGCTACAGACATTATAACCAGAGTTGTAAAGTCATTTTTGAGCCAAATCTCAACCCCAGTGTTTGTTGTGCATGACTTTGGTCCCACCACTGATCTCTCTGAATCTTTGTTTCTCCGTAAGGGGAGGACCTAGTGGTTGGAGTATTCACCACGTTGAACATATGGAAAAGTACTTGAGTTAGCAAGGAGAAGCAGGTATCAATTCTTCCTGAATGTCAGGTAACACTGGAGTTCCAGGGAAACAAAAGCTAGCTAAATGGTTCACTTCTAGGATGTCAAACTAGCCAGGCCGCACTTCTGCTGACTTCTTTGATATTTGCAGTGTGCTGAGTTTTGCTTTGTTGTGAAATGGGAGGTACTTGTGTCCCTGCTCATTGACATCCATCTTCCACACTTCTGCAAAGCACACCGTATGCGCCATCACTTCAGAAGAACCCTTAGCAAGTGTTAGTAGATCTGAGCAACACCTAAAACTCATGGTGCTGGGGAAACTCATAAATCATTTATCAGGTCTAAAGAGTTACACCAGTCAATGTTTGCTCAGTTCTCAGAGGGTGGGTGACATTTTCCTAAGCCCCTTGGAGTAACAATTAAGTTATGATGTGAGCAGAGGCTTCAACCCTTCCCAGTACCGTTTCAGGCTTACAGCTACATGACTTTCTGAATGTACATTGTATGTATTTAAAACACACAACTGGACAGGTTTCACTACTCTCAAGAAGTGAATCAAGCAGTGAAGTCATGTGTCACTGTCTGCTTTCCCTCCTATGCATCTGAATTCTTTTGCTCTCCTTGGATGATCTGGCAACCCTGGGGTGGTGATAACATGAGTTTACAGCTTCTGAAATTTTATTAAAAAGTACATGAAATGGATCTTTTAGCCTATCTTGTTTATAGCAAACTTATTTTGAGAGCCTTGCATATTATTGCATGTGTCAATGCTCCATTTCTCTTCCTGCAGAGTCATACTCAATTCCATTTAAAATAAGCCATAATGTGTTTGTTTACACACCTGTTGATGACATTTGGGTTGTATCTGCTTTGGGACTACTATGCCTAACACTGCTGTGAACATTTCTGTACAGTTCTTTATATGGGCATATATGATCTCATTTATTTTGAGTACACGTCTAAAAGGTGAAATGACCAAATCATAGAATGGGTATATGTAGAGCTTTTAAACATAATGTGAAAATATTTTCATCTTACAAAGTAACATTTTAAAGCCCAGGGAACAAAATATGAGGAGAATTCTAGGTATTATTCACTACCATTTGGTGTGATAACTGTTTTTTTTTAATTTTTCAAATATGTTAATAGTCAGTTTTAAAAATTAACATAATTCCCAATGTCTTCTACTAACTCTACTTTCTAGGTATGCAGTATAATTCATAAATTAAATATAAAAGTAAAATTTATACATTTATTCTAATTTTATTTACTTATTTTTTATTTTCCACCATTTATTAAACACAGATTTTTTTCTCATATAATATACCCCGAATACAGTTTTCCCTCTCTAAACTTCTCCCAATTCCTCCCCACCTCCCCTCCCATCCATATCCACTTCCTTTATGTTTCTCATTACAAAAGAACAAACTTCTAAGAGATGACAACCGAACATGACAAAATAAAATATAATAAGCCAAAGCAAAGACCTATACTGAATTTGAACAACAAAAGGAAAAGAGCCCCAAGATATATAGCTGCATCTTGTTTTATTTTTGTATATTATTTATTTTTGGAGTGGGGTATGCATGTGGCCCATGAGGATGTATGTATGCATGCATGAGTAGAAACCAGAAGTCAACACCTGGAGTCTTCTTCTATTGGTCTCCATCCTATTTTGTGAGAAAAGATCTTTTTACTGGACCTGGATCCTGATGCTTTGAGTAATTAGTAAACCCCCATGTTTTGCTTTGTTTTTATATAGAGTCTCTCTCTATAGCTCTAACTGTCTTGGAACTTGCTACGTAGACAAGGCTGCCTTTGAACCTACAGGGATGTACCTGCTGATACCCCCTGACTGCTGGCATTAAAGGTGTATGCCATGGGGTATTTTATCCCAGCAATAGGAAGAGAAAAGAAGATATTTTTTTTTTCTAGACACTACCCTGGGGCTCTAAATCTTTGCCCTAACTCTGCAGTCATGTAAGACTGCCTGGCTCCTCTTCTCTATCCATACTCTTTGTTACACACTATGTATTGTGTTTATGGCTTACCATCTGTACCTGCTGGTAACTAAGTTCTGTTAGTCAAGACTTTGTGACTGTGTTATTCACTGATATGTTCCAGTACCAAGGATGTGGCTTCCAGGTACACAAAACATTTTTAAAGCATTTACTTGGCAAATGAATAATGACACTTGGAACTTACCTGGCACATTCTCTAATACGTGTAATTCTCTAGTACTTATTTAATGTTGGTTACACACACACACACACACACACACATACACACACACACATACACACACACACACACACACACACACACACACACAGGGTTAGGAAAGCTTCGATACTAATAGGAGCCCAGTCAGATAACACTGAGCCTGCCAGATGATCACTGGCCTCAAGTAACCTTTCTACAAAAACACAGCTCCAGGCTTTTCAGCTTTAAGTCTGTGAAATGAGCTTTCCCACAGACTTTATAAATAAAGGTGAAGCTTGTGGCTGAGCATTGGAAATACTGAGCCTTAAAGAGGTTGTTTCTCCCATGGAAGCTGCTCTGAATGGAAGCCTTGGAACTTACACCTGGAACTTATACTTGGAATGACACTTGGAACTTACCTGGAACATTCTCTAATACGTGAAAGTACTTATTTAATGTTAGTTATACACACATACACGCACACTCACACACGGTTGTCACCCATGGAAGAATAAAGACACAAAGCTCCGGATCAGCCTGGTTTCCAGCTTTCAGAATTCTGTCTGTGCAGCTACAATGGAATGGACAGGAAGATTATCTCTTGACTGAGTGTGGTAGTCCCAGCGACTGGGATGCTGAGGTGGATAAATTTGCTTGAGCCCAGGAATTTGAGGATAACCTGAGCAGCATATCAAAACCGTATTCTCAAAAAATCAAATAAAGCAAACACAAAACACAAACACAAAATGAAAATGCAGTCTCTTGAGACCTACAGGTGTAACACCATTGTATGATAAACTCTGTACCCCTCCCTCTACCTTCTCTCACCTCAAACAGCTTTTGTAATGTGTCTGTCAAACTAGCTTCCATGGAACATTAGTAAATGTTTCTCAGGGGTGAGCTGGGGATGCAAGGTGACAAAGTGACAAAGGGCTACCTGGTACTTGAGGCCCTGGATTCCACACCTGCCACCAAAAATAAATAAAGGGAATGAGTCTATAGCTTAATTCAATAGATTATATAACAAACTTTAACCAGATGTCCTTATTGAAAGATTCTGAGAAATGTCATCTGCTGATGTGTAATTCTAACTATCAGATAAGATGGAGTAATATCCATATTCTCATAAACTCACTTTGTGAGGGAGTCCCTCAAAGGCCCACTTAATTGATTCAACAAGGTCTTATTAAAGAACTACTGTGTGCAAGATTCAGTGGTATACAGGATGTACACAGTCCTTGTCCTTTGCGTACTGAAGACCTAGCGGAGAAGTCACATGTGAAAGTGGTGATTATAATGAAAAACATAATGAAGGATGTCATTAGACAATTTAAGAGAGGGTCATGTTTAGTAATATGGACTTTAATAAAAACTCATTGTTTTCACGAATAAATTTTATGTTTATGTAAATAATTATAAGACAGCTTCTAATATGCTGTGTCCACAGCACTGTGTTGATAATACTGAGAACTGCAGATGCATAAAACATGAAGCTTGCTTTTAAAACTTCTCTTATTGAGCTAAAGATCAATAGAAAGAAAATGAACTAAACAACATAGGTTACAATAAAATTACGTGTAAATTTGGATGGCTCAACTGCCAATTAAAATGCTATTGTCTCAAGATCTACAGGGTTTCAATGCTTCTGGGAAATACTTTCCCAATTCTTAATAGCAACCACTAGCCAGCTCTTCCAAGGACTTAGCTCATACTACAGTATAGGAAGGAGATTTATGTGGATCTCTAATTAAACTAAACCATCGACTTTGTCTCCTATACATGGTTGGGAATGTAGTTCCATAGAAAAGCATTTGTCTAGCATGTCTTGGTACAGTCCTGAGAACTACAAACAGAATTTGGTTTACAGGCCTTGTGATGGTTTGCATATGCTTGGCCCAGGGAGGGGCACTATTTGGAGGTGTGACCTTGTTGGAGTACTGTAGCCCGCGTGGTCCTCTCGCCGGGAAGAAGACACGCGGACACTCTAGGTTCCTTCTGCAGCAA
>NW_022196910.1:49804155-49816712 GCF_008632895.1 Mastomys coucha
TTAACAGCGGAAGTAGGCGCCATCTTGCCATGGCGAATGCCTCTCAAGATTCACGGCTCCCAACAGAGTACGTGTGACCTTGGAGTAGGAGTGTCACTGTGAGAGTGGGCTTAAGACACTCATTCTAGCTGCCTGGAAGCCAGTCTTCCACTAGCAGCCTTCAGATGAAGATGTAGAACACTCAGCTCTTCCTGCACCATGCCTGCCTGGATGCTGCCATGCTCCCACCTTGATGATGATGGACTGAACCTCTGAACCTGTAAGCCAGTCCCAATATAATGTTGTCCTTATAAGAGTTTCATTGGTCATGGTGTCTGTTCACACAGTAAATCCCCAAGACAGGTCTTTACATATTTCCGTTCCTCACAGTCATTTTGGAGCCAGCACGTTATAATGGTTAAGAGTTAAGGAAAAAATTAAAACAAACAAACAACAAAAACAAAGGAACTTCATATAAATTATTTGAATTTTAGCATTGGTTACCTCTTCTTTGAGTATCTTGAGCCTTGACTTTCTTGTTTATGAAAAAAATTATAATACCATTATCTACATAATCATGTTGTTGTTGTAGGAAAGATAACACGTAAGAAATAATTCATTCTATTACATAATAGGTTCTCAATCTCAAGAGACATTGCTGGTATAGTACAGACATTGGGGGAGGGGGAGGTTAGGCTCTAGAAGCTTTGTCCATTGCCTCACCTGACTCTCACAGAGCTCCAGTGCAAATAAAGATGGAAGACATTTTAAAACACTTCCTTAGTCAGACCAACTACTTACTGTAGACTGAGGCCAAAGGACAAGATGAGATAAATAATGTACAGACAGTGAAAAACCACACAATAAAGTAAAGGGACAGTCTTGAAGTGTGAGTTACAGCATTCAGATGTGATAGAAAGGCATGCAATAAAACTAAAGAGGAAAGGCAAAAGAAATTATTTTCAGGAGAAATTGCCTTGTTAATAATGATCAATAGCAACAAGGCAGAATGAAGCAGAGTCCAAAAGTTGTCAATAGAATGATCGATAGGAACTAGGCAAAATGAAGTAAAGTCCATTGGAAATCAGTCATATAAAACATTGAAACCATAACTGTTGAGAAGATCCCATGAGTGTTACATACTGATACAATAGTTCAGTAGTTGGGCATGGGCCTGGATAGGTAGGAGCTAAGGCAGAAGTTACAATGCTGTATCAAGATTACCTAGTTAGCTGGATGTGGCACTGCACTCCTTTAATCCCAGTCTTGTAGGTATAGGCAGGATGATTAGGAGTTCAAAACCATCCTTAGGTACTAATACATAGTATGCTCAAAGCCAGCCTAGGGTATGGCTTTCTTTCTCTCAAAACCAAAAGGAAAAATAAGTGCCAAAAAGATGGCTCAGTGAGTAAAGTTGTGGGTCACCACATTTAATGACCTGAGGAAGGTCAATCCCCAGGACCTATGTAGTAGAAGGAGTGAAATGACCTCTACATACAAGCCATAGTACACACATATCTACACTCATGTATTCCAATGAACACAGTTCCCAGACACACACATACACACACTCACACACACATAAATAAATAAATAATAAAATAGCTAAAGTTTAGTTACCAGGAACTGTAAATGTCTCTTACACAACTCAAAATGACATGAGGCCTACTCTATGGATCAAGTAGTTCCTCATAAAACTGTAATTTTTCAGTAAGTAAATAACATATGGTCAATTTAGTTCTCATAGACATTACTTACATAGGTTGATTTAACAAAAACAAAAAAGCAAAACAAAACCAAAAACAACAACAAAAACTTGTTGGTTTGGATACATCGTATGAAGAACTGAAGAAAAGAGTTAAATTTTTTTCTAAGAGTCTCCTGTAAGACTCGTCAGATTTCACAAAAAAAGAAGAGAAGAAGAGAAGGAGGAGGAGGAGGAGAAATTAACAAGCCACTTTCAGTTTTGTAATATTTTATATTCAGAAAAGTAAATACTGACAATAGTGAACTGAAAATATAATAATTGATTATTTTAAAAGTCTATGTTACATTCTTGAAGTCAAATACTTTGGTCTTGTTATATGCTACTGACATTCTGAGTTGAGAGGAACTTTTGAAGGTTTTGTGTCGCTTGGTTTTTTTCCAAGTCTTACAGTTAATTCCATGAGAACATTCCACCTTTTCCACTCTCCCTTGAGCCAAGCAGGAGAGCTACACCCTTAAATATCTTAGTTAAAAATATGAACACACTTTCCAACTGAAAAAAAATGCTATAAAGGAAAATCTATAGCATACTTGAGATACTGTTTATTCAGTATGTTAAGGCTCTCATTTTTAGGCTAGTCCACAAAAAAAGTCACTCAAGCACAAAAAATTAAATTAATGTTGAGGACACAAATTAGATCACAATTGCACAATTAGGATCCTGAATTCCTAAAAGTTGAGCCTTTTTGATTCACCAATATAGCCTTATTGGCCCCAAACTCCCTCCTCCTACCTCCCCCTCCCCATGCTGGGAACATGAACATCCACTACTATGTCAGGTTCGATGATGACTAGATTCATGACAGAAAATGAGGTGCCTACCTCTCCCTGCATGCAGGTTTCTTAGTTCACAGGTTTACAGAATATGAAGTCTGTAGGCTTCTTCATGATCATTCCATTCTCAGATGGCTAGGAGATAAGTCAGGGTTTGAAAATCGCTGTCACAGCCAGTAGACTGTTTTAAACCTCTCAAATTTCATTTATTTCCTATTTGTAATCTAAAGGTCTATTTACTGTGTGCCTCCAGTACACAAAATACTCTGCTAGCCTCTGAAGAAACCCAAAAAAGTACAAACTTAACTTTGCTCTTAACTAGTGGAAAATCAAATTGGGCATAAAGAAAAAACATTAGGAAATTAAATTACTGGACAAGAGTTACATAAGCACAAATGTTGTGTCAGCATGCATGACTGACCAAGGATCAAGTTATTCATTGTTCTGAGTAAGAAAGGACAGAGATTAGAGCAGATTTAAGGGGTCATAGAACCTTTGAAGATGGTAGAGTTTAGAGCCACCCATCCAACCATCCAAGCATCCTTTCAGTGGATATTTTCGACTGCCCATTATTTTCGAAGAACTATGTGGTACCCTAGCAATTTAAGGAAGACATGATTCCTGACATCCAAGAGCCTCAGGCCAGGGACAACAAGAAAACACTGAGGAAATCCAAAAAATCATGGGAGCCTACTACAAAAGCCTATACTCAACAAAACTGGAAAACCTAGATGAAACGGACAATTTTCTAGACAGATATCAGGTACCAAAGTTAAATCAAGATCAGATCAACGATCTAAACAGTCCCATATCTGCTAAGGAAATAGAAACAGTCATCAATAGTCTCCCAACCAAAAAAAGCCAGGACCAGATGGGTTTAGTGCAGAGTTTTATCAAACTTTCAAAGAAGACCTAATACCGATACTCCTCACACTATTCCATAAAATAGAAACAGAAGGTACTCTACCCAATTCATTCTATGGAGCCACAATTATTCTTATACCTAAACCTCACAAAGACCTAACAAAGAAAGAAAACTTCAGACCAATTTCCCTTATGAATATTGATGCAAAAATACTCAATAAAATTCTGGCAAACCGAATCAAAGAACACATCAAAACGATCATCCATCATGATCAAGCAGGCTTCATCCCAGGAATGCAGGGATGGTTCAATATATGGAAATCCATCAACGTAATTCACTATATAAACAAACTCAAAGAAAAAAACCATATGATCATCTCATTAATGCTGAGAAAGCATTTGACAAAATCAAACATCCCTTCATGATAAAAGTCTTAGAAAGATCAGGAATTCAAGGCCCATACTTAAACATATTAAAAGCAATATACTGAAAACCAGTAGCCAACATCAAACTAAATGGCGAGAAACTTGAATCCCACTAAATCAGGCTAGACAAGGCTGCCCACTCTCTCCCTACCTATTCAATATTGTACTTGAAGTCCTAGCCAGAGCAATTAGACAACAAAAGGAGATCAAAGGGAAATGAACTGGAAAGGAAAAAGTCAAACTATCACTATTTGCTGATGATATGATAGTATACTTAAGGGACCCCAAAAATTCCACCAGAGAGCTCCTAAACCTGATAAACAACTTCAGTAAAGTAGATGGATATAAAATTAACTCAATCAAGTCAGTGGCCTTACTCTACACAAAGGATAAACAGGCAGAGAAAGAAATTAGGGAAACAACACCCTTCACAATTGTTACAAATAATATAAAATACTTTGGTATGACTCTAACTAAGCAAGTAAAAGATCTATTTGACAAGGACTTCAAGTCTCTGAAGAAGGAAATTGAAGAAGATCTCAGAAGATGGAAAGATCTCCCATGCTCATGGATTGGCAGGATTAATATAGTAAAAATGGCCATCTTGCCGAAAGCAATCTACAGATTCAATGCAATCACCATCAAAATTCCAACTCAATTCTTCACAGACTTAGAAAGTACAATTCGCAAATTCATCTGGAATAACAAAAAACCCAGGATAGCCAAAACTATTCTCAACAATAAAGAAACCTCTGGTGGAATCACCTTAAGCTGTTCTACAGGGAAATTGTGATAAAAACTGCATAGAATTGGTACAGTGACAGGCAGGTAGATCAATGGAGCAGAATTGAAGACCCAGAAATGAACCCACACACCTATGGTCACTTGATCTTTGACAAAGGAGCTAAAACCATACAGTGGAAAAAAGACAGAATTTTCAACAGATGGTGCTGGCTCAACTGGCGGTTAGCATGTAGAAAAATGCAAATCGATCCATTCCTATTTCCTTGTACAAAGCTCAAGTCCAAGTGGATCAGGGATCTCCACATCAAACCAGATACACTGAAACTAATAGAAAAGAAAGTGGGAAAGAGCCTCGAGCAAATAGGAACAGGGGGAAATTTCCTGAAGAGAACACCAATAGCTTCTGCTCTAAGATCAAGAATTGATAAATGGGACCTCATAAAGTTGCAAAGCTTCTGTAAGGCAAAGGACACTGTCAATAGGACAAAACGGCAACCAACAAATTGGGAAAAGATCTTTACCAATCCTATATCTGATAGAGGGTTAATATCCAGTGTATACAAAGAACTCAAGAAGTTAGACTCCAAAGAACCAAATAACCTTATTTAAAAATGGGGTACAGAGCTAAACAAAGTATTCATTCAGCTGATGAATACTGAATGGCTGAGAAGCACCTAAAGAAATGTTCAATATCCTTAGTCATCAGGGAAATGCAAATCAAAACAACCCTGAGATTCCACCTCACACCAGTCAGAATGGCTAGGATAAAAAACTCAGATGACAGCAGATGCTGGAGAGATTATAGAGATAGAGGAAAACTCCTTCATTGCTGGTGGCACTGCAAGCTGGTACAACCACTTTAGAAATCAGTTTGGCGGTTCCTCCGGAAATTGGACATAGTACTACCAGAGGACCCAGCTATACCACTCCTGAGCAAATACCCAGAAGATGCTCCAACATGTAATAAGGACCCATGTTCCACCATGTTCATGGAGGCCTTATTTATAATAGCCAGAAACTGGATACAACCCAAATGTCCCTCAACAGAGGAATGGATACAGAAATTGTGGTACATCTACATAATGGAATACCACTCAGCTATTAAAAACAATGAATTTATGAAATTCTTAGGGAAATGGATGGATCTGGAGAATATCATCCTGAGTGAGGTAACCCAATCACAAAAGAACACACATGGTATGCACTCTCTGATAAGTAGATATTAACCCAGAAGATCAGAATACACAAGGTACAACCCACAAACCACAAGAAACTCAAGAATAAGGAAGACCAAAATGTGGAAACTTCATTCCTTCTTAAAAGGGGGAACAAAATACCCATGAAAGAAGTTGCAGAGATTAACTATGGGGCAGAGACTGAAGGAAGGACAATCCATCCTGGTATAGCTATCTCCTGAGAGGCTCTGACAGTACCTAATACAGAAGTAGAAGCTCACAGCCATCCACTGAACTGAGTACAGGGTCCCTAATGAAGGAGTTAGAGAAAGGACCCAAGGAGCTGAATGGTTTGCAGCCCCCCCCTTAGGATGAAGAACAATATGAACTAACTAGTACCCTCAAAGCTCCCAGGGACTAAACCACCAACCAAGGAGTACACATGGTGTGACTAATTGCTCCAGCAGCATATGTATAGTAGAGGAAGGCCAAGTTGATAATCAATGGGAGAAGAGGCCCTTGGCCCTGTGAAGATTCTGTCCCAGTGTAGGTGAATGCCAGGGCCAGTAGAGAGGTGAGGGTGGGGTGGTGAGCAGGGGGAGGGGGAGGGTATAGTGGTTTGTTCTTGTTGTTTTTTGTTTTTTTGTTTTGGCGGGGGAGTTGGAGGGGAAACTGGGAAAGGAGATATCATATGACACGTAAATAAAGAAAATATCTAATTAAATTTAAAAAAACAGGAATGGTAGCTATACACAGAGAGGACATCATTTCTTAACGCTCTGCCAGTACTTCCTGTTCTTACATTTTTTCCGTTCTTCCATAATGTTCTCTGAGCCTTTGAAGGAATAGTAGAGCTTTCCCATTTAGGGATGGGCATTCAACAACCACTGATTCTCAGTACTTTTTGACCAATTATGAACCTAGGAACCACAGTCCACTGCAAAAGAACATTTTCTGACCAATACTGATAACAGCAAAACCCCATAGGTATAAATATAAATATTTAGAGGGCAATTTGACAGACCCATCATATCCATTTAGAAAAATAAGAGCGGTAGCTTCCCTACTGTGGCCTATGCTTCTTCAAGCCACAGGTTTTTATTTTTGTTTTTTAAACAGACTTACAGTACAGGATGTAAATTGCCTCCAGTGGAGTAGGCCTAAAGGCAGAAGGAATGTAGTGGACTGCACCTTTAATAACATCTGTGTCACTCATATCAGTGGACACATCTTTCCTGGTATGTTGATAGTGTTCCAAGGATAACTACCTTATTGAGTCTCTCTGCTTCTGTGGCATTCAAACTGATTCCATCCACTCACGTATCCAACAATCTTACAAGTCAGGCTGTGACACATTCTTCTGTTGTTGGGTTTTTTATTGGATATTTTATGTATTTACATTTCAAATGTTATCCCCTTTCCCAGCTTCCCCTTAGGAACTCTCCTCTCCCCTACCTCTTCCCCTACTTCTATGAGGATGCTCCCCCTCCTACCCAGTCACTCCCCCTCTCTGCCCTTGCATTCCCCTACAATGGGGCATCCATCAAGCTTTCACAGGACCAAGGGCCTCTCCTCCCATTGATGCCAGATAAGGCCATCCTTTGCTACATATGCAGCTGGAGCCATGGGTCCTTCTTTGATTGGTGGTTTAGTCCCTGAGAGCTCTTACGGCTCTGGTTGGATAATATTGTTGTTCGTCCTATGGGGTTGCAAACTCCTTTAGCTCCTTCAGTCCTTCCCCTAACTCCTCAATTGGGAACCCCATGCTCAGTCCGATGGTTGGCTGCAAGCATCCACCTCTGTATTTGTCAGGCTCTGGCAGAGCCTCTCAGGAATCAGGTATAACAGGCTTCTGTCTGTTTCTTGGCATCCGCAATAGTGTCTGGGTTTGCAAGCATTTCTTGGCATCTGCAATAGTGTCTGGGTTTGGTGTCTGTACAGGAATGGATCCCCAGGTGGGGGTTAGTTTTTTAGGGGTTGTTTGTTTGTTTCGTTTTTTAAGCCTTTCCTAATTCTTGTAGTTGAAAAGCAGAGTACTCCATGATTACCATAGTTTCTTGTACTGAACCGTTATTAAGGCCCCAGGCATCCACATGCTGAATCATGGATTTGTCTTCCTCTGTATTAAAGGCTGGACCTGACATACATTTTCTATGACTTCTCCATCACTTTATCTGTCCTTGGTGTCTAGATTTGCTCATGGTTCCAAGTCTTGGGCTACCTATAGAGACTGTTTAACATAAATCTACTTGTACTCTCTGCGTTCTATACTCTGGCTGTAAGAAACAGTGAGCCAACACCCCCTCTTCTACTCTTTTCTTCTACTTTCTCTGTCAAATCAGAGGCTAATATCAGCATATCCTTTTCTTGTGAACAGCAGAGGAGCCCTGAGTGATTGAAATATGGAGTGAATGTTGATGTGGCTACCACCATGTCAAGGACCATAGCCTCCTAGGGTGAAGCTCAGAGCAATGTCAGTATTCCTCTGCTCCGTGTGCAGATGTTAATAGTGTGTGGGGAAAAAGATCCACTACAGTTCACCTCCCCTCATATTTATGGCCTGAAGACTGCTCCCTAAAGAGACTGTTACTACTGAGATTAGCTGAATTGCTCTGCTTTAGCCATCTGAGTTCCATAAACCTACCTCCTTGTATATCTGTATGTAACAGCCCTCCTCCTTGTTCAGATATGTGCACTAAACCCACTGTAGTGGTTTGTATATGCTCAGCCCAGGGAGTGACACTATTAGAGGGTGTGGCTGTGTTGGAGTAGGTATGTTACTGTGGGTGTGAGCTTTAAGACCCTCATCCTGGCTGCCTGGAAGCCAGTCTTCCACTAACAGCCTTCAGATGAAGATGTAGAGCTCTCAGCTCCTCCTGCACGATGCCTGCCTGGATGCTGCCACACTCCCACCTTGATGATAATGGACTGAACCTCTGAACCTGTAAGCCAGCCCCAATGAAATAAGGGTTGCCTTGCTCATGGTGTCTGTTCACAGCAGTAAAACCCTAACTAAGACACTTGGCAAACATCCTGAAAAAATAATCAGAAGAAATACAGTGAGGATAAAGCCATCTGGCTCCTGTCCATGAAGTAATTAATGTTACTTGAGTGATTGTTTATGATCTGAGTTTAGAAATATAGCTATAACTAACCCCAATGCATACAAGAGAAGACAGCACCAGACTCCAGATGGTAACTACATAGTGTGACCTTTAGTTTTAAGAACACAGGAGACAAAGCTGCCTTGATAATGAATATTAGTCAAGTTCCTAAAGTGATAGAAGAGCCTCAAAAAGAGGACAGTGAAGCTTCTAAAGGAATTCACTTAAGGAATATTTACTTCGTGTCAGGACTGTAAGGATGTCATCTGAGAGGAAATAATGAAGTTTCTCAGTGTTCCACATACTGGAAGAGTGCAGTGAATCTCAGAGATTTGGTTAAAAAAAAAAAAAAAAGGACTGGGCTGGAAAGATAGCTCAGTGGTTAAGAGCACTGACTGTTGTTCTTCTGAAGGTCCTGAGTTCAAATCCCAGCAACCACATGGTGGCTCACAACCATCCCTAATGAGATCTGACACCCTCTTCTGGTGTGTCTGAAGATGGCTACAGTGTACTTACATAGAATAAATAAATCAATCTTTAAAAAAAAAAGACTAACATTATAAGTCTTGTGGCAGCTAGAGAGATGGCTCAGTGGTTAAGAGCACTCACTGTTTTTCCAAAGGTCCTGAGTTCAGTTCCCAGCACCTGGATGGCAGCTCACAACTGCCTGATGCTGTCTTCTGATGTGCAGGTGTATATGCAAACAAGATACTCATAAACATAAGACATATAAATAAATACATTTATGAAGGAGGGGGTGGGTGGGAGGGAGTCTAGGAGGGGTACTGGGAGGGGCAGCATTTGGGATGTAAATAAACCAATCAATTAACTTAAAAAATAAGGCTTACAGCAGAGCTGTTCTACAAATTTGGATGCAATTTTAATTAAGTTAATGAGGTTTCTTGTTTTATTTTGTTTTTCAATATATTTCAAAGATGTGATGATCTACTGGTTAGCGTTTGTTTTATTATCTTGACACAAGCTAGGGTCCACTGGGAAGAGGGAAGCACAATTAAGAAAATGTCTTCATCAGCTTGTTCGACAGGCAAGTCTTTGGAGCACTTTTATGATTGATGCGGGAAGGGCTGGCACACTGTGGGCAGTGCCACCCTGAAGAAGTGGACCTGGGTTATGTAAAAAAGCAATGTGAGCAAGCCAAGGAGACTGAGCCAGCAAGCAGCACTCACTCTCTGACCTCTGCCTCCAGGTTTTGGTTTGCGTTCCTGCCCTAACTTCCATTGATGATGAATTGTGATATAGAAGTATACGATGAAATAATCCATTCCCATTCCAGGTTGGTTTGTGTTAGTGTTTTATCACAACAACAGAAAGCAATTTGAACAGATGGAAATTGTAATAAAAACAAATACCTATCCTCGGGCTTAATCCAGTTATGAGAG
Source organism: Mastomys coucha (assembly GCF_008632895.1). NCBI lineage: Eukaryota > Metazoa > Chordata > Mammalia > Rodentia > Muridae > Mastomys > Mastomys coucha. The sequence goes on from NW_022196910.1 coordinate 49,814,389, forward strand.
TCATAATTCACAAGAAAACACAATTTAGTACTGGGTCCTATAGCCTTTAGCACAATGCTGAGTGAACACACATGAAATGAAAGTAGAGAAGATGAAGACATATTTACTGACCCAAGAGTGTTACAAATGTGGGTTTTTATGGATACATATATCCATCATATATGATGTGAAATTGTATACCCTCTGCTGGATAACAGTTATATTAATAAAACTTTAGCCTTTATCCCAGATCCAGTTTCATGAATGAACCCAGCAGGCAATTTCCTTTTGGGGCAAGTTCAATTCCAATGTCTCACCTGGAATAATAAAGATAACCCTTACACGCACACACACACACACACACACACACATACACACACACGTTAGGGACTGATTCTAATGCTTTATCTTAATTCGGCTCCCAAAATCTCACAGGAATCTACATATCCAGACACTTAGGGTCTCTGTCTCCAGTTGGTTTTTGAGTGGTCAATACAATTACTAACAGCCAATGGCTGGGCAGGGAGACAGAGAAGGAACTTTGAAATCTCCTAGACAAGGGAGGAAGGGAAGGAGAAGGGCCCAAATCACCATGATGGGGAAGCAGAGAGAGCAGACTCGAGAGCTGTAGGAGAGAAAGCACTCAAGAGTGAAAACATTCAAGAGTCAGGGAAGTGGCCCGAGGAATCACTCCCCTGACTGGGTGTGGACTAGCAGGGGTGAAATAGACATTTAGCAAGTTTTAATTTGGAGTGTCTTAGCCATGTGGAGGTTCAGGAATGGCCAGCAATTGAGCTAGTTAAGACATATTAAAAATAACACTGTATCTTTGTGCCTTTCATTTAAGGATCTAGAGAACTCTGGTGGGTGGTAAGAAGAGTTTATTAATTTACTGCTACACACACACACACACACACACACACACACACTATACACACACACACACACACACACACACACACACTATACACACACACACACACACACACACACGCGCGCTCGCGCGCGCGTACGCACATGTGTGTGTGTGTGTGTGTGTGTGTTCGTGTGTATGTGTGTGTATAGTGTGTGTGTGTGTGTGTGTAAGATCTAGCATACAAAATGCTTGTCATCTAAAAAAAAAAAATGCAACAGGAATCTAGTGTAAGATTCTAACTCAGTTTTTACTGAGACTGTAACCAGAGTGCCCAAGCTAGAGGGAGGTGACCTTCCACATCTCCATTACCACACGTAGATTTATAAAGAAATGGAACCAGACATCTAACCTCTTCACCCAACCAAACTCTGCACATCTGTCTCCAGGGTCTAGTCTGGTGAATCTTCCTGACTCTCCCACCCAGATCAATGTCTAGTCAATATTTAGTGTCCCAGCCTAGTTTGGCTATCCTGACCTGCCCCTCAACCAAACTATAGGATTCTGGAAGGACCCATCCTGCCTGCTTCAACTCACAAACCCTTCTCATGCCACATCCAACCTCTCCACGAAGCCATATGTACCCCACCCTCTAGACTTGATCCAGGAGATACACCCTTAATACCAATCCAGTCCCCTCTGTCCACCTGATTTTATTCTACCTAACCTATTTCCAACATCTATGACCAATCTGCTTGAACATTCTCTTTTCTGCCCCAACCTGCTCTGTCCACATCAGACTTAGAACAAACACAAGAAGTCCCTCTGCCCAGATTTAAGCCCTGGCTGGTTTTGTGTCAACTTGACACAACTTGAGTTATCACAGAGAAAGGAGCTTCAGGTGAGGGAATGCCTCCATGAGATCCAACTGTAAGGCATTTTCTCAATTAGTGATCAAGGGGTAAGGGCCCCTTGTACCGTCTCTGTGCTAGTAGTCTTAGGTTCTATAAGAAAGCAAGCTGAGCAAGCCAGGGGAAGCAAGCCAGTAAGAAACATCCCTCCATGGCCTCTGCATCAGCTCCTACTTCCTGACCTGCTTGAGTTCCAGTCCTGATGTCCTTTGTGATCAACAGCAATGTGGAAGTAAGCTGAATAAACCCTATCCTCCCCAACTTTCTTCTTGTTCATGATGTTTGTGTAGGAATAGAAACCCTGACTAAGATGACCACCAAAATGAAAGCAGTAAGAAAGATCAAGTCAGTAACTTCTCTCTAAAACCTATCAATTCTGTAGAGATGTTTGTGAATGAGAACTACTCGGATGAACCCCAGGACATATAACCTAACAAACAAAAAAAAATCAAAAAAATCATCTAATAATTCAAGGAGATTAAAGAAGACAAAAAGAAATTAAACTCAATGAAATTAAGGAGAAAGAACTTAAGGAGAACAAATGCCTGAAAATACAAACATAAGGCTATATTCCCAGTTTC
>NW_022196910.1:49816722-49825412 GCF_008632895.1 Mastomys coucha
TTTAAAAAAAAAAAAAAAGAAGAAGAAAGAAAGAAAGAAAAGAAATGAACTACTGGGTTACAAGAACCAGATAGACATCATTACATTAATCAAAGTTTATTTCAACACCCCAGCTTCTCCAATAGACAGGTCATCTGAACAAAAACTAAACATTGAACCATGAGAATTACTTGATGTTATGCACCAAATGGGTTTAACAGACATCTACGGATCCTTCTCCCCAAACCCTAAAGAATACATATTCTACGCATCAGCATCTGGAAGCTTTCCTAAAACAGTCCACATTCTGGAACACAAGGCAAATCTCTATACATTCTAAAGATTGGAACAATTCCATGAATCATATCTGACCACAATAAAATAAAGCTTAAAACAAATCTCCAGGAAGCACATCAGCACATGGAGATTAAACAACTCATTACTAAATGATAAATGGGTCAAAGAAAAAAACTCAAAACATAAAAATTCTCCTGGAACTAAGAGAAAAAATGAAAACACGATAGACCCTCCGGCACACATTGAAAGGCATCCTTAGAGGGCTATTCACAGCCCAAAGTACCTACATGTAAAGGAAACCAGAAAGAGCACAAATAAATGACTCATTAATGCAACTAAATAATGTGGAAAAACAAGGACAAATTAAATCCCAACCCAGTCATCAGGAAGAAATAATAAAAATCAGAACAGAAATCAGTGAAATCAAAACAAAATACAAAGAAAAAAAGGAAATAAAAAGCTGGTTTGCCAACAAGATAAACAAGATTAACAGACCCTTTGCCCAGTGAGCTGAAGAAAAGAAAAGAGAGGACTCAAATTAACAGAATCATAAATGAACAAGCATTACACCTGATAAAATTCAGGATATTATAAAAGATTTTATAAAAAAATTAAAGTGTTGCTTTAAAAACCTGTACTGCATTAAGTTAGAAAACCTAAAAGAAATGGGCAAATTTCTAGATTCAGCCAAAACCTCTAAAATTAAACCAAAAAGAATTCAGCAACTTAAACAGAGCTACAAAACATTAGGAGATTGAAATAGTAATAAAGAACCTTACAGCTAAAAAGAAAGAGTCCAAACAAAACCAGCTGAGTCCACAGCAGAATTCTAACAGACCTCCAAGGTCTACAATTAATCCACCTTATACTATGCAAAGCGTCCCACCGCCCCATCCGGCTGTGGCCATTGGAGCCAACAATGGCCAGCATGTCATGATAAGCCTAAGGGTGCAGTAGTGTCACTGATAACTTGGTGGTAACCAACAGCTCTCTAACTGGACTTTAGACCGGATCAACAAGGGGGAAATCATCCCCAGCGCTGGAAACCTAGGCAGCCTCGAGGACAAGTGAAGTCTTGGATCTCGGAGGAGAACCTACAGCCACCACTTTCTTAAACCATCACCATCCCAACTACATTCTAAATAAGTACCCTTCTACCCACAGATCAATACAGTCCCTATCCCTGGTCAAGGAAACTTCTCTTTGTGACAGACAGAAACCATTACAGAAAACCACAACCAATCAAAATATGTAGATGTGGAGCCCAGGACCAATGGATACATTGACAATAGAACCGCCTCACCTATGGTTCAGAGATCATTGTAGAAGGGGGTGTAGAAAGATTATAAGAGCCAGAGGACCATGGAGTTTGCTGTGGAATTATATCTCTTAGGAATGGCAAAAGCGATGCTCCTAAAGTCCAAATGACTGTCCAAAGATGAGCTCAACAAGGAAAACAGCAATAGACATGCTAAGTGGACATGGAAAAACCAATGCGGCCTCATTCCCACACGAAAACCTACAGGCAAATATGAAATGCTAAAAGTAGAAGGAATATTCTTCCCCAGGGAAGAGCACTTGAATTGGTTATCCAATATCAAAATGATAAGCCCTGAAAACATACAAGTATTGTTATATAGACTGAGCAAGATGTACTTATGTAACAGAAATATATATATATATACATATATGTATATATTATGTGTATATGTATATGTCTATACATATATATATATATATACATATATAAAGAGAGGCATTCATGCATGTAACAACAATTAATTTAAAAAAGAGAGACAATGGATTTGAAAGACAGCAAGGAAGGGTATATGGGAATGTTTTTCAGGGGAGAGAAGGCAAGGAAGAAATTGTGTAATTATATTATACTTTCAGAAATAAAAGAAATTAAGCCAAGAAGTTGTTCCACAGCCCTTGAACCCCTTGGGCAAGTGGACACTGCAAAGGGCTTAGAGTATGGGTAGAAACAGAACTGGTGCAGAATCACAATTTGAAAGGCCAGAGAGCCAAAGTGGTCCTTCTACCCTGGATGAGAGATGTAACCAAAACATAAGAACCATAACGACTCAGAGTACTGTGCTCCATAAAACTGAAGACAAAGCTGAGCAGAGGTTGAGGGAATGGACAACCAAAAACCGGCCCAATTTGAGACCCACCCCATGGGCAAGCACTAATCCCTGACACTATTAATGATACTCCGTTACGCTTACAGACAGGAGCCTGTTGTCCTCTGACAGGCTCCACCCAGCAGCTGACACCCACAGCCAAACAGTGGATGGAGCTTGGGGACTCTTATGGAAGAACAGGGGGAAGGATTGCAGGCCCCAAAGGAGTTAGGAACTCCACAATAAGACGATCAGAGTCAACTAAACTGGATCTTTGGGCTCTCAGTGACTGAACCACCAACCAAAGAGCATGTGTGGGCTGGACCTAGGCCTCCCCTCCCTGCACATGTGTAGCAGATGTGCAGCTTGGTCTTCATGTGGGTCCCAAACAGCTAGAGTTAAGGGCTATCCCAAAAACTGTTACCTATGTGTGGGATATGTTCTTCTAGCCTCCGTGGGAGAGAATACACCTAGCCTCGAAGACACTTGATGTGCTAGGGGTGGGGGATACCTGGGGGTGGGGGGAGTGGAGTTATCTGCTCAGAGGAGAAGGGGGAGAGAGGGAGGCAGGTTGTGTGAGAGGGTGATCAGGAGGGGGCAGTGAACAGCATGTAAAGTGGATAAGTAAAAAGAAAAGGAAAGGAAAGAAAAGGGAAGGAAGGGAGAAGGAAAGAAAGAAAAAAGAAAGAGAAAGGAAGGGGAGAGAGAGAGAGAGAGAGAGAGAGAGAGAGAGAGAGAGAGAGAGAGAGAGAGAGAGAGAGAGAGAGAGAACAAGCAAGCTAGGTTAAGGTGGCCCTGAGCCCTTCCTAGGGCTACACAGACAGAAGAAGAGTCAAACACTGGGCAAGACAGAAGCACTGATCTGAAGAACACCTCTCATTCCCTCAGCTGTGGAGTAAATACCTACACTACCAAAGCCCAGCGCATGAACCTGTGCTGAGTCTTCTTGCACAGGTCCATCCGAGTAGACACAGAGCTGCAGGAGAAGGCACAATGAAGCCACTGCCCACCCAGGGACCTGAAGGAATCCAACCAACTCCCATCTTTCTCCCAACCCCCATGTCAGCGCACCGAATGAATGAGAGACTGGCAGAGACGCAGTCAGCAGCAAGTGTCAGCTATGCAGACAATCTGAAGCAGAGGAGCCAAGCAAGTCCCAGCAGACTGCCTAACCTCTCTCCATCCACTCCCGCTTCCCTTTGACCCAGCAGACACCCCTCCTAAGGCAGGCTGTGCCTGGTGGACCTAGGACAGTTAAACTTGACTGACCTTCTAGTTGTTGAATTGAAACAGCTCTCACCAAGAGTCACTAGGGGTCTTTTAATTCTTTGAGAGTGACCAGAAAAGATGTCCCTATCTATCTCCATTCAAGATGCAAAGGAAACAAACAAACAACAAAGCCCCTCAATTCTCACATAAGAGCAGAATAAGCCCATGTCAAAATGAACTTAAGCCCCTGATGGGAAGGGTACTGATCTGTCCCAGCACTAGAGAAACCGAGTGCTCACAGACACTGTCATGGGTGGGATCTGGAAGAGTGAGAGATTAGCCACCAACTGACTACAGCCCCGCAGGGCAACAACTCCCTAGTTTGTGTTTTGTTTTGACGTTTTATTTTCTAACGTGAAGAAACCACCTGCATCCCAGTTAGACACAAATATAGAAGTAAATATCCCATGTGTTAGCACCGTCACAAACTGTAATCAATGAGAATGAGCAATGGCATATCTCCCCAGGTATTAAACCTCCCTTGGATGGGTCTAAGATGGCAGCCCCAAGGTGGCCCAGAAAGAACATACAGCCATTCCCCAGCCTCAGGAATCAGTTTTCTGCTTTTATTCTCTGGGTCCCAGGGACCTCAAGACCTCAGGCTTGGCAGCAAACCCACTGAGCCATCTCACTGAACTTACATTTAGACCCTCTAGGAACGAGCACCTATCATAGTGGGTTTTAGATTCTGTGGGAGACATTGTTCTCCTGCTGTTAGGAATGACTCTAGGCCCTGTGCATGTCAAGCAGATGTCTAAGCACTGAACTCCAACCTCAGCTCTGAGACAGACTTCTCCATGGTGCAAGTGCTTAAAAGTATTTTTGTGATGTTCACTCTTGGGCACCCGGGGAAGTGGAAGCGCAGGGCCCTGCTGCGGGAGGGGGAGGGGGAGGGGGAAGAGCCACAGATGCCGGGACAGGGACCACCGCCACCATGAACGATCAGCAAGTGGACTGCGCCTTGGACCTGATGAGGCGCCTGCCTCCACACCAGATCTGATTGACCTGGTCCCCAGTCTGTGTGAAGATCTCCTGTCTGTTGACCAGCCCCTGAAAATTGTCAGAGACAAGGTGGTGGGCAAAGATTACGTTTTGTGTGACTACAACAGAGACGGGGACTCCTATAGGTCACTGTGGAGTAACAAGTATGATCCTCCTTTGGAAGATGGGGCCATGCCATCTGCTCGGCTCAGAAAGCTGGAGGTAGAGGCCAACAATGCCTTCGACCAATACCGAGACCTGTATTTTGAAGGTGGTGTCTACCTCTGGGATCTTGATCATGGCTTTGCTGGAGTGATCCTCATAAAGAAGGCTGGAGATGGATCAAAGAAGATCAAAGGCTGCTGGGACTCCATCTACATGGTAGAAGTGCAGGAGAAGTCCAGCAGCCACACAGCCCATTACAAGTTGACCTCCACGGTGATGCTATAGCTGCAAACCAACAAATCCGGCTCGGGCACCATGAACCTGGGAGGCAGCCTAACCAGACAGATGGAGAAAGACAAAACTGTGAATGACTGTTCCCCACACATAGCCAACATCGGGCGCCTAGTGGAGGACATGGAAAACAAAATCTGAAGCACGCTGAATGAGATCTACTTTGGAAAGACAATGGACATCGTCAATGGGCTGAGATCTGTGCAGACGTTTGCAGACAAATCAAAGCAAGAAGCGCTTAAGAACAACCTGGTGGAGGCCTTGAAGAGGAAGCAGCAGTGTTAAGACCTCCGCTTCTGCTAACCGGACACGCCATACTCATTAGGTTCCTTTCTTTAGAAAACTCGTTCTCTGCTCCTTCTCCCTCTTCCTTTCCCACCCTGGCAGGTCACAACAGTTTGCATCGACTACGCAGCGCCATCTCTCCCCCAAAATAAAGTCCGATAACCACCCTCCTCTGGCTCCAAGGCCTGCTTCCCACGACGTTTCCATAGAGACCGTGTGGTTTTGTTCGCCTGTCCCCCTTCCTTCCCTTGCCCATTTATAGGCACAGATACACTGTCTGACACCGCTCCCTCCATCTTTTTGTTACACTGGTGTAAAAAATGTAAAACAAAATTTTATGAACTAACTGGTGTGTGAAAGAGAAGAAAAACTGGAGATCTGATCCGTGTGTGTTTGGGAGTTGCTTGGAGTCGGGGCCGGGGGACAGGGGACAGCTATGGAGGAAGGAGAGATGTCCTCAGCACTGTCTCAGCAGGTGTGCCCTTGTCCCAAGGAGACCACAGTAGGGGTAGGGCTGGCGACCCGCTGCTCTTCTGGCCAGGTGCTTTTCTGTCAGTTTTTATGGAATGCAAAAGGAGTTTTTTGTTTTATTTTGTTTTTTTGTAAAACTTAAACAGACAAAAAGAATCTACATCTTCTACTTGAGCCTCCATACTTAATAAAAAAAAAAGGAAAAAAAAAGAACAAAATAAATAAATAAAAAGAAACTGGGACACACACACACACAAAAGCATTTTTCTAAATTTTTATTGTTATTTTGTATGTATGAGCATGATGTATATGTTGGGATATGCCTGCCATGGTGTACTTGTGCCATCATGCATGTGTGGAGGTCAGAGGTCAGAATTAGTTCTCTCCTTCCTCTTGGATGTGGGCTTCAATATTCAAAGTCATATCAGCAGGTTTTAGTGGCAAATGCCTTTTTACCCACTGAACCGTCTGAGCAGCCTTAATATTTACTAAGGAAAGGAGAAACAAAGGGTCCTACGCCCATAAACAGTATAAAAGTAGGATTACATCTTTATCATGATGTGTAGGACTTAAGAATAGTTCAGTGTCCTGGATATATATTTTCAGGCACCAGAAGGTTGCATATGGCTTTCTGTAATGGGCTAGCATGCATTGTAGAGATGTGATAGCCAAGTGTGGGACACAGGCTGGCATGAATTTGTGAGGAAGAAAAATCTGATTTCACCTTGGGGAGAGGCAAAGGAAGGAAACAGGAAAGATAAGAATCCAGGGCAGGCTAATCTCCAACGCCAGGGTTAGAAGGGAGCTCCAGGGATGAGGGGTGGCTAAGCAGGGGTACAAAGGACCCACACAATATAAACTCTTTTCCCAAAAATCTCCTAAGAAGAGATAGACATTGATTGTTTTCCACTGAAGCCTGTATTTATTCCACACTTTCCCCAAGTAACCTGAGTATTTATCTTTAAGAAAAATCAGCACTCACTCTACTTGGTCAACCTCTGGATGCCCTTGCAGTTTAATGTGGTAATTGACAGGAATCTAACAAATAAATGTGTCGTGGCATTCTCCATGATTCAAGATAAGCAAATACTTTGACATAACTCTGGTCTCTCGGCACCAACAGACTATACATTGAGGTCTTTCTCTGCTACGCATTCTAATATCATGAACATTTTTGTGTTATTGAACTCAAAGGGACACAATGGTTATTCAAGAGGGTGATACTGTTTCCCTTGGTCAAACATAAGTCTTTTTTTCCTCTCTAAGAACCAAAATGGTGTACTATAGCCAAAGGGCTTCCGTGCCTTTGCCTAGTAAAACTGTTCCACGACCCAGAATTTTTGCTAGCTGTCATAGATCCTTGAACAAGGCCTCAAAAAACGTTAACTGTTGCTTGCTATTATGGTTTGGCATTCTCCTGATCTAACCCTGGAGCTGGGCAGCTGACTAAGCAGTATTGCTCACTGATATCCCATCTCCTCAAGCTAAAATAAACAGAGACAAGTATGTACTTCCAAAGAAAACCATTTCTCCTAAGAAGACCGTGGGACAGTGGCCAGAGAACATGGAAGCTACCCCACAAGATGAGAAGACAGGCTGGAATCTGGCTAGAAGAAAGTGGCACAGAAGTCCTCTTACAACTGTGGACTTTGCTAACATGGATATACTGAGAGTGGAATAAGAAAAAAATTAAAATGAAAATCATCATCCTCCCCTAACCCTGATCATAGAAAGGAATCAGATTTGCTTCATAAATGGGGATTTTAAAGAAACTGTTAAAAGAGAAACAATAGGTATGACTCAATCTATAATTGAAATGGAAATTCCTCAAAATTGCAGGTAAACAGGCCTTTGAAAACCAGCTGTGTGGGGGAGTGCACAATCTCAATAAACAGGAGACTGTGGCAGATGGATCCTAAGTTTGAGGCCAGCCTAAGACAAAGACACCTTCTCTTTAAACAAAATAAGAAAGAAGAAAAGAAAGAAAATCTACTTGATTGTATTCATTTACTTGCCTATGAAAATCGGCAAATATTAACAAAAAATTGTATGTTTTTTTGTGTAGTTATTGGCGTATGTGTGTGTGTGTGTGTGTGTGTGTGTGTGTGTGTGTGTGTGTGTATGTGTGTGTGTGTTTTCCATGTCGATGGGTGTATGTACCCATGAATGCACACGTGTTCACCAGAGCAGGATGCCTGGTTTCTTCATCAATCTCCTACTTACTGTCTTGGGACAGGATCTGTCACAGAAATGGAAGCTTCCTGTTTAGGCTTGGCTGGCTAGTCTGGGAGATCTCTACCCAAAGCTGAGGCCACAATGACATGCAGCTATGCCCAGCTTTTTGTGTGGGGAAGAGCCTCGAGCCCATGGGCACAGGGGAAAACTTCCTGAAGAGAACACCAATAGCTTCTGCTCTAAGATCAAGAATTGACAAATGGGACCTCATAAAGTTGCAAAGCTTCTGTAAGGCAAAAAACACTGTCAATAGGACAAAATGACAACCAATAAGTTGGGAAAAGATCTTTACCAACCCTATATCTGATAGAGGTCTAATATCCAATGTATACAAAGAACTCAAGAAGTTAGACTCCAAAGAACCAAATAACCCTATTAAAAAATGGGGTACGGAGCTAAACAAAGAATTCACAATTTGATGAACACCGAATGGCTGAGAAGCACCTAAAGAAATATTCAACATCCTTAGTCATCAGGGAAATGAAAATCAAAACAACCCTGAGATTCCACCTCACATCAGTCAGATTGGCTAGGATAAAAGACTCAGGTGACAGCAGATGCTGGAGAGGTTGTAGAGAAAGAGGAACATTACTT
>NW_022196910.1:49826098-49828756 GCF_008632895.1 Mastomys coucha
TGGAGCTGAGGGGTTTGCAGCCCCTTAGGATGAACAACAATATGAACTAACTAGCACCCTCAGAGCTCTCAGGGTCTTAACCGCCAACCAAGGACTGCACATGGTGAGTCTGATTGTTCTGGCAGCACGTGTATAGTAGAGGATTGCAAATTCGATCATCAATAGGAGGAGAGGACCTCGGCCCTGTGAAGGTTCTGTGCCCCAGTGTAGGGGAATGTCAGGGCCAAGAAGTGGGAGAGGACGGGGTGGCAGGCATGGGGAGGAGGAGGCAACAGGGGTTTGTTCTTGTTGTTTTTGTTTGTTTGTTTGTTTGTTTTTTGGAGGGGAACTGGGAAAGGAGACATTTACATGTAAATAAAGAAAATATCTAATAAAAAATAAATAAATAAAATGTATTGCACATAAAAAAAAAAGAATTGCCATATAGCCAATGGCTGGGCAAAGAGATTGGGGCAGGACATTTAGATCATGTGGCCAAGAGACAGAGAGAGACAGAGAGAGAGAGACAGAGACACAGAGACACTGAGACACAGAGAAAGACAGACAAACACAGAAAAGACAGACAGGGAGACAGTCTGAGAAGCGAGAGAGAGGAAAGGAGAGTGAGAATCGCCACGACTCGGAGGGAGAAAGATCAGATTTAAGAGCTGCAGGAGAGAAAGCATTCTATAATGTAGATGGAAAGGGAATGCAGTCCTAGGGGTCAGGGGCTGCCCAGAAGGTAAAAGGGCAGCAAAGATAAAATCCAGGTTTAGAAGGTGTTAAGCCAAGAACACCAGAGAGATCTGTGTGTTGTAAAGATGTTCCTACATCTTTACATCTGCAGGAAGGTTCAGAAGTGCCCAGCCATTGAGCTGGTCAAGGCATATCAAAATTAGCTGACATATATGTGTCTTTTATTTGTGAATCCAGAGAGCCCTTGGGTGGGTACAGTGCTTCTGTGACCCACCAGGAGCCAAAGTGATTTAACTGATTCACCACTACAAGATAATATCTGAATTATACAGATCCATGACACCCCAAACTTCCAATACAGGCAGGCCCCCACTTACACTGGTGAAAATTGTACTCATTCAGTAGAAGTTACACTTTAACTTCTGGAGGCTGGGGTTTGCCTTGTGCTACTTAATTGCACTATAAAATATTTTCCAGAGATCCACAATGCCAGCAGCAAGCGGCAGCAGCCAATAGCTATGCAGTTGAAGGAGAAACAATGCATTCAAGTCAATGTCCTCCCGCAGCTGCCCCATTTGGTGGGTCATATCTATCTAACTCACTTTCAACTGACAATAATCTTTTCCTGTCAGTCATTTGCATAAGTAAATGGTACTGCAAAGGGGTGGTGGCACACCTCATTACAAACCTTATTCCTCTTGGAAGAAACCTGTGAACAAACACAACTATAAGCTGTTAGCACCCCCCTCCCCCGTTCCCTGGGACATTGATGGTTCATATGTGTTCACACGTTGGAGTCCTCCCACCCCCACCTGGTAACATAAAGAATAGTCTTAGCTCTATCATGAAGGAGAGACTATTATGTCAGGAGTGGGTGCTTTAAAAGCAAACAAAACAAATCGAATCCTCTTAATCTCTCTCTCCTCCCCTCCCTTCTTCCCTCCTTCCCTATTCTGGCTCCCCCTCCTTCTCTTTCTGCTACCCCCTTCCAAAGCCCCTTCCTTCTGTCTATCCCCTGCTCCTATGCATTATACAGTAAATGTGCCAACACGCTTGCTGGGTGCTTTGTTCTGCTTGTTGGTTTATTCTTGTTCTATGGTTGAATTTTAAGGATTTTTCTACACATTTTCCCGTATTAATCTTTTATCAGATTTGCCAGTATAGACTCTGCTCTCATCTTGTATTTGTCCATCTTTACTCTTTAATAAATAAGATACTTTCCACTAAAAGATGGTCTTAAGATCTGATATGGGGGATGTAGCTCAATGACTGAGTGTATCCCAATATTACTTAACGCCTTGAGTTCCATCTCCAGCATAACGACAGTTCAATGCTATTTTATTCCATTTGTCTATATGTCTGTTTTTTGTGCCAGTAGAATACTACTTCCTGAAATAGTATTTTAAATTAGGAAGAAAAAAAGGAGGTAGCATTCTATTCAAATTTTTAAGAATTTTTTGTTGTACCTGGATGTTAAATATTTTTGACATGTTGAAGCTCCTGAATTATATAATAACTACATTAATTTGAGAAAACTCCTAGACTACTACATTAGAAATTCATGGACACCAGTCTAGCTTCATGAACCTTTTCATCAACCTTCCTTTGTTTCTATAAACCATCACTGTCACTTCTCTGACTTGGCTTTTAATAAGTGAAAGAGTCCCACCATTTCACTTTTGCCATCATCATTTGATTATTTTGTATTCAGCTATTATTCAATATACCATACATGCTGTAAATCCAAAGAGGGAAAAAGGGCAGTTAGCTCTGTTTTCAATTTCCTTGCATTTCAGGAATCAGATGATTGTGCCACGTGTTATTATAGGATTATGTAAATATGCTTTAGAAGTTCAGAAAAGGAAAGCTCTTGACCCCTGAGGGATGTGAGGGATATAGAACTGATGACTTATCTCCAGTGTGTGGAGGGGACAGGAGATGGGGGCTTGACTCCTGAGGGATGTGAGGGATACAGAACTGATG
>NW_022196910.1:49829088-49854531 GCF_008632895.1 Mastomys coucha
ATCCCCAGTGTGTGGAGGGGACAGGAGATGGGGGCTTGACTCCTGAGGGATGTGAGGGATACAGAACTAATGGCTTATCCCCAGTGTGTGGAAGGGACAGGAGATGGGGGCTTGACTCCTGAGGGATGTGAGGGATACAGAACTGATGGCTTATCCCCAGTGTGTGGAAGGGACAGGAGATGGGGGCTTGCAACGTTTTTGGAAGAAGAAAACAGCTTGTCACTCCATGGGGATGAAGGCATGGGGGTCAGATATTAGCAACGAATTAGAAACATTGGAGGGGGCAGAATTACTAGGATGAAGGAGAGGTTAACATATGTCTATAAAGGGAACCAAGGACTAGATGGCCAAGGTTGATATGGATTTCAACTAACTGGTCAGCTGCAGAGTTTGAAATAGGGACAGAAATAACATCACCAGGGGCCCTCTGCTCTATAAAAGCTGTTTCCACAGAAACACCAGCAAGAGTCTGATCTACAAGTCTAGCATCATGAGGAGCTGAGTCAAATTATCACTGTGGAGCCGACTTGAGGTAAGACGACTTAGAAAGCTGAGCCAACAGACCTGGGTAATAACAGGATAGAGGAGTTTGAGGAGAGGGCAGGAAGGAAGGACGTCACCCAGATTTCTAGATTAGGAAGTGAATGGTCCTGTCATCCTCTGAGATGACAACATAAAGAAGTGCCATGGGGTTTATGACATAATGAATTTGAGGTGCCCGTGGAATACTCAGGGCAAGGCTTAGAGGCCAATGAAACATCCCCCACCGCCACCAAGAAGATACAGTCCTCAACCCTCATCAAGGAACCTTCTCAGTGCAAAGAGACCATTCCAGAAAATCACAACCAATCAAAATGCAGAGCTGTGGACATCAGTCCCAACAGATCTATCTACAAAACACTCCTTGCCTAAGACCCAGGGAATATTGCAGAATAAGGGGGTCAAAGGATCGGGAGTTTGCTCTTGGAGGATGTTTTCTAGCAATGTGAGAAGCTACACCCATAACGTCTCACCAACATGACTCCTGAACCATGATCTGGACAAGGACAACAACAATAGACATGCTGAAGGGGGCAGGTGAAAGGCCACTTAGTCCTCAACCCTACACAGAGAGCTACAGACAACTAAGGAATACTGAGAGCCAGAGAAAAGGTCTCCAGGGAAGAGCACACTGATTGACTACCAGGTGTCAAAAGATCATCCCTGAAAGCATACAAAGGAGTGACATTAGACAGACTGAGCAGGGCCTACTTAGAAATGTGTGTGTGTGTGTGTGTGTGTGCGTGTGTGGGGGGGGTGGGTGGGTGGGTGTATTGGAAATGTATATATACATAAACAACAATTAATGGAAAAGAGATTTGAAACAGAGAAAGGTATGTGGAATGCTCTAAAGTTAAGAAAGGAAGGAGAGAAGTGATATAATTATAATCTCAAAAATAACCAATCAATCAATCAATCAATCAATAACATGTGATCCCAGGCACTGAACATTTAAGCCTAACACTCTGGTCTAGGACTTTAGTTTCAGCAGTAAAACTAAAAACAACATAGCAGCATATGAAAAAGGGAGGGGTGGGAACCCACTTGCAATGTGAGAGTTGGTACAGCAAATATTTTAAGCCAAAGAATTTTGAGATTCACCAGATGTAGAGAGAAGCCTTCAAAGTTCTGCTGTGTGGCTCATGAACAATGCAGGAAGTTAGATTTGTAAGCAACAGTCTAGCCTTCAGTGAAAGCTGCTACTCCTCAATACACCTCACGTTGCAGAGGTATCAGAAGCAGAAAGCCACTATGACCTCCTCCCATCCTTCTCCCTGAAGCACATCATTCTCTGACCTCCCTGAAGCAGGTCCTAAGGCCCACAAACCACAGGTGCCTTGCTATGTCAAAATGAAAGAACTCTCTTAAGAATACAAAGACTCAGAGGAAATGAGAAAAACGTCCTAAGTCCCTCCCATTTTGCAACCATCATAGCATGTCTTCGTCCAATTATATTCATCCCTCAGGATTAGTACAAAAGCACAGAGCTCCTCTGATTCTGTGCCCCTTCATTTATACTCTTATCACCTAAAACTCATATTGATAAAATTTATGCTTATTTATATGTGTGTATGTGTGTGCCTACATGAACATATATATCACATGTGTGATGGTACCTGTGGAGGTCATAAAGAGGGTGTCACATCCTCTCTCTCTAGAATTAGGTGTTTATGAGCCACTACATGGATGCTGGGAACTAAAATTGGGTCCTCTACAAGAATAGCCAGTGCTCTTAACTGCTGAGCTATCACTTGCACCCTCCTTTTATCTTCTCAGTCTATCTATCAAAATAAGGATCATGTCCATGGACTTACAATGAGCGGAGAAAGGACCTCTCCTCTACCCTCTCATTTATCTCTGTGGGGGGAAGAATGATCTCTTTGTGTATTCCCAAGTTCGTGAGGTCATGAACAGACTTCTGTTAAAAGGCAGATACATAAGAGAAAAGCACCAAATTCATGGAGGGGAAGAATTCATAAGGAAATGAAGACCTAAAGAAATGGGTAAGCCTATATAATATTTATGTTAAACATGGGGGGAAAAGAAATGGTAGGCATGGAACCTTGGGGTCAGAAATCCATGCTCCAATGGTCTTAAGCTGGAAGAGACAGGCAAATTCCCATCTGTATATGGTCTCTCACCCCTGGGTCTTCAGAGACAAATGTGTTCTCTTCCTCCATGTATCCCTCTTCGATGTTACAAGAAGAAAAGGCCAGCTGGAAGAGGAATCTGGCCTTTCTGCATCCATGTCCTCCAATGCCAAGGGGCTGCATTTTGAGGAAGCATGTCCTGAATACTCCACCTCTCTCAGGGTGGGCAACGCCAGCTGTGAAGATCACTCAAGCTTGAAAAAGCAGGAAAGGCTGATAATTTTTCTTATCTACTGTTTGTTCTAACAAAATCCATCTTTTATTCATAAGGAAACCCACTTACCCACCCTATCTCCTCTCTCTCTACTATTCAATTAATATAAAAACTCTGAACTTAAACTGCCTTTCTAAGCTTCTCACTTACATCTGAACATATCTTATTTCATGTATAAAGAACTATTCCCTCTTGCTAATCTGCTTATTTTCAATTTAATTTCCCCTCCATTTTGAACACAAGATAACAAGATTTAAAAAAAAAATAGTGGCCACATTAACAAAAATTCAGTTCTTCATATATATTTCTATGATTCTATATTTAAATCACACATGTAAATCTATATTAGCATAATTAAATATTGTCCTTCTCTTTTCTAGTATGTGACAGAAAGATATGTCTAGACAAATGGCCTACTGTGCACCTCAGTCTAGGAGGGTGGTCAGGAGGCAGCAGACAGTTACCCATATCTACAGCTTCCCATAGGCTGAAGAATTCAGTATCTGCCCATGGCAAGTATATACCAGATTCTTCACTAATATAAGCTCATAAACATGAGATAAGGTCATATATTTCCAAGTACATACATTTAATGAATCTTATTCAATGTAAATATATTTCATATTTTGAGCTGTGGGAAGAACATGTTTATGTCTACTGGTAGTTTGAGTATGCCTGGTTCATCAGAAGTGGCACTATTAGGAGGTGTAGCCTTGTTGGAGTAGGATAGGCTTTGAGGTCCTATGCTCAAGCTCTGCCCAGTGCAGAAGAGACCCTCCTCCTAGCTGCCTGTAGAGTCTCCTGCTGCTGCCTTTGGAACAATATTTAGAACTCTCAACTCCTTCTCCAGCACAATGTCTGCCTGGATGCTGCCATGCTTCCCACCACGATGGTAATGGACTGAACCTCTGAAACTGTAAGCCAGCCCCAATGAAAGGTTGACCTTATAAGAGTTGCTTTGGCCACTGTGTCTCTACACAGTAATAAAACCCAAACTAAGATACTACCAATCTAAAATCCCTACTCATTATCTGTGTATTGATGCTTCTCAAGTTGTCTGTAGAAAAGTTATTCAAAAGATTTATCAAACTAGGTACTGAGTTCCACTCTAGGGTCCTGATTCAGCAGGTCTGAAATGGGACCAATCACTTCTCTAGCAAGGCTGTAGCTGATCTGGGTTGCCCACAGTGGCAGCTGTCACCGCATAGGTAGAGGAGGGTGTCCCTAGGCCAGCTTTCCAAAGCCAAGCCGATTAGAAGAGAACTGAGGCAATGACCCAGGTGTATTGCAGATTCCAGTTTTAAAACCACTGACAGAGCTAGCTTACTAACATCAGGATGTGTTCATAACAAGGGCCAAACTGGGGATCATGCCATCCTGCTTTTGAATAACATGTGAGACTGTATTTTGGTTTTGGAGCAACTGTCCTAATGTATTTACAGACAAGCATCGAAATCACTCTCGCTTTGTTCAAAATAGAGCAAATGACGAAAAAGGACAAAGCAAGTTATCTTGCACTTCAACATGTTGAAGACAGCTGTCATCCATACACTGAACCAGGAGAAAAGAGCTGCTCCCCAGGGAAGAAGCTCTCTTTAGGGGCTGGATTGCGAATTCTTGCAAAGCTAGAGCATTTTTCTGAACAAAGAAAGATTTGCCACTGAGAAAACAACCTTCCTTGCTACTTTAGTAACAATGTTACCTTGAAACAATAATCCCTAGTGCAGTGATTTTGAAATGGCAGCAGTGGTGGAGAATAGGTAGCATTAGAAAGGGGAGTCAATGCATAAAGGTTTAGAAAAAGAGTGGTAATAGTGCAGTCTTTCTTATAAAAATGTTTTCAGTTAAAAAGAATTTCTACATAACTCACAGCACGACCCAGGCTGCTGCCAACTTCCAAACATGTCCTACCTAAAAACTTCACTGCTAAGTCCTTGCTCTTACTTTGAAAGTTTCCAGATGAATATTTACACTTAGCAAGTAACAATGTATCCTCCAATATAGGGATGTTCAATCAGCCACCTGTGAACCCCTGTGACCCAGGATAGCTATAAATGAGGCCCACAGAAAATTAATTTACAGAAAACATGAAGGTTTTCTTTTTTCTTTTCCCTTCTTTTCCTTCCTTCCTTCCTTTCTTTCTTTTCCTTTCTTTTTCTTTGTTTTTCTTTTTTTCTTTTTCTTTCTTTATTTCTTTCTTTCTTTTTTTTTTTGCAATTTTCGTGACTTTAACAGTTCTTAAGCCTACACTTTGAGGTAGGCATCATGTGGCAGCATTGCTCAAAATGCACATATAACTTCTAGTGGTGTGTGGCATCTCCCGAGGCAGACAGTAGAATCTGCACCATCAAATGTAACAGGCACTCGTGGGGACTTGGTGAGTGAACAGCAGTGATAATGCTTTAAACTTATCAAATGGTCTCATTTACTGTTATTTGGAAACCATACAAGCATTCTTACTTAATTATGAGGGATGCTTCCACACCCAGGCGGCACCTCACACACGGCCCACCATACTTCACAAACAGCCCTCTACTTCCAACACATCCACAGCTGAAAGGCAGAAGGGCTCAAACCTGGCTTTCTATTTTCTCTCAACTAATTTTCCTAACAAAGGTAAACACTGAGCATCTTAGGGTTTCTGCTAGTGGGACAAAACACCATGGCCAATAAGCAGGCTGTGGAGGAAAGGGTTTATTCTGCTTACACTTCCAGGTTGTAGCTCATCACTGGAGGAAGTCAGGACAGAAGCTCAAGAAGGGCAAGAACATGGAGGCAGGAGCTGATGCAGAGGCCATAGAGTGCTGCTTACTGGCTTGCTCATGATGGCTTGCTCAGTCTGCTTTCTTAGACCAACAGACCCCACCCACAATGAGCTGGGTCCTCCTCCTTGGTCACTAATTGAGAAAATGCCTTACAGCTGGATTTCATGGAGGCATTTCCTCAACTGAGGCTCCTTTGTCTCTGATGACTCTAGCTCGTGTCAAGTTGACACAAAACCAGCCAGCACACTTATTGTTTATCTAGTTCTCAATCCCAGATTGTTTTGACAATGTCTCAACAGAAAACAGAAGCCATAACAAAGAAAATTCTGGATGAAGGGAGCTTTCTCAATGAAAAGTGGGAAGATTCAAACAGTAAGTGTCCCGCTTACATTTTAAAAGAACTGTGCATGTTTTCAGGACTATATGCATGTTTCAAAGACTATGATTTAGAAAGACAACATATGCAAAAGCATGCTGTCAAATTTGGTGTCTACCAAGGATTGTCATAAAGACAAAATAGTATAAGTGCATAAAAAACATCTTCTCTACAATATATTTTTAAGTTGCAACTGAGGCTCAATTGAAAAATAGGTTAGGTGTTAGACTCCCTAATAGCAAAAAGTCAAACACCTGTAGTAATAGTGAACTTATTAAATAACACATAATGTGGCAGATGTAATATGCCCTGGAAAATGGAGGCAGCTATTTCAAAAATCAGTTTGTCCCACCAGACAATGGCCATAGGAGTTGTGGAAGGGGAAGTCTATTGTAAGAATAGAGAGATGATGATAAACCTGTGCTCTGGCAGTGGGTGTCTGCACTCGTGCTGAAGAAATACCTAAACCTGAATTTTTATTAGAGGCATTGATGACGAATGTAACCCAGCTGAAGACATGGCTTCATTAGTATGAGTAAAACACCCATTAAATCAAGAGCCTCACACAGAGCAGTGATTTTGTATGTTTTTGTTATGCCAGCATATCCATATCTGGTAGAGTTACCAATGGGTAAATGGGAGAGACATAAAATTAATAGAAGATGATGTAATTGCCTAAGACTCATACTTAATGAGGCAACATTGCATAGTAGAGCAGTGTATGCCTCAAAGCATTACAAGTGGGTATTATGCAAATCACCGAGTCTTTGACTTTCTTAAGGTCCAGGTGTTAATCATGGTCAGCTCAAAGAATTCTGTCAAATTATTGATACTGCCTGTGGTGACATCACTTTTCAGAAGACAACAAAGTCAGGTCCAAATATCAAGAAGATTTTTGTGCCTTGTGATATCCTGCCAACTGGTTTATGGCATCAAAAAATAAAATCTGTCCCAGGTCCTGATGATGAAAAAGCTGGCTTACTGAATCAGCATTTTCAGTGGACTTAACCATTCATTTGAGTAAAACACCAATCTTCAAGGTAAAAACATAACTCATCAAAACAGTGTTTCAAGCCGGGCAGTGGTGGCGCACGCCTTTAATCCCAGCACTTGGGAGGCAGAGGCAGGCGGATTTCTGAGTTCAAGGCCAGCCTGTTGTACAGAGTGAGTACCAGGACAGCCAGGGCTACACAGAGAAACCCTGTCTTGAAAAAAAACCAAAAAAAAAAAAAAAAAAAAACAGTGTTTCAAATCATAACTTAGACTCCAAATGAAAAATTGTGGCAAGTTTAGATTAAGGTAAACTGTTTTATACAGGTTAACATATTGGGTAAACAAAGTTCTGTGGAGAGTAAAACATACATAACCTTTATCAATTTGATACAAGAGTTTGAAACATAGTTCAAGATTGCTGAGAAAATAATATTTTGATATAATTGTGACCCCACAATATGTAAAAACATAATGTGTGAAAAAATATTTTAAAGAGAAGAAGGAAGAAAGAGAGAGAAAGAAAGAAAACTTGGGACCTACTTGACTATTTTTAAAGATGCAGTATGGCACTACACTGATTATGATATGAGGGTATTTTTTTTCTCATCTATAGTGTAGACACCACAAATATAAGGATTTTTTTCCCATCAAATTTCATGATCTAATTGAATATTTATGTATTTGAATATTACAGAAGAACTTATATATAGATATTTGAATATGTATATATTTATGAATATTTATATATTTAATATGTATACCAAAAGTATTCTTTTCATTAAATTCTTATGGATTTATTCATTTTTATTTTATGGATAAGAATGTTTTGCCTGTGTGCGTGTAATGTTCACCATGTGTGTGCCTCATGTCCATGGAATGCAAAAGAGAGCAGCAGATCCCCTAGGACTGGAGATACAAAAAGTTGTGAGCTGCCCTGTGGGTGCTGGAAATCAGACCCAGACAGGTCCTCCGCAAAATCAAGTGCTCTTCATTGCTGAAACATCTCTCCAGCCACTCAACACAACTGCCACTCATCCAACAAAGCCCAGAGAAGACAAAAGATTGGGCATCCCCAAAGAGTTTGCTTATTTGTTTGTTTTCCGAGACAGGGTTTTTCTGTGTAGCCCTGGCTGTCCTGGAACTCACTTCTGTAGGCCAAGCTGTCCAGGAACTCAGAAATCTGCCTGCCTCGGTCTCCCAAGTGCTAGGATTAAAAGTGTGCACCACCACCTCCCGGCCCCAAAGATTTTTTTTAAGTAAATTTTGTTACATTCATATTTTTTATTGAAAAACACTTTCATTCAGTATATTCTGATCATGTTTTTTCATTCCCCTTAGATCCTCCCCACCCCTTCCCTATCTCCTTCCCACACAGCTTTATGTCTTCTCTCTTTCTTCCTCTGCTTTTCCTCCTTCCCTCGCTCCCTTTCTTCCACCTTCCCTCTCTTCCTTCCTATCTCTTAAAGCAAACAAGCAACAAACAACAAAAAAGAAACATACACATACACAAAAATAAAAATAAAACAAGCAAAAGACCAATAAATCAAACAAATAAAAAGAGCCCAAACAAAGCAAAATGAGATGGAAAAAGGTCTCTCCCCCTGTCTTTCTCTGACTCTACTACCCTCTTGATTCCCCTCCCCATGCTCTGAATAAACTCTATTCTATACTAAAAGAATAAAAAAAAAGAAAAGAAAAAAAAATCCCAACATAGTCTCTCTCAAATGAATAGTCTGCAAACACGAGAGGCCGGGACCTCCACCCTCCGTACAGTGTGTAACAAGCGAAGTAGGCTCTCTCAGTTCCTGACCCCTGTATAATTTGAATCTAGCGGCTCAGTTTTTTTTTTTTTTCTGGAGTGGCATATGTAGTCCATGAGAAAGGCTCTTATTTTTAGGGGTGCCTCTAACAGTAATAACGACTGACCTCCCCTCTCCCGCCTTAAATTAAAAATGGCGCTGTGCCGTGACAGGTAATAATCAGGTTAGTAAGGAGACAGAATAACTTCTTAAAGGATTACTTCACTAATCTTGCTAATGTTTCCAATTTTAATTGTGCTACACATCCTATTTCAGAAAGAGATTGGAAGCTTATGGAAAGTATCAAAAGTGGTTAGACTCTGGAAGATTAAAGAATCTTTTACTTTTTCATTACAGTTCTGGACCACTGGATTGTATTTATTTGTAATATACCATGGCCAGGTACTACTTTGAAATTGAAAATAAAATCAAACAGTAAAGTTTGATTAAAATCCAGTTTCATATGCATACTAAAGCATATGAGACCGTAAAGTGAAGACTCATATTAAACTCAGCTCAACAAAACATGATTATTGAAACATCTAAATCATATTAAAAGCTAAGTATACTATAAGAAATTCTTGAAAAGGGAGCTCTAAGCTTATCTTGGAACCAGAGGATTCCAGAGCCTGTGATGAGTTTGTATAGACAAAACATGTACAGTGAGAGATTCACCATTCAGAAGTTCACAGCTTAGCCATGCAAAAATTAAGAAGGAACTGAATTGGTGTCATTTCAAAACCTGACTCATTAAAATTTTTTCATTTCAGATTTATTTTTTATTTTCTGTGGATGGATAATTTGGCTGCATGTATGTCTGGGCACTGCATCAGGGCATTGCCTGAGGAGGCCAAAAGATCCCCTGACAGAAGATTGTGAGCCACCACGTGGATGCAGGGAACTGAACCATAGTCCTCTGGAAAAACACTCAGTGCTCTAAATGGCTGAGCTGTTGGTCCAGCCATTTGACCCACATTTTATAATTACAAGGATGAAGAGGACTAAAATAAAACTAACATGTGTTTGATACCAAAAAAAAAAATACTAAAATAATGCATTGAGAGGGCTGGAGAGGTGGCTCAGTGGTTAAGAGCACTCGCTAGCTGCTCTTCCAGAGAACCTGGGTTCAATTCCCAGCACCCACATAGCAGCTCACAACTGTCTATGTAACTCCATTTCCAGGGGATTTGACAACCTCATACAGACATGCAGGCAGGAAAACCACCAATGTTTATAATATAAAAATAAGTAAATTTAACTTTGAAAAACAATGCATTGAGTGTAGTGGTATTTCAGTAAACATTTAAAACACTGCCATGATTATCTAAAGTGAACCAGCCAAGGGGAGGAAATACCTTTTTTAGAAAAGGATTCTAGGACCAGGCAGTGGTGGCGCTTGCCTTTAATCCCAGCACTTGGGAGGCAGAGGCAGGTGGATTTCTGAGTTCAAGGCCAGCCTGGTCTACAGAGTGAGTTCCAGGGCAGCCAGACCTATACAGAGAAACTCTGTCTTGAAAGCCAAAACACAAACAAACAAACAACAACAACAAAACGGTGATTCTAGGTACAGAAGAAAGGAATGGCTGGAGTTTATGCAGGCTTAAGAGCAGGGTTTCTTACCTGGGAGTGCTGAACTTCTCTTCCAGCACCTGGACCACCCCAGTCTCCTGCAGCTGGACCATCGCCCTCTCTAAGGATAAGGGCCTGTGTTCCGGTACTATTCCTGCAGTTCTAAGGGAGCTACTTAGAGCTGAGCTGCACAAACTGTAGTCTTAAATGCTAGGTAGTGGAACACGACTTAAAACAGTTTTAAAAGGAACCTGTCCTAGGGCAAGAGTTGTTTTTTAATGAAGCAAAACCAGTATTTAACAAACGTTAAGCACATTTATTATTCTCAAGACATTTAAATTAACATAAGATCACCAGAATATATTTTATTATAAGCTTCCTGCTTGTTTTTAAGTTTACATTTAATTCAGGGGCTGTGTTCTGTTTTTCTTTAGTTCTCCACGTGCCCTTAATTTTGTGCGGTTAAAATACCGCAGTAGTAACGATGCATCTGTCGCTGGATTAGAGGAAAGAGCTTGTGTACATTTGTTAAACAACCCGGCACGTTCCTGGCTTCTTGGAGATCTTTTGTTAAAGAGTTAAAGCAGTCCACCTGCGAAACAAGGTGTGTGCCACGGACAGTAACACGTGTAGAGGTAATCAAAGAAAAAGAAGAGTGATTGTCTAGCTGCCTAGAGGAAAACTTCAACTGATCCTTGCACCCCCATAGTGTAGTGAAGACGCCAGCACTGGGTAGATCTACTCCTTTCCATCGCTGGAAAGGGGAGACCGCCCACCACCACCACGAATGCACCTACCTCTCCAAGTTTCTTTTCCGGAGGTCAAAGGCACTTTTCCTCCCTGCACCTAGCCCTCTTCTGACTTCTCCCAGCTGCCTGAGACCATGTGACAGCCCCTAACACCTGTCCAGCCACCAGCTCACAGCGCCCCCCATCCTCCTCGCCAGGTACCGACCAGGCCCGGCTGCGTCTTCTCCCTGAGGTCACGGTCTCCTAGCTAGCAGTGCTCGGCCGGCAGGGGAGGGGCTGAGGCTGGGCCAGAGCCGCAGCCGGAGCCCGTGCAGCCTGATCATCACATGACTCGACGGCGGTAGCCGTGGCAGCAGGAGCGGCGGGTCCGCGGGCTCGCCGGGTGGGCTCAGCTCGGCGCACGCAGGAGCCGGGCGCAGGGGGGGCGGGGAAGGGACCAGCCGCCGCCCGCCAGCCGCTCCCGGGGCTCTCGCTGTCCCTTCTCAGCCGCCCGCCCGCTCCATGTCGCCCGGTTGCGGAAGTGTCGCCGGGAGAGGTGGCGGCGTCGTCGTCAGGGAGCAGGGGAAGCCGGGGCTCGGCCCCCTGCAGCACTGAGCTCCCGGAGCCGCGCGTCCCAGCGTCCCCACCGCCCGTGCGCCCCGCGCCCGCCGCAGCCTGCATGCCCCGCGCTGCGCCTCGGCCGGCCGCCGCCTCCTGCTCGCTCAGCGGCTGCCGGGCGCCGGAGTAATATGCTCACTCGGGTGAAATCTGCCGTGGCCAATTTCATGGGCGGCATCATGGCTGGCAGCTCCGGCTCCGAGCACGGCGGCAGCGGCTGCGGAGGCTCGGACCTGCCCCTGCGCTTCCCGTACGGGCGGCCGGAGTTCCTCGGGCTGTCTCAGGATGAAGTGGAATGCAGCGCAGACCACATCGCCCGTCCCATCCTCATCCTCAAGGAGACCCGGCGGCTGCCCTGGGCCACCGGCTACGCAGAGTGAGTGCACCGGCGCCCCCGCTCTCCTCGCGGCCCCTCCCCGCACCGTTCCAGCTCCTTCCTCTCCCGGCTTCTGGGCACTAGGGTTCTCCGCTGACTCTGGCCTCCAGGCCTCGGCGAGAGCCTCTTCGCTTACAGTGGCCGGTTCCCTTTCCCTCTCTTCCTCCCCAAACCCCGGGTGTGGGCTTTCGGACCAAGCGGTGGGTGACAGAGGGGAATGGCAACGGCGCAGGACCGTGGGAACGCAGAGGTTGGACCACTCTGATAATAAGGGGTCTGTAACACTTTTGTAGGAAAGCGGGCAAAACAGTTATGCTGAAGTTGCAACATGTTAGGAAAACCTGTATCGGTGTTCAACCCCCACCCCGAAATCTTTGTGCCCCCGCGTGAGGTCGATGCTCGCGGGACGTGTTCCCCCAGGCGGCCGGCTTGGTGCGCGTGACCGCACGTTCGCGGTAAGGTTTTTCTGTGAGCTCCTTGGGCTTTATAGCAGGTTGTGAACGCCGCGAGACTAGTAAATGCCACTACCATTTCCCACAGTCCTGGGGGAGATAGAAACTTACTCCGAGTGTCGAATACGGCATTTTAGTAATCAGCTTTTGCGATTACTCGAGCTCCGGAGTGATTTGCTATTAAAACACAAAACAAAACAAAACCTACTGAGTTAGGCTAACGACCGGGCATGGAACGTGGAGAGATGGTTTCCTTGTCCTTCTGCGACTCCACGGCTACTTCTCCATTGACTATTAATAAGCATCGTGGATAAGTAATGTTTTCTCCCACCTAAAATTTACTATTTAGCTTTGTGGAACCGGAAGACTAGGAAAGAAGAGGGCATCTAGACCAGAATCCCTAGGTTAGAGACTGTGGGTCCGAAATCACTCTGAGCCCCGGTGTTCTGCACACCTGTCCTTTTTTTTTTTTTTTTTTTTATCATCCTCTCTGTAATCTTAGCCATCCCCAACCTATGCATGGCTTCTCTCTCTCTTTCTCTGATTGGTTCATCCAGGAACCAATAAATTTCCCCTGAGCCTGGGCGCCTTCGTGCTGACCCGGTTCTGGTGGCCCAGATCCCCCTAGCAGGCGTGGTTCCCTACGAGCGAGTTCCGGAGCAGGAAGTAGGTGGCTTGCAAATCAGTCTGCCTAGAATCTTGAATTCTTTTTCCTCCCGCATCATCCTGTAATCGTGACTCCGCAGGGTTGTGTATATAAGTGGAGATTGATGACTGGCATGTGAAGAAAGGAGCTTGAGGGTTGGGTGTGCGGAGTGGGCAGGTGGGTGTATAGGCAGACAAGCGAGAAAGAAAAGGAGCAGGAGGAACGAAACAGCCTGTAACCTTCAAGAGGAAGCCGAAACCTAAAGGCGGGGAGAAGTGCCTGCTAATTCATGCCAGCAGTTCCTTGCCTGAAAAAATAAGTTCAAAAGCCATTAGACCCATAGCAAGGTCTAAAGCAACTGGAGGTGTATGACCTCATAATTGTATAGGCGGAGGCCCTTGTGCCTGCCAAGCTCCTAAGCAGTGGAGGTTTGTGTGAGCATGGACACCTAAGGGTCTGGGTCATGCACTGGGAAATGGTGAGATTATGGGAGGGAAGGAGGGAGCGAGGGAGCGAGGGAGTGAGCAAGCAGCATCACTGACAGTGGGGGCTAGCAAGGCACAGTGAAGGAGAAACCTCACAAATGTGTGAAGGAAAGAAAAGAAAGAGCTCTTCAGTGGTAAATAGCCATAGAAAGCTGAATGGCCCTACTTTTTTTTTCTCCCACAGAGCCCATTTCCTTGTCTGTAAGAACTCTGACTTATCCTAGGCTAGAATGTGGAGAGATGCCCAACTCTTAAGTGTGAAAGAGCCACCATAAAGGCTTCTGTTTTTAACACTAGTTATGGACATATTGCACGCATGTTTATTCATGCAACCATCTTCTCACCTCTATCCCTGGCCCCAGGAACTCAATGTTTGGGACGTGTGCTTTTCCAACTGTGTTTGGATGTACCTACAAACACCTCTGTATTCTTCCAGAAACAGGCTCTTAGTCGGTGTTACTCTGTAGCATTTTCATGAAACACTATGTCAGGGGCATCATTCCAAGTCCCTGTGGGTAGAATTGCATTTCCTCACAGCCCTCTACTGTAGACAGTGCTGTGAACATGTTCTCACTGGGTATCCCAGACCACAGAGAATTCCTGTCCGTCCTTCCTCAGACTCCTGATGAACATCATAATTTTAAATTGTGTTGTAGTAATAATAATGCTAATATAATTAATTCTGGGCACATTCCTTAGTATTTTCAAATTTATATTAGGCCATCTACATATCACAATAGTCTTATCATATCTGCTTTGTAGATGAGAACACAGGTGTGAAATAACTAAGCAACTTGCCCGTGTTAGTACAATCTATATCTGAACCCAGAGGGTCCAACTCCAGGGCTCATAACGCCAAACTCCCTCTCCAGAGTTTCAACTTATGACACATCTATCTGACCCAGGATGTGACATTAACAATGTAATATCACTAACATCTCTCTTGCCTCACAACTACTCTTATGAGATACTATAATATAGCATGTCCTCAAACCTCGGAGCTATATTATTCTTTTTTAATTTTTGTACTTATAAAGTTTATATATAGATATGATAAAATTATTATAAAGAAAATTGATAATTTTTCAAAGATGCATCCTAAATGATAAAAATGGCTGAAACAAAGAAGGGAGGGGTTTGGGGTTGGAGGCTGAGCAGAAGTCACTTACTGTTTGTAGAGGAAAAACTGGGAGGCAGAAATCCTCTTTGTTCTAGAAGGTTCCTGAGAGGGATAGAATAGATGGGAAGGTTATTTAACTAGTGGAAACAGAGGGATGCTTTTGAACCTAGTCTTTTATTTATGTCTCCAACAAACGTTTAAACTTAGAGCTTGTGGTACAGGCTGTCCTCCCGGCTCCTTGGGAGGCTGAGGCAGAAGGATCTCAACTACCCAGGAAGCTAACAGTAACAAGGTAGATAGTTCTACCTGAGGTAGAGTGAGTTCAAAACCATGCAAGACAACTTACGAAAACCAAAAGGCTAAAGATATTTGTACATACATATATAGACATATGCATACACGTAGATGTAGACACATACATATACAAACACACATACACCAGTGGACCAGGAAAGTTGACAACCCACCATTTTGCAGGGTAGAAAATGGTCTACTTTTGTCATTTGTTGGTAATCCCTTTTAAGTAGAGATAAACTCTGTGTGGCTAAGTTAGAGAATCCACAATAAGCAATCCTTGTAAGTCTTGAGGGTGCCAAGACTGAAGACCTTCCTCTATTCTGGAACTTACTAATGGGATTTTCTGGCTCCTTGAAGAGTTTCTTACTGTGGGGGACAATGTAACCACTGGGTCTGCTATTCTCACCTGTGGGTCAATATCATATCCTGAACATCAGATAGTTACATTATAATTCATAACAGTAACAAAAATACAGTCATGAAGTGGCAAAGGAATAGTTTTATGACTGGGGGTGAGCACACAACCTGAGGAACTGTATCAAAGGGTCACAGCATTAGGAAGGTCGAGAACCACTGCACCAGATTAGGGGGCATATGCCACGTCATGAAGCTCTTTAAAGCTAATGCAGTATTTTTAAAACATGCATTAGCAAGTTGCATTTTGAAACTTGGCTTTGAAATTAGCCTGACTGAGCCTGTGAGGTCTACCCGGAGAGTGCCTAGGGGAAAGGAAGCCCCAGTCTGGCCTAAAGACTATAGGACAGCTTGCCTCTGTTTCCACAAGTTCAAATGCCACATCGGTTGCTCCTGTGGTGCAGGGGCCTGAAGTCAGCTCATTTTAATGGGTTAGAATCTTTCTTTTTAAACTTTTTTTTTTTAAGATTTATTTATCTATTTTCCCTCTTAGTGCCCCACTCCCTGTCACACCTACCACAATCCTTCCGCCATCCGCATCCCCTTTTCCTCTGAGCAGGTAGAGATCCCCCTCCCTGCTGGATATCCCTCACCCTGGCACATCAGGTCTCTTCGAATCTAGGAGCTTCCTCACCCCCTGAGGCCAGACAAGGCAGCCCAGCTAGAAGAACATATCTCACAGACAGGCAACAGCTTTTGGGACAGCACCTGCTCCAGTTGTTCAGAACTCACATGAAGGTCATACTGCACATCTCCTACATATGTGTGGGGAGGCGTAGGCCCAGTCTATGTGTGCTCTTTGGTTGATGGTTCAGTCTCTCAGAGCCCCAGGGCCTAGGTTAGTTGGCTCTATTGATCTTCCTGTGGTATTTCTATTCCCTCCAGGGTCACAATCCTTCCTCCTATTCTTCCATAAGAGTCCTCGAGCTCCATCAACTGTTTGGCTGTGGGTGTCTGCATCTGTCTAAGTCAGCCTCTGGATAAAGTCTCTCAGAGGACAGCCATGCTAGAGTCCTCTTTCATCTGGGCTGCTCTTAACTCCATTTGGCCAGCCCTCAGGACCATGTTTTTATGTCTCACACAACCCATGGTGGCTTCTCCTTCCTCCTCCACCTTCTTTCCTTTGTAGTTCTCCTCTCTTTTAAAACTATTTTTAAAAATGTGTCTGACTTTTCTACAAAGCACGAATGGCAGCCCCAGACATGGCAAGCATGGAGTCTGTGCCTTAAACTGCAAAGACCTAGCCAGTGTCTTTAAGAAACACTATTTGGTATATTAAGCATTCTTTAAGTTTTACTAATGATACATTTTTCAATAATAACAGTTGTATCATTTTGCCATTTGTGTAGCTGTCTTAAACATTGCTTTGAGAACTTTTGTTAAATGAACATTATGTAAGTTCTTTGAGTCCCATAGAGTTCTAAATTGTACAGAAATACAAAATTTTATTTTGGGTGAAAGAACATTATTAAAATCCAGATAGCAACTCAGGTATTTGAATTCGTCTTCGAATCTGTTGGGCACTCCACCTCTCAGCCAATGTTACCTGTATTGCCAGCTACTGATAAATACCATTAGGTGGTCATGTCCTAGTAATATCAAATAGCATTTTGTGCCCCAGTCCTAGAAATGATAAAGAAACCATTTCTATTTTGAAGCTCTGAAATCCCTCGGACATTTTTTTCCTTTCTTGCTCTGGTCTCCCCTGCACCCACCCTTTCTTCCAGACCCCCCTTTTTGTGGATTCCTGCTTTGGAACTTCCTGTTCAATCTATGCAACTAAGGAACCTGAAGGCTTGCTTTCCACTCTGGTTGGAAAAGGATGAGAAGAAGCAGGTGGGTGAGGGCTGTCATTAAACTGCCCTGTCTGTAACAAATACCTGCAGGTAAGCAGAAGTCCAGAGTGGCTGCAGCTATTTTTTCTGTTTCAGTGGTGACATTTAAAAGGCTTCCACATCTAAAGTTGTACTAAGTTCATTCCAAGGTGTTGCTCCTGGTTGTGTACAATGGGGGCGGGGAACTTCTGTAGACAGATACATCACCTTCTTACCAAGACTCCTAATGCTTTCTGGAACTGGATTAAGCCATTCTGACAGGTGTGTTTATCTGTGATAAAGCTCTATTTGGATAGGCAGTATCATGTATACTATTTCTCTACCACACCAGGTTTTCTGGGTTTGGTAATTGCAGCTCCCTTTGGTAACTTAACCCTGCAGACCAGGATTGTTTGCTTCAAACCCATTATTGCTCAAGACAGTTTTCTCAGTGTTTGGTAGAAATTTTTTAAAAGTGTCTTGAGTTTTCTAATTTGCCTAATTTAATGGGCTTTTTCACTCTTGAGTTATGCCCTCTTTTGAAAAATGAACATCATTCATCTGCTTCCATTGGTTTCCCTACGATGACATCATTGCCTTCCTACTGTACGGCAGGCGCTGGTCTCTGCTGAGTCCGTCCTGTAATAAGACATAGTCATCATGTGCATTATAGCATTGCCCAACGCCCACCCCTGCCCTTTCTGACCATCTGTGAAGTCACACCAAGAACTATCACATTTGCAGACACCAGAAGTGGACTTTGGGTTGCTGTGGTTTCAAATTTCAAATCTCAGTGCCTAGGTCACACAAGGGAAACAAATTATTTTCTCCTCAAATAGTTTTGTGATTAACTGTTCTCAAATGTCCCAAGACCTTTACACATACCCACCTTAAAGAGAAAGGGTCCCGACGCATTCTGTTGACACATAGATAGCACCTCCGGTCAGCTCTGCGTAGCTGGGCCAACCGATGGCTGGGGAGCTGACAGTGGGTCAGTGGGTCAAAAGTCAGTGAACTGACCTGACCTGGAAGGATGATTGCTAGACAGCGCAGATTGCCATGCAGGCTTGATCAGTTAGCAAGGCTGAAGAGTCCCTCCTAAACTTCCTCAGCAGGATTCTTGCTAAGACCACAGGATGGAGGTGAAGATCACCCTGAGAACTTGAGCAGTGGGGGGCCACCTGTATGTGATGACCCCTTTGGAGACTGAACTTCCCTTTCACGGGGTGGCCGAAGACCATCAGAAGGCACAGATATTCACATTATGATACTTTTTTAAAAAGAATTCTTATTTGTTTTATTTATATGAATACACTCACTGTAGCTGTCTTTAGACACTAGAAGAGGACATTAGATCTCATTACAGATGGTTGTGAGCCACCACGTGATTGCTGGGAATTGAACTCAGTGGTTAAGAGCACTGACTGCTCTTAACCATTGAGCCATCTCTCTAGACCTTCATTACGATTCTAAACAGTAGGAAAATTACAGTTAAGAAGCACCAAAGAAAATAATCTTATGGTCGGGGGGGTCTTTGCAGCATGAGGAACTATATTAAGGGGTCACAGCACTGGGAAAGTTGAGAACCACTGACTTAGAGCAGCCTAACTAAAAGCTTTATCAAGTGCAGAGTATTTGCCACCCATGCAAATAGGGAGAAGGAAAGAGTGGGGAGGGAGGCTTGCAGTTAAATATCCACACTTTGGTTCTGATTCGTAGCATTGCTTCTGTGACCTTAGGTTGTTACCGTGGTTCCATTCTGACTGTGGGCGGCATGCAGAGTGCGTACGTGATGCCAGACAAACCTAATCATATAAGCTGGTGTCGGGGCAATAGTTGAGGAGCCTTCCCTAAGTGGTCCCTTCAGTGGGTTTACCAGCTTTCTAATTTATTCTATCACAGGCACTTTGAAAGTAACACGAGGATAGCTTTTGATTCGCTTGGCCCATTTCCATATCCCCACTACCACTCTGCTTCATTAGATGCATTAGCATTTGCTCAGTGCAGCAGTTACAGAGCCAGATGTCCCTGTGCGCATGCTCTGTGCCGTGTACTATCCGTGTGAACGTAATCAAGCGCACACAGCACAGGTGTGGAAGCTCATGCACAGCAAGCATGCTTTTTAAGCAGCAGACTTAAGACCCATATCCAGGTCTCACTCCCACCTTTGGTGGTTTTGACCTGTCTTGTAAATATTTCTTTCCTTTCTATTTGTAAATTGCACACATTCTTACCCACCTCTAACAAAAGAACAAGTTATAGAACTGTAAAGTACACTATTAAAAAGTTCAAATGATACATAATTTGTTGAAAGCTATAGAGAACAAAGTGAAATTGTAAAACCAATAACTATTGTTAATACGTGAGATAGAACCAGACTTATTATATCTTAATAAAAGTGGATCATTTATACATGCTTTTGAAGGTGTCTTCTTTTTGAGTATATATTGGACTCATCTATAAGTCAGTATCCAGAGTGGCACCTGATATTTCAGTGGAAGGCTTTGTATTAATGAATCACTACTGGTTGGCCCATCTGGGATTTCCATTTAAGCTTCTAAATTTTATTCTGCTCCTCTAATTATTTTCTTAAGCATAATTTCTAGATGTGGAGAGCTTGGTTAGAAGCCGTGCACATTCATAATTATTATTCATGCTATCAGACTGGCCACTTCATGCTATGGTCAGCAATGTATGACTGGAAACTGATTTAGCAGTAAGCCTTTGATGTTTGCTAACCGTCAAAAAGACGAGAAGCACTTCATTAAACTTGAGCTTGGTGAAATGAAATACGTATATAAGCTTATATCATCTATCATCTATTGGCCATTTGGATGATGATTCTTTCTGGTTTATATAGTTTGTCTACTCTTTAGAGGTAACTATTATTTATTTATAAGAGCTTTTTATATATTAAGGACATTAACCTTTAGCCTATTAGCTTGCAGCATTTTTCTCATAGTGCAAGTGGATTTGTTACTCTTCTAATTGGTGAGACATAGATTTCTGACAGAAACTGAAGTAACTCTAGGAAGTGTGGTTAGTTTTGGCTTATAGTTCCGGGGCACAGAACCCATCACAGTGTGGAAGTGATAGCAGTAGGAGCTTCCTTCCCGGCAGCTGCCACATTGCATCTGCAGTCAGGAAGCAGAGCTAGGGATCCGATAGCTTCCTTCTTTCTATTTAGTCTGGAAAGCCAGTCCCACATTTGGGGCGGGAGGGTCTCCCCACCTCTTTTAACCTAATCTATATAATCCCTGGTACACACACCTAATGATTTCTCTCCGTGGTGATTCTAAATCCCATCAAACTGACAAGATTAAACAGCATGTTCAACATCTGGCTCTGTATATTTTTTTTTCATTTATGTTGCAAAGTTTAATTTCTGCATAATCATATTTGATCTCCATTTGTTAGTTTCTATTTAGTATCAGTTCAAACTTTCAAAGTACTATAATAAACGTCTTAGCTTTTTAGCTGTTGAGTGTTCTTGGTTACAAGCCACAGAAGCACAGCTTTGTAGGGTAAGGAAGGAGAGAAGAGCTAGAGAGAAGACCATGTCATCTCGATCTCGGTAGATCAGGGGATCTCCACTAGGCACTGCACCTCTGTATCCAGAAGTCACCCAGGAGCAGACCAGGTGCTCTTTCTTTCCTTCACTAGTCTCACCTCTGCCTGTCCGTGCCAGCAAGCCACCAGGACATGCCAATGAAGCATCATTCCACCCTGGAGTTTGGGGAAGAGGCTGGATTTAGTTCAGCTTGTATCAGTGGTCCATGTTTAGCTTCCATGTCTGTGACCAGAGAGCAAGGAGCACATCCCAGCATAGCTGCCGGACCGTGTCACACGAAATGGAGCTCGTTGTAAAGAAGGAAGGGGGTGGCAATGTAGACTGGGATGACCATTCAGAGCATTCTACTATAGTAACATCCTTTAGTAACAGACACTAGAGTTCTTTATTTACTTCAGATGTATATGAGTAGATCAGAAAGTAAATTGACTTCATTTTTATACATTTGCAAATCAACACTAAACAGTGAACCTGTTATGTGCTTATCAATAGATGAAATTTTAAAATTCAATATTTTATTCTGTGTGCACTTGCTCTTTTTCCAATACAAATAGTGTCTGAAATATTGTGTAGTTGTGTCTGAATGTAACTACTACCCTGTCTTGAAACTCAGGTTGGTGTCCATGTTATCTATTTCAGTCTGCTCTTATATTGGCCTTGGGAACTTCAGGCATGTCCAACTTTTTGACATTGCAACAGAATGTTGTCATCTAAAAATTCATGCTCTAGAATCATGCCATCGAGTTACAAAAAGAATAGTAAAATAGTAACATGCCAAAATCCCAGAATGAAATGCTATTGGGTGGCATTCATCTCTCTGCTGGGGTTCATGGCCTATGGACCACACACATGTTATACACTTGACCTTTCTTTTTATCATTAATTTCTACCCCAGAATGGATAGACCTGGGCTGCCCATGGAAATCACGCAATTTGAAGAATTGTCCTAATGATTCTCTAATGCACATCAGCAAATACATTGCAGCTCTTAAGGCAGAGGCAAACCTCAGGACTTCACATCCTCACCTCCATAGGACTACACATCCCACATATTATTTCTTTCTTCTGTCTCCTAGGCAGTTCTAGTCTGTTTTATAAAACTGAAAGGCGGTTTATCTTCTGTAAATTCTTCTTTTTTTGTAAATCTCCCAAGGTCTATGCCACTTCTCCCCATTAAATAAGGGTCCAATTTGATGAGCTGTTTATATTTGTTGTATGCACACAGGTTTTCTCAGTAAGTTTAAAGTCTGAGGCTTGATGGTGGCGGCTTTTGTTTGTCTTGGATCTTGAATCTCTATATAGGAAAAGCATGTGGAAGAAAATGGCTTGTTTCGCAGTCTTCTGCGTAAAATTTCATGCTGTCTATTTGGATATGAGAAAATAGGACCACAGATGACAGTCTTGCAGCGGTGGTCAATTTGCATGTCCTTATGTTCTTGTGTTAAACTAGAATTTCACAAGTGTGGCTGAATGCCTAACATCAAAACTCAGGAAAGTCTCTGTAGATGCCGAGAATGGTGATCTTTTAACAGATCACCACTGAAAAGCCAGCTAGGCGGGTGACTTGCTGGGAGCTGTGTTCCTGTGTGTGTAGCCTGGGTTTTGTTCCTGGATGGGCTGTATGTCAGCCACTTTTGATGTCTGGAGTAAAGCCCTTACCCGGGATTGTAGAGATAGCTAGTGTTTCAGTTCATCACAGTTCTGGCTTCTGTTTTCTGTTTTTGTTTCCGTATAAAACAGAGGGATTGGATTTGTAGTTTCCATCATTTTCTTTTTGTAACCCTATTCCCAAAATACTGAAAGGAACCAACATAGGATTATCTTCCTTTTGCCAAGAGAATCAATAGAATCATCTGCTATCATTGACTGTTGGTTACATTTGGCAGCCAGAAGTGCTGGGGCACACAGTCTCAGGCACCAGAACAGTTTTTAAATGAAGTACTTAACACTTTCACGAAAGCACTGTGAAACTGCCCATGTTTTTCAAATTTTTTTATGGACCCATAAAACCTTGGGTTAACTGTCTTAGAGAATGCTAAGGCCTTTTGCACTTCTGAACTCTGAGTCCCTCGGGTCAAACTAAGAACACAGTGTGTTGCCTTCCAGACTGACTATTGTCCCCGTGGGACCTGCCACCTCCTTTTTTGTAATATTTTTCCCCAGTGCTTTCTTATGAACTTCTTCCCCCCTGCCCCACTTTTTAAGACAGGATCTCATGTGTCACAAGAGAAATCCAGCTGGTCTGGATCTCAGAGAGATCTTCCTGCATCTGCCACCCAAGTACTAGAAGTAAAGATGTGAACTACCAGGATTTAGCCTCTTACAAAAAGTTTGACACTTATAGAAAATGAAATGAAGCCAGTTCGTACTAGTATTCACAGCCCTAGTCTCTAGAGTCTGTAATTCCTATCTTGCTATATTTGCTTTGTGATATAGCTGACTGTGCTGTCACTCAGCCCAACCTTGAAATTATTACATATGTATTTTCCTTAATCCAGTTACTTTAAACTATGCTATTCTTTCCATTATAATTAAAATTTTTGGACTGAGTGGTTTTGATCTTTCAAATGAGAAAAACCACTAACAGTTGGTCCTTCTTTGATGTTGGGAGGGGGTGCCCCACATTAGACTTCTGCATCATTAGTACCCTGCAAATGCATCCTCAGTCCTTAGATTCCATGCCAGAATTTCTCAACATGGTCCTTTGGGGGTTGAATGACCCTTTACTGGGGACACCTAAGATCATCAGAAAACAGATATTTACATTACAGTTCATAACAGTAGCAAAATTACAGTTATGAGACAGCAGCGAAAATAATTTTAGACTTGAGGGTTGTTGCCGCCCAGCAGCAATGTTAGGGAAGGGTTATTCTGGAATATGGAGTCAGGAAAAGTTGGGCTAGCCATGATTAATCTTACCCACGTGGGAGGATCTCAAAAATTAGACAACGGGAGCTGTGATCACCCAGTCATCTTCCATTTAATGCCCTGTTTGTAACAAGCCAACAGATAGAAAAGGTGAAGTAAACCCCTCCCACAGGTTCATCAGCATGCCGGCCCAATCAGCGACTTCTTTTTGTTTCTGTGGAGGTGGGACTTCCAATGTAACTGGAACCAGGAACGAGGCGTGGCAAATAGCAGGAAGTGGGCAGAGAGGTGTGGTTATGAGAGGCAGGCAGGGTCAAGCAGGAGGGTTACAGAGGGTCACAATCAGGAAGGTTAAGAAACACTGTTACATGGCTCAGCATTCATGTCACTGAGAGCTTTGCCTGGGGTTAACCTGGAAAAGGTCTCTTGTTATGTCCCTGTTTAATTTCATCATGAATGGGTTGTTTGAAACTTGAGTCATTCTTCCAGCCAGAGGCTGATCAAGTGACAGTTATCCAAGAGCATTCTTTAATAAAGACTCTAGGATGGAAGGTGAATAGTGCTCAGGATGAATCGAGATATCTTGGCCTGTAACCTCTTAGCTTGGAAATAGACATTGTTTGCTAGGGCTAGGGGATCAAGGTACCTATTGGCTGCTCTCTTTTCCTGGAGAGGACAGGCCAATTCTGTTTTTCTGGCATGTAAATTTATAATATATATGTGTGTGTGTGTATATGTATATATATATATATATATGTATATTTTACACTTCTGTCTTTTTTTGGCTTGCTTGGTTGGGTTGGTTTTAGTTTTGTTTTGTTTTGGTTTGGTTTGTTTTGGTTTGGTTTGGTCTGGTTTGGTTTTTTGAGACAGGGTTTCTCTGTATATCCCTGGGTGTCCTGGAACTCACTCTGTAGACCAGACTGGCCTCAAACTCAGAAATCCACCTGCCTCTGCCTCCCAAGTGCTGGGATTAAAGGTGTGAGCCACCACTGCCTGGCTTCATAATATTTTTTTTTACACTATATCTGACTTAATTTTCTCTATAGTAGTGGTTCTCACCCTTCCTAATGCTGTGACCCCTTTAATACAACTCCTCCTATTGTGGTGAACCCTGATCACAAAATTATCTTCATTGCTACTTCATAACTATAATTTTGCTACTCTGATGAATCATAATATAAATATTTTTGGAGACAGAGGCTTGCCAAAGGACTTGTGACCCACAGGTTAAGAACCGCTGCTCTAAGCGACTCTACAGTTTAAATACTTAGAAGTGTTTTCTGAGGGTGAATTTTATACTTACTTGACATAATAAAGATATAATAATAATAATAGTACTAATGCTCACTTATAACTATGGCTATAGATGGTTGCTAAGTACCCGCATGGGTTCTTTTTTTTTTTTTTAAACTTTTATTGCATTATGATGAGAAAAGTTACATGATTTCAATTTATCTGAATTTGTTAACATTTAAGAACATATTTTAAGTAAATAGAATTAAATCACATTCTTGTTTCCCTTTTGTACCCCCACTCCTCCAGAGACCCCCCTTTAATACTTACAATATCTTTTTTTGTAATCTTTAAAATTTATAAAATATTGTAACAATAAAAATGAGTATTATAAAAGTTGTTTGATATAAAA
>NW_022196910.1:49855542-49861790 GCF_008632895.1 Mastomys coucha
ATCTTGTTTTCTCCATCTATGGTAATTGAGAGTTTTGCTGGGTAAAGTAGCCTGGGCTGGCATTTGTGGTCTTGTAGGGTCTGTATGACATCTGCACAGAATCTTCTAGCTTTCATAGTCATTGGTGAGAAGTCTGGTGTAATCCTAATAGGCCTGCCTTTATATGTTACTTGCCTTTTTTCCCTTACTGCTTTTAAAATTCTTTCTTTGTTTAGTTCATTTGGTGTTTTGATTATTATGTGATGGGAGGAATTACTTTTCTGGTCCAGTCTATTTGGAGTTCTGTAGGCTTCTTGTATGTTCATGGGCATCTCTTTCTTAAGGTTGGGGAAGTTTTCTTCTATAATTTTGTTGAAGATATTTACTGGCCCATTACATTGGGAGTCTTCACTCTCTTCTATACCTATTATCCTTAGGTTTGGTCTTCTCATTGTGTCCTGGATTTCCTGGATGTCTTGGGTTAGGAGCATTTTGCTTTTTGCATTTTCTTTGACTATTGTGTCAATGTTTTCTATGGTGACTTCTGCCCCTGAGATTCTCTCTTCTATCTCTTGTATTCTGTTGGTGATGCTTGCATCTATGACTCCTGATTTCTTTCCTAGGTTTTGTATCTCCAGGGTTGTCTCTCTTTCTGATTTCTTTATTGTTTTTATTTCAATTTTTAGATTCAGGATTGTTTTGCTCATTTCCATCACCTGTTTGATTGTGTTTTCCTGCAGTTCTTTAAGGGATTTTTGTGTTTCCTCTTTAAGAGCTTCTAGCTCTTTACCTGTGTTCTCCTGTATTTCTTTGAGGGTGCTATTTATGTCTTTCTTAAGATCCTGTATCATCATCATGATAAATGATTTTAGATCTGAATCTTGCTTTTCCGGTGTGATGGCGTGTCCAGGACTTGCTATGGTGGGAGAATTGGGCTTTGATGATGCCAAGTAACCTTGGTTTGTGTTGTTTATTTTCTTATGCTTGCCCCCTGCCATCTGGTTATCTCTAGTGCTACCTGCCCTTGCTAAATCTGACTGGAGTCACTCCTTCCTGTGATCCTGGTTGTATCAGAACTCCTCAGAGTCAGGCTGTCTCTGTGATCCTGTGATTCTGAGATCCCGTGACCCTGGGCTTGTTAGAGCACCTAGGAGTGCAGCAGCTTCCTCTGGGTGATGTGGGACTGGCTGTGGAGCCTGGGCTCAAGGTCTGCTCAGGACACCAGCCCAGAGAGACTGGAAGGAACCCAAGCCACTCTGCTGGAGGAGTTCCTGTGTGCCTGCTCCCGCTGGTCCCAGTTACTCCCGATGTTGGGTCCTCCTCACCTCTGATCCTGAGAGTGTCAGAGCGCCTGGGAGTGGAGCTTCCCCTGGGTGTTGTGGGATTGACTGAAGAGCTTGCGCTCAAGGTCCACTGAGGACACCAGCCCCCTGCATGGGTTCTTAATAGAAACATCTTTAGTGAAGAGCACCCCAGCATCTGACTGTTTTGCTCTCTGTGTCTCTCTGCTTCTCTCACCAAAATGAATAAAAACAAAAGAATCAAATGAGGGCTGTCAAGGACTCTAGTTATCTCAGAATCCCATGCTGTCTTTCAATGTTGGTGCTGGCTACCGAATCGTTGAAACTGACTGAGCACTCTGTTGGGAAATTCATTAAGAAAGAGCATCCTGAGCCAACGAGGGGACTCAGTGGAGAAAGAAAGACACTTAAGTCTGATGACCTGAGTCCCACCCTTAGGACGCACACAGTGGAAGGAGAGAACTTATTCCTACAAACTGTCACCTGAGCCCCACACATGCTCTATGGCCCACGTGAGCATGTAACGGGCACACAAGATGAATAAAATATAGTTAGGCAGCAACATCAAGAGGTATCGAGTTCTTATAAACAGTTACCATGAAAAGGAGTTTCATGTTTCTGATATTCCAGAGAAGCTAACAAGGCCTCATCCTCAGGTGGCTTTAAATTGGATGGGCGAAAATAAACTCATTACATTTTGAATAAAATTATGTTTTCAGGCACTTTGAAATAATTTCACTGAAGATACCAATCTTTCTTAGTTATACTTAACTTTCCTGGTATATGAACATTCCTAAGCATAACAGTAACCAGGGCCTGTCAAATTAGCATATTTTTCTTACTAGAAAGTGTTTTTTTCATACTATAATGTCTTTGGAGATGCAGGAAGTCTTGAGACCAATCTGTCCACTTTGTGCAGGGCATTAAGAAGAGGAGCATGTTGCTTGGCAGTGGGCTTCTTAATTCTGAAGATCAGGACTCAAATCATAAGTCAGATTTTATGAGAATCTTTTTAATTTTTAGAGACATTACCTGAGTTTCAAACTCAGGTCACATTTTAAAGGGTCTGTGTTTCAGGTTAGTGATTTGGAGAGCAACAGGGCTCCCAAAATTGAGTATAGTGTCCCCAGAGATATTCACTCTTAAGTAACCGTCTTGGATTGTATATGTTTCCATCAATGACTTGTTAGGCCTTACGGAACCTTGCCTCACAATCAGTGTAATTAATCATTAGCAGGTCTGTGGGCAGACAGACAGATCAATTACTTGGCAAGCTGAGGGCCAAAGTGGCTGGTATACTGCCCTTTTAGGGAGATGGTAAATAGATTTTTTAAGCATAAAAAAATGATGCCTTCCTACCATGTGACCATATTATGTATAGGAAGGGGGAGAAATCTCAAGTAATAAATCGATTGCTTTTAAAAATAAAAATGTAGCGGGTCATTGAATTACTTAAGTGATCAGTTCTGGTAGACCACTAGCCATTCCATGTTGGTTAGAGAAGGTGAGCGTTGGCAAATCATGTGTAGAATCCAGAGCTGGTGGACGTCAAAACTGGGACATGACTGCTGAGGAGGAAGTGGTTTGAAGGCAGAGTGGATGCCGTAGATGTCGGTTATCCTGGAAGAGGGTGTGAGGGACGGTCCAGCTGGGAGAGCAAGCTGCTAACAATACAGAAAGAATGCTAGCCTTTTTCTCAATATAAAAAAAGAAACTGAAATAAATACAGTGCTTGGTTGAAAGTGACTAGCCTAGGAGGATGGTGGACTCTGGGAGAATGTATGTTTGGGGAGAAACAGTGGCTTTATAGGTCCTTAGGATAGTATTCCTCCATAATGCAGCAGGTGGAACAAAGCCAGAGGCAGATTAGATGGCCTGCTGGCACCTCTCTCTGTTCTTATTAATGGGTGGAAGCTGCCGAAGGCCAGGCTGCTCCGTTGCTAGAACCAGGTGTCCAGAGCAAGCGCGGCTGGCGGTTCAGAGCAGCCACAAATAGGAAAAGAGTAGATTTGGCAGGCTGGACTGTGGCAGCTGCTGTCTACGTACTTATTTTTTAAATAGTGCTCACATGGGAATTTCACGGGCCACACTTGAAGCCCCGTCTCTGTCACTCCTGCCTCCAGGCATCAGGTGAACACTGACAGAGGCCACCTGACTGTGACAGTCCTTTTATACCTTGTGCCCTCCTGAAGCCTGCCTTTCTCCTTGCCCTCCCACGTACAGCTTCTCTCTCATTCTGGGTGACACTAGAACCTGTGTTCTACCTTTCCATCTGTGAGACCAAATGCTCAAGATAGATGCTTGTGTAAGTAAGCAAGTTTTATGCGACTCACAGCTTTCGAAATCTAAGTCTAAGCCAGCCCGGCTCTTGGCCTAGGTGGCATAGTATATACATCATGGTTCACTTCATGATGGCCAAAGGAGAAAGGGGGAGGTAGGGGGCAGAGCTCTCCTGATATTTCTTTCAACAGGGGCCCCAAT
The DNA here is from genome assembly GCF_008632895.1 of Mastomys coucha. Taxonomy (NCBI): domain Eukaryota; kingdom Metazoa; phylum Chordata; class Mammalia; order Rodentia; family Muridae; genus Mastomys; species Mastomys coucha. The sequence continues at coordinate 49,859,304 of NW_022196910.1, forward strand.
AACTGAACTGCCCTTAACAGGCCTTGCCTCTTAAAGGCTCCAGCCCCTCCCAGAAGTGCTGCTAGTATCTGGGGACCAGTCCTTGAGTGCATGGCCTCCGCTCCCAGAGACATAGGACCTCAGGATGTCAGCATGTGCTCTGGACTCCTAAAAAGCTTGTTGCCTAACCTTTGACCCTCTTGTCATTATCATCAGCATCTTGGTTTTAAGAATCCTTGAGTGAATATTTCCTTTGCAAGCTATACTACATAAGCACGAGCTTCCTCCATGGAAGGAAAGGAGGGAGAGAGGGAAACAGGAAGGGAGGGAGGGAGGGAGGAAAGGGAGGAAGAAGGAATGAAGGGAAGGGAAAGAAGGGAGGAAGGAAGGAAGGAAGGAAGAGAGAAATCAGTTTCCCCAGACGCATCAAAGCCCTTAGGTTTCATGGAAAGTAATGACTACTGCAGAAAGTTCTGTTTCATCCCAAAGCAGAGCGGCCGCCACCGTTTTGGTTAAGCCTAGGTCCACAGCGTGGTGTCCCCCAGGCCCCAGTGCACTACGCTGCAGCATTTTGGCCCTGCCTTCCCAGACCCCTGTTATTGCAGATTCTGCCCCAGGGCTGAATTTTGCACAGACACTTTAGGGCTTTCCCCTGTGTGTTCAGGTCAGGTACAAGACAGTTGTGTTTAGAATTTAAACTCTCGGCACCTTCCTCAAGCACATTGCTCCAGAAAGTCTCCAGTGTTCTGTTCCTTGTTGAAAAAGTGCCTCATAATGGTTTTATTTTCTCTGGTTCCACCATGCTGCCAAGTAGCCTGATAGACCTGACACTCGTCGCCGCAGATTTAATTAAACTCGTGCTGAGAATAATATTTTCCTTGCAGAGTTCAACCCTAGGGCAGAAGTCTCTCTTGTAAAATTTTCTGTCATTTGCTAACTACGAATGAGAAGAACTTACAAATATCTTCAGATGGTTACTAACCTCTCAACAAGGGGAAGCATGAATTAATTAGTCAGGAACTTAGAAGTAATTTTTAATGTTTGTATATTCTTTATTCTGGAAATGATAGTTTATTTTGGTTCTTCAAGTTCTCATAAACATTATAAAGAACATAATGTCATTTATCAATAAAATGATAAACTATGATGTCTCTGTGTGTATTTATTAAACGAGATAATCCTCCATACTCAGTACTTTTTAAAAATTTATTTCTGTATTTTGTGTATAAGGGTGTTTTGTCTGCATGTACATTCGTACACCAGAACAGGGCATGAGGTCCCATGGGACTAGAGTTATAGAAGGTAGTGAGCCACTGTGTGGATGCTGGGAATTGAACTGAGGGCCTCTGAGCCGCCAGTGCTCTTAACCGCTGAGCCATCCCTCCAATGAATACCTTTCCAGGTAAATACACATATCAAGTCTTTTATTGTCTTCCTTTTGAGATAGCTTTTAGTGTGCAGACTAGGCTGCTGTGAACTGGCTCGATATGCCAGGCTAGTGTAGTCTGTTTGTCTTGCCTTTCTGCTGAGTACTGGGTACAGATGTGAGCCACCACACCTGGCCTAACCCATCATCTTTAGCAACTCTATGTTGTTTCTTGTTATAATGTGTTTTCCTCTTGGTATAGCCAATGGAAAATGGTTTTGTCTTTGGGAGAGTGCACTGGGGATGTATCTCAGTGGTGTAGAGTATTTCAGGAGCACATAAGTAGCTCTCAGTTGGATTTCTAGCAACAGGCACTTAAGCACATATGAATGTGTGCACACAAACACACATACACACACACCAGTACACCAATTCCGGTATAAGCATCCATGAAATTCTTATATATAAATCCACATTAAGTCATCATGTGAAAAGTGACAGGTTTAAGGGGAGTTGTTTTTGTTGTTGTTTTTGGTTTTTGTTTGTTTGTTTTTGTTTTTGATGAAAAATATCCAAATGGGAATTTTGAAAAATGTCAGATAATATATTTTATCTGAAATTCCTTTAGTAATATGTTTGCTGAGTTATGCATGCTGCATGAAGGAACATGACTTCTCTTTGATATGTAGGTTTAAATTTTGTATTTTAGATAAATGTTCTCTAAGGACCAATTTAAGACCCACCTGGATGATTCTTCCCCATGAAAGGAGAATCTCAGCTCTGGACATTTGACAGTATGAGCAATGATGTTAGTAATCCCCAAAGCTTTATTTTTATAGAATATTCTTGAAGTGTCATGTTATTATTCATATGTGTATTATATATTCATACATGTGTGTTTATATACATATATGCATGCATACATACATATATACATACATACATATACACATACATACATATACCCCTCCCATACTTACCATAAAATCAGCACACTGATGATCTAATGTAGAACTGATCCACTGGGAACATACTATAGTTCTCTTCATTGCACATGAAGGGAAAGTCAACTTAGTTCTACAGGCTGATGTGAAGGTGTGTGTTCAGCTCACAGGCGTGAATTGTTCTACAGGCTGATGTGA
>NW_022196910.1:49862905-49885315 GCF_008632895.1 Mastomys coucha
AGCTCACAGGCGTGAATTGTTCTACAGGCTGATGTGAAAGTGTGTGTTCAGCTCACAGGCGTGAATTGCCACAGCACCTGGAGGGTTCCGACTCTCTTGGCAACTGCTGTTTGTTGGCGGGATGGCTCCATGTATTCTGCACCTGCACTGCCCTGTGTTATGTGACTAAACCTTTTCCTGGGAAGATACAACACAGATTTCTACTCACCCGAGATAAGGGAGTCCAAAGTCCAGACAAACCAAAAGTCCAGCTTGGGGAACCAGTGAGTTTTATTGGGGCTACTTATAGGAGTATGCGCGAGGGATTACTAACAGAAGCAGAAATGATTCAAAGACAGCTGCATCACCAAAGCCCACCCCAGCATGGTGCAGAAAAACTCAACTGTTTGGAGAGTGTCCTGTCCTAGTGGTTCAGTTGGTCTAAATCTCTTCCAGGCAGCCCAGCTAGTCTAAATCTCTCCGTGGTTTCTGCTTCTAGCAAGTATCTCTGGCCAGGTGGCAGTCTTCTTTGCAACTCAGCTTCCTCCATCTTGGGGGCTGAGTTTTTAATAGTTTACTCTGGGAGGGTGTGACCTAGTGAATTTGTTCAGTTTCAGGGACTTCCTAAAGCTCTCTTGAGTTGCTTACCTTCCTGTTTGAGGAGTGCCCTGCAGGATGGAGTGTTATAGTCTCCAGGAAACTGCTGTGCAACACACCGTAGGGAAATGAAACACATCCAACTTTCCTATCTTTTGACCAGTGGGAAGCCCTTGAAAAGCCAGTAAGAATTAAGAACAAATCCTTCAGGAGAAAGTAGGCTTCTTGGTTTATGTGAGTGAGTAGCTGACAGAGAAGTGTGTCTTGTGATCGAATTCAGAAACGGTTGAAGTTTCCACGCACTGACAGTCCTTTTACCTATCCAGTAAAAACTTTTACCTATCCAGTGCCCCGCCACCTCTTCCTGTTCATTATTCTTGTTATATAGTTTAACAAACATACTTGGCAGAGTATATAATAAGAGTGCCTCAGTTACCCACAGTCAATTACCTTCTGCAAATATTAAATGGGAAAATTCAGAAATAGGCAAGTCGTACATTTTAAACTGTGTGCCTTTCAGACTAGTGTGATAAAACCTAGGGTTACAAAACCTTCTCAACGTGCACAAACTTCCTCAGTCCAGCATAACCACACTATGTGTGCTACTCTCCTGTTGGCTGCCGGATGGACAGCATTAAAGTGCTTGTGTTCAAGCATTTCTTCTGTATCTGCCTAAGGCTGTGTCACGATGCCTGCACCATTCACCCCTCTTCATCTCATGAATAGGCATCCTATTCTCTTACGTCCACAGATGTATGAATACAACCCGATAACCTATCCTGGAAAATACTGCTTCACCTAACTTTTATTACATATCTTATACTTAGCTCACTACTGATTATTGTTACTCGTCTTTAGTGTGCCTGGGTTAAAAATTAAGCTTTATCATAGATTTGCATTGATGGGGGAAGTGTAGGCTTTAAAGAGTTGGATTCTATCTGCACTCGCAGGCATCCTCTGAGTCCCTGGAACATAGTCTGCGAAGGGAGGATGTCTGTGTCACTGATTGCCTGCTCATTAACCCTTTATGTGCACACTGAAGCATTATTGAATTAGGTATAGGGCGGACTTATTTGTGCTGAAACTTGCAGTTTGCAAGTGCTACAGAAACTCAACGCTGCCCACTGTGGCTTCCCTCTCCATCCACCATTTAAAATCCCGAACTTGTAGATATAAAGGAACTAAAACAAGGAAATTCTGGATTAAAGTGCTTAGTATCTGTTTTCGTGTTGATGTTCAGAAAAAGATCCCAAAATGCTTTTATTCTTGGTTATGCCTAATGTTATTTCATATATTTAGAAACCAAAACAAAACATCTAACAGTATTTATAAACTCACTTAATAAACATGTTCATTTCATTTTGTTGTTGTTTTTGTTGTCTTAAAGTTTTGGCCAGTCTGGCTAGTCTGGCCTAAAACCTACTAGGTAGTATACACTAGCCTTGGAGTTACGATTTCCCTGTCTCAGGAAACATATTATTAATTAAATATTAATTCTACATTAATAATACATTTATTAATAAATTAATTCTGAAGCAAAGATGAACCTCATTGTACCTTGAGAATCTCAGACAACTCTAACCTTCCCCAGACTGTATTCTGGAAACTGCTGATGTGGCGTTTATTAGAGGGTTGGAATACCTTTTATGTTTTATAGATAGAAAAAAATACTACAGTATAAAAGTCACAGTCAAAAGCCGTTCCTCTACTTCTGATAGGATGACAAATTCAGAAATTCACTTTCCTGTCCTCCCTGTAGTCTTTCGTCTCCCTGCTACTCTGTCTTCTCCTGAGGTCTTGTGAGGCATGTGCGACTGGGCTGTTTAAGGCCATTAAATGGTTGTTCTGGTTAGTGCTATCTATCCATCCTTAGTGGTAAAAGTGGTAGGGCCAGAATTCATTAGTCAGAGATAAAGTACACATCTTCAGGCACTGTGGGTTTTTGCATTTCCTGGATCATTCGGTGTGGTATTCTTCTGTTTCCTTCTTCGAATTATTGTGACTCTGTACTTCATGTGTCCCAAGGGCAAAAGATGCAGAGCTTTTAACCTTAGAGGCATGCACTCTTGCTGGGAAGAGGAAAGCCTGGACATAGCCGTGCAGAAGAGGCTGTGGTGCTCGGAGACCAGGACAATAATGTAAGGAGGTGGCCTGGGGTTGTTTCCACTCATCCTCTACCCAGCCAGTGGCTGCAGCAAAATGCTTCACATTTTCAGTCCTCCATTAGCTTAATCCTAAATCAGGTCATTGCCTCAGCCGTTTCCAGCTGGACTGCAGAAGTAGGTGTTAGAGGTTGTATGCTGATTAATTTCTGCTGACATTTAAACTGGCACAGCATTCATATAAACTCCATTGGTTTGTTTGTTGTGCTGTGTGGCCCTAGTGTTTTTTAGGCTGGGTCTTAAATACAAGCTCTGAAGGGTCTGCTCTCCACAAGAAAGGTCTTCTTGTGCCAAAAAGGGGGCAGGGAACTAAAGATCTAGTTACACTTGATAAAATGGTGCGGTGCATTTCTCTGACAGTAGTGAAAACCCAGCTATGGTGGATTGATAACTTATCCTCTTGCTTAGGGTCATAGTCTGCCCCTCCCTGCCCTTTGCAGCACTAGAAGAAATGACACCGAGTAGAGCTTAGAACACTGAGTCAGAGAATAACAAAATTTCAATAGCAGCTCATCGAGCTTTGGAAGGGACTAAAGCTTTATGAACCCCTACCTCCAACTTGGTGGTAATGTTTCCATTAGCACTTTGTTCAAGAATGTTGATCAGATGGATGGATGGCCATGTTAACTGAAAGGGGGTGCTTCAAACTTTTTAACCAGTGAAACAGATAACATCATGTTGGTAATGACAGGTTGTGAGTTCCATTCCATGGTAGCCATGTTTGTGACAAGATCCACTTGTAGCCAGTTTGCCCATGTCTGGATAGGGCCTGCTGAAAGTTGGGGGGTGGAGGGGAGGCAAGAGGATGGTTAAAACATCTTAACTGATCTTTCCTGAAAAAAGTAAAATAAAAAAAGAGATCACAGATGTTGTAAATTCAACCCCCCCCCCTTGTTAGGTCCCAACTATGCATGAGTAGGTGACCTCAGGATGTCCCCACAGCTCTCAGAACTGTGCTGCCACTTGGCTAATGTCTTCCTTTCTGGCAGTTAAATTGATGTGGAAAGTGGCTGCCCTTGATATGATTTTAATCAATATGTGGTACTTTCATGCGGCCCCAAAGCCAGAGTACCTCGCCTCAGCATCTCTAACCTAGAAGGACATGGTGTCTTGCTTGTGATTTGATTTGGAAATTCACAGAAGTCAAACTGGGCTTTTAAGGTACCAGGAAAAAGTGCAACTTACTATGTCAGTGTGTGACACACTTTACTGTGTTCAGAATCGTTCTCTTTGTCTGGGTCTTAGTCGGGGTTTGTATTCTTGCACAGAACAGCATCACCAAGAAGCAAGTTGGGGAGGAAATGGTTTATTCAGCTTACATTTCAGCATTGCTGTTCGTCACCAAAGGAAGTCAGGACTGGAACTCACAAAGGGCAGGAACCTTGGGGGCAGGAGCTGATGCAGAGGCCATGGAGGAGTGCTGCTTACTGGCTTGCTCCTCACAACTTTCTCAGTCTGCTTTCTTATAGAACCCAGGACTACCAGTACAGGGATGACACCACCCACAATGGACTGGGCCTTGCTCCCTTTATCACTAATTGAGAAAATGCCTGACAGCTGGATCTCATGGAGGCATTTCCTCAAGGGAGGCTCCTTCCTCTGTGATAACTCCAGCCTGTGTCAAGGTGACACACACAACCAGTCAGTACAGTCTGTATTGGTTCTTTGAATTTAAACTGTTTGGGACTGTTTTTCTGAAGTGGAAGATAAATGTTGGGCTGTCAGACGGTGAGCAGTAACCATCCATACATCCTTGAAGGTCATCGGGGGCAAGCGGCTACAGATGAGTGGTCTGGACTCTGCCTACATCAGCTTCCTCTCTAAGATGCTTTTGGATCCCATTATCCGATTGATTATCTTTGATCCTTGTGCCTTTGCTCATCCCATGCCTATATCACCATCTATTTCTACAGGAGGGTTATGCTAACTGGAAACAGTATGCTCACAGAAAAAGTGTGTTCTTGGAATTTGAACTTAAACAAATATCTTTTCCTGTGCTATATTGGTTTTTAATCTCCTTTCAAGCAATGACGTACCTTAATTACTCATTTATTTTAAGAAAGTCAGCAACTTCGTTACTCTTTTTTAAAAGTGTATATGTGGTTAGACTTCGAGAAGGAGAGTTACTTCTATTCCATCTACAACATTCAGACTTTTCAGGGTACACTTTGACACAAACATCAAAACCAAAACAAAAGAAACTAAAACTGGGCTCTGTTAATAAGCAGTCTGATTTAAGTCTGTTTTTAGAGAGAACAGTGTGTGGTCAGCCCTGGCTAGATTAGTCAGTGATACTGGGATTTCATGTACACTTAACACTTGGGCTGTCTCAGTGTTCAGCTGGTTAATATTAACCCTTCAAGTGTAATGTTGTGAAGGTTAAAATATAACACATTCCTTATCTTCAGGGGATCTGCAGTTTAGGAAGGGAGATGTTACATGTGTGATTCTAGAACAGTGAGCCACTGTGACAAAGGATTCACAGTAGGGGCGCCGGATTCAAGGAAGTTTGGGAGAAACGGGGAGATGCCTAGCAAAGCTGATCCTGATCTAACCCTTGAGGAATAGGTAAGGGGAAGAGAAGATTTGTGATAGACAGGACAATGAGCTCAAGCTTAGCTGGGAACAAATGGCTATTTCTGGGAACTGGAATAATCTCTTGTGATTAACTGTCCATGTGCATTTACCGGGAACCATCAATACAATCCCACCCAAGGAACCTGAAACACTTGGCACTGAACATGCACCACCCTAGTGCAGATGTGAGCGCTGATGGCATTTTAACATCTCTTCAGGACGGCCAGTGTGGCCACTGGCTGTGGGCTTCATGGTATTAGAAGTAACTACATCAGCCAGGCAGTGGTGGCTCATGCCTTTAATCCCAGCACTTGGGAGGCAGAGACATGCAGATTTCTGAGTTCAAGGCCAGCCTGGTGTACAGAGTGAGTTCCAGGACAGCCAGGGCTCTACAGAAAAACCCTGTCTTGAAAAACCAAAAAAAAAAAAAAAAAGTAATCACATCTGAGTGATGCTCCTGTGTTTAAAAACCATGCCACCTTGCTCTTGGGGTGAATGTCTCTACATTCTTTATTGAGGATTGAAGGAGAAATGGCAGAGGCTGCTGCTCACACAAAACCTTCTTGGATTTGTCACAGGCAGACGCCTCAGGTAAAGTCATCATTGGCTATATTTAAAACGAACAAACAACCTACAGGAACCCATCGTAAGGGGGTAACTGGGTTAGTGGTTTAGGTGTTCCATAAACAAACAAACACCGCTCTGCCTCAGCTATACCACAGCCTCTCTAGTTGAATCACCAGCAAGCTGAGCTGACTCTGGAGAGCAGGGGCAGCCATTGAAGGCCCTCATGGGGGAGATGGCTGCAGGTGCTATAGGTGGTGCCTGTACTTGCCAAAAAAAAAAAAAACAAAAAACAAATTAGGAAGCTGTAGAAATCTGAAGGCAAGCTTTTCTGCTGAGATATCTGACTTGTTGCAATTAAAATCTCTAACTAAAGTCTCCTAGTGTATGCACTGTTAGACTTCAATAACAGAGAAAAGGTTGCACAAGGCGTAGGGAAGGGCTGGGTATATGTATTGTGCAAAGGAAATGTAAACCATAAAGACTTTTTAGTAAGTGTTGGAGATAACATGGGGTCTGTATGGGAGAAGTAACCGGTGCTGTTGGAAATGGGTGAAGATGAAGAGAGATGGAAGAAGAAGGACCATTGGAAGGGTGCTCAGATGTGAAGCTGGCATCATCAGAACCGTCCAGGGGATAAAACATGCATAGGTGGGAGGCATCAGCCTTAGCAAGCTCACTTCCCCTGGACACATGAGATTCTCGGTTTTCACTCTCCTCAGAAGGATGGGTCCTAGACTAGTGCTAGACAATATAATATACTCTGAGCAGAAAGCCGGGGTGACCCCTAGAATGTAGTATACCATCACCACGGGATGACTTTCTAGTATCCTCTTCCTCTAGTCTAACAACAGGAGACTGGGTTTTGTGGATTCTCAGGCAGCTAAGCCACTCACTGTGGGAGAGAAGCTGACCCTGCAGCATCATGTGTGCCCTACGGGTCAGCTCTTGTGCTAAAGCCACCACAATATGGGGGATGTTTGTTACTCAGCATTTCCTAGCCTTTGATGATGAATTCATGGTGGTAATTCGCAGCATAAGCCTTATGGATGCCTCAGGGGAAGGTCTCATTGTGTTTCATTATGTATTTATAGGCTCTAGCTGACAAAATATGCACAGCCCTGACTGGTTCGAGTTGAATAAGTTTGTGGGAGTTCCTAGAATTAGAACGGGGAATTTTGAAATGCCAAGCTAAGGGAGAGTGTGCAATGTTCCTAAGCATCTCTATGAAATTCTACCCCCTGTCCCTTGCTTTTTTTTGGCAAGTGTACTCTTTACCATTTTCTTTTTTTAAGAACTCAGCAAAGTACTGACTTACACTCTTGTAATGGTCTGGGAAAAAAAGAGAATCTGCCTAAACCAAACAGAGTCCTGGGCTTGTTTCAAAGAACAAATCACAAGAAAAGACTGAGTCTCTATTTGAAAAGAAGATAGGTTCAGCTTGAATGTTACTACACAGGCTCATGTGTAGGAACACTTGGTTCCCAGGTGATGGTGCTGTTTCAGACAGCTGAGAGTGTTTTGAAGGTGGAGTCTTTCTGAGGAAGTGGGTCACTGCTGGCTTTGAGGTTTTATGGCCTGGCCACTCTTTCCTTCCTTTGGCTCCTGCTCTGATGCCTTGCTCACCAGGATGGAATGTATGTTCTGGAATTGTAAGCCAGAATAAACTTTTCCTTCTTTAAACTGCTTCTTGTATCACATTTTGTTGCCGCAATGAGAAAAGTAGCTAAGACTAAACAGACAACACTGAAGGGTGAGGAATTTCTCTCTGCTTGACCTTGGAGCCTCCCTACACCATTCTTCTCACCTTCAGCCATCAGTTTCATACCTGCCTTACTCACCTCCACTCCTGAGCCACTGACCAGGTGGCTTCTCTCCCTGTCCACATTGGGACCTCTTTGATGCTGTCTTGATTGCTGTGTCAAATGGAAAAACCCTTTAACAGAAATGTTGACACACATAAATCCTCATGCACGCACATGCATTCAAGAACATACTCAGGCTTGCTTGCACCTTTCACATATGTATTTGTCATCCCAGCAGCTGAAGTCTTTTTCTGTCTGTTGCTTTTCTTAACTTACCTGAGCTATATCTTCCCTATGGATGAATCAGCAACCCCTTTCCTAGGCCACTTGGATAGTATTTGAGTAACTGTTTGCACTGTGGTCCATTTTGTTGGCCTCCCGTACTTCCTTCTTTACAGATATATTTGTCAAATGTCTAAGGCTGAGTCTTTAACAAAGGTGTACTTTGAATAAAAAAAAAAAGATGCACCTGGATGTAAAGGACACAAAAACCAATGAGATGTATCCCTTTCTTCAAGTTCTCTGGGAGAACTCCAGACACCTGCACTGTAGTGGATTGGAGTCTCATGCTACTGTGGCTGCACAAACCTCCCTGTATCCTGGACCTCAGCTGGAAGCATCAGAGAAGGCTTCCCCTGTGGATCTGAGGCTGGAAGTGAGCCTCAATGAAGTCAGCAAGTGCTGGGAAGGAGGACCAGTGGGTGCATGGAAGGGTGGAGTGGAATGAGTTTCAGAAGCATGGTGTATGCTCAAGACCACTTGTGGTTTTCCTTCAGTCTCATGCAAGGAGAAACTCTGTAGGAGTTATGATAGACTTTCATGTTCAGATGGTCCCTTCAGCCGTCCTCACCCTCACCCTTCCTGGGACTTCTGGTGACTCCTTTATTTACTTTCTGATCTTCTCATCATGTTCCCTCTTCATCTCTTATCACTCTTGAATATGACTTTTCCCTTAAGTAGTATAGTCCTTCCTTCTTTCTGCTTTTCTCCATTATACCATTCTCCTCGGACTCTGAATTTCTCTTCTGTATGGTCCACTCTGCCGTGAGAATTCCCTCATGGTTATGTCTACTCAAGTCTGAATTTACATTCGTTTGAAACATGAGTGTAAATTATAGGAGCCGTAATAGATGTGGTGCATCCCCTGCCCATGTGTCATTTGTGAGCTAATGTTTTTTGACAGTGCCAGGTGGAAGCAGTTGGGAAGCACTGGGGTCTCCCCGCATCCATACCTAGGAACAGCTGGGAACAAATCTGCTTTGAGTTTCTGGAGCTACATTGGTCTATTAATAAAATCCTGTTTTGCAGGCATTCTGGGAGCAAAGATGTGTTTCCTTCTTGTCCAATTATGTTTGGTGGATGCTTTTTTTGGGAAATTGCCATACCCATAGTTAATATGTGGCCTTTGTTGTATCTGTGTTGCTGAAACAAAACTAATTGAGTTACCTTCCAGGGTGCCATGGGCAGTAATTTAACCATTCCTGCTCTGTCCTTCAGTTTCAGCCATACTCCCAGCTCACCGGTTACCTGGCCCTGCCCCCATGCCCACACTGCTAAGAAACCTTTTCCATTCCCCCAGCTTCTGCTTCAGGGACCCTCTGGCTTGTAGAAGCTCTGGTCTAGACTACATGCGGGCATGTAGTCGCCTGTGTTACCGCATCATACCTGCTTGTAACTCGCCATTCCTGGTGCATTTTCACAGGTTTGCTAGTACTTGCAAATGGTTACCTGGGAAATGAAGTGCTTTAGACTTTGTTAATATGCCAGATAGTGAGTCAAGACGCTGAAGAATGATTCTCTCATAAATCAGTACTGTCTAGTCTTAGAAGCAGATCTTTACTGTAGGAGCTGTATCTCCAATTAGAATCGCCTGTGGTCACCATTTCATTACAGGCAGGCTCATAAGCCTAGTGTTTTCAAATAGATGCCACTCTTTTTTGTTTTGTTTTGTTTTTTGTTTTGAAAAGGGAGGCACATCCCTCCAAATTTCTATAAGGGACACTCTCAAGAGGTGCAGAAGATTTGGGACCTAACAGTGACCACACAAGAACATGGTCTATGAAAGATTCATCTAGAAAAGGGGCAACCCAACTGTGAAAGTATTGGGACAGTCCTGTGTGCTTACAGGAGTGATCCCATCATGCTTGCATGGTGGGAAGTCTGCCTGATTCTGAGTTTGGGATTTGAGGAAGGTCTCCTGGAGAGGTAAAACTATCCATTTTTTCAGCCGGTATTGACTTTGTGGGTTGTATTATGTGTGTCTGTCTATGTGTACATATGTGCACAAGAAGACCAGAAGAAGGAGTTTGGTTTACTGGAGCTGTAGTTAGTAGGTGTTGTGAACTGCCTGACATGGGAGCTGGGAGCCAAACTCAGGTCCTCTGCAAGTGCTTGTGTATCAGACCCCAACTCCGTGACAGATGCTGGATGCTGGGAGTCAAACAGAGAAGCGTGGTCCCTGTCCTTACAGGTTTTATAGTCAGAGCTGAGACACGAAGGAGGAAGAATGATGAATGGGTCAATGTGGTCTCTGAAAATGACAACCAGTGTGCAAAGGCTTGGGAGTAAAAGCTTATGATGGAAAATAAAGCTGGAGGGGAGCCAGGATTCTGTAGGTAAACTGAAAGACCCCCCAGAGCTCGGGAGACCCTCACTCAAGTCTCGGGATAACACGACCACCCAATAACTCACGAGAGACCGAACTTGCTGCAATTACATGAGGTTTATTTGGGGTAGGCTGGTACTGGGGTTGATCTCGTGACCATGCTGGCCAGAGGAGTTCGACCCTGAACACAAGAAGTGAGGGGTATTTAAAGGGAAAAAACACAAGCTGGGGGCGGGAGAGGGTTACCAAGGAAACATAACATAAAAACAGTGGAAAATTTCAGAGGGACCCAACCCAAGGTATTCAGTTAGGGAGGGGAACATATTCCTTCTAGGAATGTAATCTTTATCTATCGGTCGGCAGGGTGGAGAGCCTTGTAAACCAGTAGACCTTCATTCCTAGTTCCGCCCTCATTGTGGATCAGTCAGGAGGGACAGGTTTCAGGAACCAGAGCCCTGAGGCTCTGGTTTAGCAAAGTTCCTGGAACTAGCTACTTCATCTATTTGGCTTGTTACAGAGGTTTTCCATGGTCCCTTTTAGGTAAAGGTTATATATTATACATACATTTCTATTAAATGCCCTCATTTTAAATTCTAAGATTCTCCAGCCTTTCAAACAGCCTGACAATCAGTAAGAACTTCTCACGGATTTGTTGTCTTAGGATTTCTGTTGCTATATGAAGGGGCATCATGACCACAGCAACTCTTGTCAAAGATAACACTTACTTGGGGCTGGTTTATAGTTCAGAGGTTTAGTCCATTGTCACCAGAGCAGGAAGCACGGCGGTGGCATGTAGGGAGACATGGTACTAGAGGAGGAGCTGAGAGTTCTACATCTGGATCAGCAAGCAGCGGGAAGAGAGTGACAGTGGGCCTAGCTTGAGCTTCTGGAACCTCAAAGTCTGCCTGCCCCCCCAGTGACACACTTCCTCCAACAAAGCCACACCTCCTAATGTTGCTGAGCTCCCAATATCCTATAGGGGCCATTTTCATTCAAATCACCACATTTGTTAAATAGTTCTGGCTAGCCAGAATAGGTCATTAAATAGGTCATTAACTTGTACAAGTTGGCCAATGCGATGATAACCAAGAAGTTTGCTGCATGAAAAAGAAAAAGGGAGGCAGAAAGGAAAACTTATCACCAGGGAAGGATTGCATGCTTGTTCTCCCTCAGGGTTTCTGGATGCTACTATACACTGGGCTGGAAGAAAAGCCAGGAGTGGGTGGGGTCTGTAGGATCCCAGTCCAACTGAGAGTGAGTTTGGTGGGAGATGGGGTGCTTCTCTGAGGATTTTAGTATTACAGCTCTCTTAAACTATATTCATGAAATAGCTTGTGCATATACACTTCATTTGGGGTACACAAGGGCTATATATGAACCTTAGAGAGTACAGTGGAGTTTTCAGGGTGAACATAAATCATTGGCTGGAGTTTAAAGTACTCGGAATGCCTCATTCCCTGGTGCTCTCTGGGTGGGTGGGTTCTTATCTGGAAAGAGGAAGTTGAACATGTAGGTTTACCAAGGACTTCATGACCTTCCCTAGTTAGAGAGCATAGGGTTTGGACTCCCCAGGTAAGGTCAAAGAAGGGGAAGCCCTGCTTGACAGGGGAGACTTCCATTTTGTGCTGTGCTCAGAGAAGCTATCGAGACAGGTAGGCTGCAGCCTTAATTAGCAGGTTTCCCAACAGGATTCTCATAAGACATTCCAGTCACATAGTGATGACCTGCTTCTAAAACTAGACAATCCATTGGCTTTCAAGAGAAAACCAGTGACTTTTACCACGGGAACCTTCTCAGGGTTTGGGGCTGTTGTCCTCCACTGCTTTTCGGTGAGTTGGGGTGGTGAGACGGTAGCCATTGGCTTCCTGAACTATGTCCTCTAGTTTCCATTATGTGCTCCATTTGGGGAGCTTAGCATGTTATATAGCTACTCAAATATCTCTGCCAATTAAAATTTTATCATCTTGAGTCCTTACTGAAAAGCTTTCTATTCTTATAAACTAATAGACTTTTTATTGGGAAGGGAAAAAAGACTAGCATTTGCAACTGGGAATGGCCATCAATTATAACTCTAACAACCTTGTTGGTTGTTCTGCAGACCTTCTAGTGTCATTTAACAGTCCACCTGGAGGATACTTTGTCCTCCACTTTCAGTGCCAGCTTCCTTTTATATTCTTAGGATGCTGTTAGTGCCCAGTGGTTTAGCTGATTTTTTCAGACAAACCAGGGTTGCTAGTGAGAGGGCGGTGGCCCGTGCTGGCATAAGGCAGTAGATGATGGCTATTCTCATTCTCATCACATTTTTAAGCAGCTACCCAGCCCTCCCTTCTTTGGATAATTCTTCCTGTTATGGGTTAGCCTGCATAAAATGCTGTGGGTCAAAAGGACATAGACATCTCTGGAATGCCTTTTAAAAACTGTCATCACGGGTGTCCGCTTCCTGAACCCAGTGTATTTAATTACTTTTACGTAAGTGCCCAGCATGTTTCTAGTAAAAGTGGAAATGGAGAAAATTTCCAGAGAATGTATGTTCTTTTCTCCTTGAGTGGCTCCCTCCAATACCTGCTCTTGGCTGTGTTCTGAGGGTTCCCTTGATGGATTGAAAATTTTCAGCCTTATACCAATGGCTCCTGAATTTAAAAGGCGTCAGGACCCTAAGCTGATTAATATAAATTTGCATAAGTATCTGATGTCATTTATTTTTTACTGCATTTTATTTAGAGATGGTCTCCGCACTCAGCGCGTATGCCCTGTCCCCTGCCTGGACTCCTTTCCCTCCAGTTTCCACATGGTGGTTAGTATGTTCCTCTTAATCTGTAGTCCAAGGAGTAGCTGTCACTCATAAGGCCCTTGAGATGACTAAATAGATATGGTATTTCACATATGATATTTCATGTGTTAATAGCATTTCATGGTGAGAGAATTGGGGCAGCAATTGGGATTATATAAGGCTATGAGGATTTACCTCTCGTGGGAACATTGCTGGCTTCCTAGCAGACCCACTCTGGTCCACCCACGTGTCTTCCCATGTGATATCAGCCTCTCCCCGCCTGCTGTGGTGGAGCAACAGCGCCCACACAGATGCCAAGAGTATGCTGCTGACCTGTTCTTGGGTTTTCTTTTCCAGAGCATGGAGCCAAATAAGCCTCTTTTTAAAAATTAATTTATTGATCCCACATATTTTGCTATAGCAACGTAAAATGAACTGAGGTATATGGGAAGCCGTCATCTCTGACACTGTGTCACATGTGCGCACTCCCGAAGTCGCTTCAGAGCAAGCCTACAATTGTTTATTGCTTTTTTTCCCCAACTCTAGTGTAGAGTTGGATTAGAAATCCATTGTTCTAGCTGGTTGCCACCATCGTTAAGTGTTGTAGAATATACTTAATGTCAATCAGGGGCTTCTACCCAGCCTTTGATTATTCAATTCCCATACATGACCGCTCGTTGATGATAAGTCTTATCAGCGCTAAAGCTGAGCCGATACCTACCCTCTATGCTGCTGGAATCGACTTTCCTATTGATAGCCCGAGTTATTACTTACTATATCCCATGATTTTAAGATTCTTACCCCATGGAGGATTTCTCCTCCCTCCTGGTCTACTTAGACCTCAAGCCCAGGGAACCCCAAACCCTGCTATGTCTCTTCTGCCCAGCTATTGGCTGTCAGCATCTTTATTTAACCAGTAGTTTTAAATTAAAAAGCAAGGTCACATTGTACTCAAAGATTCTCTCATTCCTGAGGCCAAAATTTAACATTACAATATAAGCAGCATCAGACCTACTCACTACAGTTATAAGACATGCTTTTGGCTTCTCAACCAGCACGTGCGCGTGCGCGCGCGCGCACACACACACACACACACACACACACACACACACACCAACCTTTTATAGCCTTCATAGATGTTATTTTCCACTTGCATGTAGTCCGGATAGTGAGTGAAAATGTCTTCCTTGCTGCCCCTTTAGATCGTTCTTTAAATGAAATAGCCATAAGCAAATCTCCTTCCCTCTTAGATTTGCATGATTGTGGATGAAGCAATCCAATAAGTACATCGACCTCTGCTTGGCCTCAGAATTTATATTCCTCTCATGCTTTGCACTTTAAAACAAATGGAACGTTAATTTCTTTTCTGCCCTGAGCTTTTAAAATATGATCTTAATTGATGTTGCTCTCATAACCCCAGGTGGCTAGTTTCAGTGTCTGTTCTCTCTGTCCTGATAGAACACAAAGCGTAGAAATGAAGGGAAGCGGCATCAGCCTCCAGAGAAGATGCCTCGGCTCCCAGTCGTGAAATAGAAGGGCATGCTGAGATGGCTAGCTGGTCACATGTGTCTGTCTTCTGGGTAGAATATTTGAGATGACCATTTGTGCCTCCAGTTGTCACAGGCACACGTCCCAATTCTCCAAGTCCCGTAGAGAGCTGACTCCGGATAAGCAGAAGACCCTTGGACCAGGATGTGTTTGTGCTGGTATAATAGGTGCTAAGTTTCAGATCAAGGTGCATGACTTAATCACTGACCTAAGGGTCAGGGTGGGCGGGGAGCACAACAAATCTAATGACAGGCCAGGTATTAAAAACTGGGACGGAGAACTCAAAACCAACCCACGTCAGTGGAGAGCGTGCAGGTTTGGTTGGCAGACCTACACACAAGTCTGGACACTCTGTTCTCTGGTGGCCTTAGACAGTTTGTTCTTTTTCCTAGCACCACAGTTTCCTTGTCTATAAAACCAGGTGACAATCAGCTTTCAAGGTCTTGAGGATGAAAAGAGATGGTAGCGGAGCCCCACCCCCACCCCAGGACTTGGTCCATGCTGGTGTACACACAGTGCATGAACACTCTTCTCTCCCATCTCTTTCTGTCAGCAAGCATCCAGACTCTAGGTGCGGAGGGATTGAAGGAGGGAGCTTTGAAGGAATAAGGTCCAGCATTTCAAACTAGAAAATGTTGGTTATTAGGGCAGTAGTTGCCAAGAGTGGGCAGACCTGAGAACTTGAAGGTAGTGTGTGTCAGCAGAAATGGGTCTGGGGGTCCGTGCTTCTCCTCAGCCACGCTCGCCCCTCTTCACACCCAGAATGTCCCCACATTAGTTAATTGCTCTAGACACATAAACATTCCTCAGAACTCCATATTGAGATTATTCAAAGCTGAAGCAGAAGCCTGGATTCTTTTGCTGTGTGCGTCTGGTTGCATTTGTGCAGCAGGAGGAGCTGGAGTCTGCTGCAATTAATTTCCAATTGTCCCCATGCCCTACTTTTAATAAACAGACCACGGAGGGACTCTGATCATAATGTTTCCCCTTCTATTGTTACGTTTCTTTTTTTGTTCCCTTGGGGTTGTTGTAACGGGCGAACTAGATTAGTGTGTTTCTGAGTAGTCTTTCATGTGGAGAAACACGGTTTACATCCTCCGGGCATTCTGTCTGTGACCCACTTTATGGATTCGTTAATGTCTGGGGCAGTTTGTTCGTGGGGGGTGGCACCTTCTGTTGTTATTTGTCCTGTACTGCTCAGATGTCCATCTAAAAATTTGAAAGTCATTTTTATGAGTCTGTGTGAACATGATTGTGTGTCCTTTAGCAGTTTAAATTACAGTGCTGTTCCTTTTGAACATCCCAGTGTTGGAAATGGTGTGGAGGTCCATACTTCACAAAAATGTTTCATGCATGGAAGCCTGCTCTCAAATGACCACACTACGGCAGTTTATTTGCTGCGCCTGTCTGTTCACTCTCCTAGGGTTAGGGCCACATATATTTTGATAAATTCTAGTGTCAGAGCAAGATACATTTGGAGACTTTTCTGGGGACAAGTATAATATCATAAAATAATGTGGCCACAGTAACAGAAGCTGTGGAGATCAGGGGAAATTATCTGTCCAGCTGAGATAACAGGATGTATTTATCAGCTGGTTGATTTTTATTCATGTTGAAGTTCATCAAATCTAAGCCACTGATCATCTGCCTAGCTTCATTTTATATTTGTGTGTGTATATGTGTGTGTGTGTGTGTGTGTGTGTGAGAGAGAGAGAGAGAGAGAGAGAGAGAGAGAGTTCAGACAGATTTCAGAGCCACGGTTTACGTGCAGGTCTTTGTGGCTTGCATGGTACTTGCCCCAGAATGCCTTAGTGTGCACATTTTTTCTGGGCTAGTATTTCATAGGCCACTGGTTAGCTCATGCTTGCCTGGTGCTTTGTACCACAGGAGCTAACATATGCTGCGTGGCCACCTACCTCCAATTACTACAAGCATCTACAGACGCCACCAACTGCAACCCTTAAATCATTAAGCTAGTCCATCACTTTGACATGATGTTCGGTTTCTTTTCCCCTGATTATTAAGTATGTTAAGGCCTTCTGTTATCTGTTTTTGCTAATGCCGGTATTACTGACTATGCCGCATTCACCTTCTGTATATAGACAGATGAATATTTACGAAACATTTACTCCACTAACTAAAGTTAGAAGCTGCATGTAAACTTCTCTTGTTCCTTTTGGGTGCTGGCCACCTCATCATGTGCTATGTGTTGTCTTTTTTTGGATGTCGTTATAAAAACCCATACCTTTGGATTGAATTCACTATTTCAATGCCCGTCTTACCCCACCTTGCTGGGTGATCTCTCCTGTGACCACTGTCCCTGACGTCTTTGTAGGTCTCCCCTTCTGCTGGTTATACTTGGAGGCTCACCCACTGCCACTTTTCTTGCTCCATGAGAGGTAGTTATTTGTTCTCTAAAAATGCCTGGTTCCTGTTGGATGTGTTGGAACGTGTTTGTAATCCCAGTACTTGAGAGGTTGGTGCTGAAAAAGGCATGTAAGCCTTTACTGCAAGTTTGAGGCCAGCCTGAACTACATGAGATCCTGACTGGGACAAACCAAACCAAAGCAAAGCCATAGATCCTTTTGAGGGAACCAGCTTATTGCCAAGATCTGCTACTAGCCAGGGGTGATGGTGCATACCTTTAATCTCAGCGCTTGGGAGGCAGGGGCAGAGGGGCAGAGGGGCAGAGGGGCAGAGAGAGGGGCCGAGAGGGGGGGCTGAGAGAGAGAGAGAGAGAGAGGCAGAGGGGCAGAGAGAAGAGCAGAGAGAGGGGCAGAGAGAAGGGCTGAGAGGGGCCAAGAGAGGGGCAGAGAGAGAGAGAGAGAAAGAAAGAGAGAGGCCAAGGGGGGGGGAGAGGGGGGGCAGAGGGGCAGGGGCAGAGGGGCAGGGGCAGGGGCAGGCGGGCACTGCCCAGGCTGCTCAGGGGGGGGGTGGGAGGCTTGCTGCATAAGCGCGGCCTGCCACGGCTGTTGAGCTGCCGAGATGGAAAATATTTCTTGTAAAGTGAGTAGGTTTGTATTGATTTTTTTCCTTTAAGAAATCAATATTTAATATACTAAGATATCAGTTTTGTACATATTACTGTTTCATATATATGAAAGGAAAGAGAGACATTTCTAACTTCATGCTGGCTGATACTTCTGGGTGACTATAGATCACTCCGGCTTCTCAGACTGTAGGTCACTCCAATCTGTTTCTTCCCTTAACAAGGGAGGCAAGTCTTCCTGGCTTGGCTTTATCTGTTAGAGTTCTGACAGCAACCTGTGTGTCCTTGTCTCAAGTTGCAACATGTACAGTTATATGGAGGAGATGGTGTTGGTGGTGGTATCGTTGTGTGTATGTGCACACATGTGAGTGTGTGCATACAAAGCCAGGAGGGAGAGGTCAGGTATCTTTCTCTATCACTCTATGCCTTATTGTTTTAGCAGAGTCTCTCGCTGAACCTGAAGCTCACCATCTTAGCTAGGCTCCTTGGCCCGCAAGTTCTAGGAGTCATTTCTGTGCCACTCAGTGCTAGGGGTGCGAGGATGTGCAGTTGTGGTTGGCTTTATGTCAGTTCTAGGGTACCTACTGAGCCACCACCTGAACCCAAATTCTTTGTGTATCTCCTGAACCCCAAACCTTTGTGTTCTGACAAGCTTCTTCTCTTAGGATCCTAGAAGTAGTTGGTGACATTATAAGCAGATATGGCACTGTGGTCATTTATCCATAGGATATCTGCTTTATTAAGAGTCTGTTTTGGACCCCATGACTTTGGTCTTAGACCTTTCTATACACAACCTCTTTTCATATCAGCAATGACGAATAGTGCCTTTTTGAAAGTTTTTGTTAGTGGTTCCAACAAGGAATACCAATAATCTATATTAATACTATGTATTAATACATAACGATATTAATTAGCAATATTAATGATGCAATGCCATTGAATTGGTAGCAGTATGTGAACGGATTCAACCAACTGAAGTATGTATTATGTTTCCATGAGAAGAAATGGACCCTTTCAGAAATACACTACACGGCAATTTGCTTAATCTGAAAGTGCCCCTCACATTTCTCAGTTTACATCTAGATGCTGCTTTACAAGTCTATTTGGACTTATGTTTCTTCTTTACTGAGTTCACTCATACACACACACACATACACACACACACACACACACACGAGTGTGTAGATGTCTATGAATGGTATCGATGAGTATGTATAAATGAATGTGTGTGGATGACATGAGAAACTTATGTACCCTAGTGTGAATTCTCTATGTGACAAAGATGGCTTTAAACTTCTGATTCTCTTACCTCTACCACCCAAGTGCCAGAATAGGAGGCATGTACTTCCATACCAGTTTATGCAATTGTGCAACTTGAAGTCAGGACTTCATGCACGTCAGGAAGTGCTCTGCCAACTGAACTACATCCCCAGCCAACCATGAGTTAATAATCTTGGTATATTCCAGATCTTAAGTTGATATTTTTTTCTTTGTTCTAGGGATTGAACTTAGATCCTCACTCATAATGGGCTAGTGAGGCACACTGGGCTCCACCCCCAGCCCTGGACTCCACCCCCAGCCCTTGTCTTCATGTCTTATTTTCTTCTGCTGTTAGACAAACTGAGTGGCTATTCTTTATTTTCTCCCTGATGAGATCTAATATTCTGGAGAAAGTTCTCACCTTTATAGTTGACATCAGGCCCAGCTCGTTTCGCTGTTTTACTGAAATCAGGGTTTTTCACCAATGTTATTTTCCTGCTTGTCTTAGTTAGGGTTTTACTGCTGTGAACCGACACCATGACCAAGGCAACTGTAATAAAGGACAACATTTAATTGGGGCTGGCTTACAGGGTCAGAGGTTCAGTCCATTATCATCCAGGCAGGAGCCTGGTAGCATCCAAACAGGCATGGTGCAGAAGGAGCTACGAGTTCTACATCTGAAGGCTGCAAGCAGAATACTGGCTTCCAGGCAGCTAGAATGAGGGTCTTAAAGCCCATGCGCACAGTGACACACCTACCCCAACAAGGCCCACCTTCTAATAGTGCCACTCCCTGGGCTGAGCATATAGCATATTAGAGACAACATGGGGTGGAAGTCTTTCATTACAGATCCAGGGTATTTCTGGCCCATGCATGTGCATGACTTCCTGGCATCTAACAAAAGGAATGACCATGACTGCCTCCAATGAGGCGACCTTGGAATCTGGTGACTTCTGAGAGGCACAGTCTGTAGAGTTGGGTTCTCACAGTGAGCAGATCTGATCTTACGTGTCACTCGGGATGGATCTGATGATACCCTTCAGTGTTGCTACACAGCCCAAGTTGTCCACCGTGGACAGCTTGATTGCAGCCTTTAGAAAGCCAGAGATTTAGTTGCTGCTGAAGCACTCCTTTGAAAAGCCACAGTGAAATACTTAAGCTCATAGGAGTCTATCCCACTTGATTGATATCGATGGCTATAGGAGGTAGGCCAGGATGGCTGTCTCTGTGGTTGATGTTGTATCACCAGATTGTACTAAGTAACTCAGCTCTCAGTGGGTCCATTTCCACAGTCAGTCTCTCCTTCCCTTAGTAATAATAAACATCATAGGCAAATGCCTAGCCAGTCATGCCCTCATGCCAGCACTGGGTCATGGATTGTGTTTATATCCATTAATCTTCAAGCCACACCCTTCTCAAATTATCACCATACATAAAGAGCTAAGTCTTGGTTAAGTGACTTGTCCAAGACCCCGGACAACATGAGGCCTCCTACAGAGGAGAGGCCTACCCCAATAAGGCTTTGCTGCTTGTCAGACACTATTGAAGAGGACTGTAAATGTATCCTGGGGCTAGGAGCTATGTCTAGGAAATGATCTAATGTTGGGCAGTCACAAAAAAATGACAAAGCATCTCTATTCTGTAAACGTCTTCTGAAATTCTATTTTGTTATTTTGATTTCAAGTGTTCCAGACTCTCGTTAATCATCCTGCTGGGCTGTCTACAGTGGAACCCTCTAAAGCAGTGGTCTTCAATCCGTGGGCGACAACCCCTTTGTCAAACCCCTGTCTTCAAGACTATTTACATTGCAATCCATAACAGTAGCAAAATTACAGTTTTGAAATAGAAATGAGAATAATTTTATGAAGCTGGGTCAGCGCAACACGAGGAACTGTATTAAAGGGTTGCAGCATTAGGGAGTTTGAGAACCACTGCTGTAAGGTAAGCAAACCACACTACAGTTCAGTTATCCCTCATTTGCTTCTACTTTGCCCCACCCAAATCAAATCTTGAACTTCGGGTCAGAATTAATCATTGGTACAACTTGGCTTCTGTGCCTTCTCTTGCAGCTCAGAATCGCATATGCTTGTCTCATGCAGTGTTAGAGTGGATGGCACCCAGGACCCTGAGCATCCCTGGAGCAGAGAGGTTCTTTCTGTTCTCACCCTCCTGTCCAGGAGGTACCATGCTACCTTATAGCCTCTAAATAGTTGTTAATTGGCCCTCACAGTGGGAAGGAGTTTCTTTACTTGTTAGAAATGTGTCTCGTTTGCAGAACATCTCTACTCTCTGAATCACACTTGATTGCCTTAGTAAGCGTGTGTGTCTTCAGACACTTGCGCTTTTGTAGGCAGAGTCTATAGAGATGTCTGTAATTTTGAAGCAAGTGCTACTGGCAGTTCTCAACAGTACGAAAGTACAATCTCACCCAAAAGGCCTCTGTTGCCCGAGGCACAGACTGCCAGTTTCTTCTCTGGCTGGCAGCAGATGGCATATGTGAAATGGCGAGCTTTTCATGAGACTAGACAACAAGTCCCATCATTAATGATCCGCAGTCTTTCTTTCTAATTCAAGAACTTTAAAAATAGAAACACAAGATCGGCGTGGGTTCCATGACTGATAATTGCCATTGCTTCATTATAAATGCACACTCACCTCCTAGGGGTTTTGTAAGAATGGCTTTGAGATTTGGCCGTTACCCACTGGGGACGTGTGGTAGCAGTGAATCCATTGTGCATGTCAGCCCTGGGAGGCGCAACCTCCAGGGACTGGAATCTCTGCTCTATTCTGAGCAAACCACACAGTAACAAAAATATACCAATTTATGTGGAAATAGAAACGAATGACCCTGACATTTTAGCCTCCAAATTCACTCACCCTCAAGTGCTAGTCTGTAGGGAAGTGGTGGTAATAGGAAGACCAGCAAGTTTGTGCAGAGCTCAAGGTCTGGGGGATGGGAGGGAGGGGGACGTGGAAATGCCATGACAGCATATGGAGACAGAAATGTGCGAGAGTGTTGAGGGTGATCATATTTGCTCTCAGACTCAGAGACAGAATTGCTGAGGTCAGTGTGGCAGGAATGCTTTGAAGCCAGAATTAATCGCTGTCCTTCCTCCCCCTGTGGTACCCAGCATCCCCTCCTCTGATTGTAAGGATGAGTGGAGATGGTTTGCGGGCATACCCAAGTCATACAGACGATGCTCAGGAGATATGAGCACACATCCACATACATCCACACCTCACCAACCCTTCCCATGCACCTCCCTCTTATCCTAGTGAAGAGATAAGTATTCAGAGAAATTGAGTGTACCTAGGTGGCAGAATGGGGACTACTTTGGCTGCAACAACAACTGTCACAGACTGGGTGGTTAGGAAAAACAGATTTACTCTTCAGCCTGGAGACTGCAGTGTGAAATGGGGCCCACTTCTGGGATGCTTGCTGGTAACTTCTGACTCTGATCCCACATGGCAGACACACTGATCTCATTCATGAGTGTTCTCTCCCTCCCTCCCTCTCTCTCTCTCTCTCTCTTTCTCTCTCTCTCTCTCTCTCT
>NW_022196910.1:49885562-49892154 GCF_008632895.1 Mastomys coucha
CTCTCTCTCTCTCTCTCTCTCTCTCTCTCTCTCTCCTAGCCCCTCCCCCTCTTACTCTCTCACCTTCTCCCTACCCCCCAGTATAATCTGACCATCCCTCAAAGGCCCCACTTACCGTGCCTAATGCTATGATCATGGGCTTCAGGTATTTATAGGACCAGGGTGGACATTAACAGTGCTTTGCCAGGCCTGAGCTTTCCAGTGCGCCTCTCTGTATCTGTGTCACTTCACAAAACTCTGGAGTAGAGCTAGTGTATGTGTCTAGAGAGAGCTGGAGCTGTTTGGGCTTTGTCTGTTTAATTGAATAGTATACTGTAAGTCTTAATATGTAAATTATGAAACAGGAGCCCAGGTTACTGTCCATGCATTACCTTTCCCAGATTCGCACACTGATCTGTGATTACCCAGGGGCGATCTACAGCCCTGACTACTCAGAAGTCAAGATGTAGCTAAAGGTTCTTGTATTAGTTACTTTCTGTTACTGTGATAAAGTGCCTCTACCAAGACAGCTTACAGAGGGTTTGTCTGGGCTCTGGGTTCCATCAGGGCAGGAGTCCATCACTATCAGGGCAGCAAGCAAGGACTCTGGAGCAGAAGCTCACATCTCTAACCACATGCAGCAAGAAGAGAGTGCCAACTCAAAATGGCACCAAGTCTTTAAGCATGCAACATCTGTCTGCAGTGACATCTTTCCCCCCAAGGCCACAGTTCCTTCTCTGTCAGGGCCACCAACTTGGGAATCAAGCACTCAAATGCTTGAGCATATGGGGAAAATCTCATTCAAGCCTCCACCATCACAGGGAGCCATGGCAACTGGAGCAGGATGCTGAGAGCTTTGTCTTTAACCAAGAGGACAAGGCAGACCAAACTGAAAGTAGTGCTGTCTAATCCCACCACCACCTCAACCCCTGAACCATGCCCCCTCCAGCAAGGATCCACCACCTAAACCTCCCCAAACAGCACCTCCGACCAAGGACTGAATGTTCAAATACCGGAGATGGAAAGGGACATTTCTCATCACAAACCACCGCAGCCTCCTAGTTACCCCACCCCCACCCCCAACTGCAGACTACTTCTCCTTTAGTGGCAGATAGACGCCTGTTCCCTTTGGCTTGTCTCGTGTGTGTGGGAGACAAGAGATGGATCATAAACTTGACTGTGTGTGAACTAAGCCAGCATACTCCCACAGAACCACAGGTGGTTCTGATGAGTCACCCAGGCGTTCAGTAGTACATTTCAGGAAGTTGTTTGGTAAAATGCGGATTTTGCTCGTTATCAAATAAAATTTTTTCTCTCTCTCTGGCTGCTTTTTTTAATTTTTCTTTTCTTTTCTTTTTTCTTTTTTGGATTCTGTTTTCTAAATTTGGAAAAAAAAAAGTCTGCGTACTTGCGCTTTGAAGAAGATAATCTCTTAGCAACACATAAGGACTAAGGCACAGGCTAAGAAACATGTTATGATACGTGTGTGTTCTCACTGTTTTGAAAATCACTCTCCAGGTAAACCTCTACCTCCTAAGATTATTTACAACATTTGATACATTTAACTTAAAAAAAAACAAAGCAGCTGCAACTGTCTTTGTCCTCCCCCAACCCTTCCTTGCTGAATATTTTACTCACTTGGAGAATGTACGTGGGCATTCATAATTAGAAATTCATTGAAAGTATCTACTCCATACTTATTAATCTTAGAAATCATTGCTTCATAAGCCAACAGGTTGATTTTTTTTCTAAAAAAGGAAGCAAGAGTTCCCCATCATTTTATGCCCGTCTAGTAATCCTTTTAATTAAGTATGAAAACATTAGCGGGCCTCTGCGTATCTGTAGACCAAGCAGTGCAGGAGCACTGACCGCTCTGCCTACAAGTGAGCACGCTCTTAGCCCCTTTCCGTGTGAGCACTGACCCCTCTGCTCACGGGTGGGCACGCTCTTAGCCCCTTTCCGTGTGAGCACTGACCGCTCTGCTCACGGGTGGGCACGCTCTTAGCCCCTTTCCGTGTGAGCACTGACCGCTCTGCTCACGGGTGGGCACGCTCATAGCCCCTTTCCGTGTGAGCAGTGGCTGGTAGCTGTCAGCAGAGGAGAGGACTCCAGTAGAGCTGTCCCCTAGGCTGAGCACCCGCCCCAAGCATCTTCCTCCTTTAGAAGGCCACTACCTTCATGTGCACAGTAAGCCGCCTTTCCCTCTCCCTCTCCACCTTAGTCTCCATCTGTGGTAGGCCGACCTCCACAGATATAATATAAGGTATAATCTTTTATACGGATTCTGCAGTAACCTATCATAGCTTTGAGGGGGGAACCCAGAGAGCTCACTGCTTTCTGGTGGGGAGGGGTAGGGGTGTCAGAAGCTCTACTTTGTCTCTTGAGTCTTGACGAAGCAATCTGCTTTCTCCACCTGACATTTTTTACTACAGCCTCAACTGTCACTGGCCAATTGCTCTACCAAGATTTTACCAGCTTTTGTTGAGATCCCACCCGAGTCTAGTTTTCCAAGCCAGGTATGGACTTAGGGTTTGCCAGTCCTGCATCAGAGGGTAGAGTCAGGGTAAACTGTCCACCCCATTTTCTCATCCTGTTGCCCAAGCCCATTCTAAATTCTGAAACTTAAGTTACTTTCCAGCTTTAGCCTCTTGAGCATCCCTAAGTGCTAGCCAAGGCCAGTGATCAAAAACTCTGCAGGGTATAGAACCTGCTTGATACTCACTGATAAGTGGACATTAGTCCAGAAGCTTGGAATACCCAAGATACAATCCACAAACCACAAGAAACTCTAAGAAGAAGGAAGACCAAAGTGTGGATACTTCAATCCTTAGAAGGGGGAACAAAATACCCATGGAAGGAGTTGCAGAGACAAAGTATAGAGCAGAGACTGAAGGAAGGACAGTCTAGAGACTGCTCCACCTGGGAATCCTTCCCATATAAAATCACTAAACCCAGACACTGTTGTGGATGCCAGCAAGTGCTGGCTGACAGGAGCCTGAGATAGCTGTCTCCTGAGAGGCTCTGACACTGCCCGACTAATATAGAAGTAGAGGTTCACAGCCATCCATTGGACTGAGCACAGAGTCCCCAATGAAGGAGCTAGAGAAAGGACCCGAGGAGCTGAAGGGTTTGCAGCCCCTCAGGATGAACAACAATATGAACTAATTAGTAACCTCAGAGCTCCCAGGGACTAAACCACCAACCAAAGAGTACACATGGTGGGACTAATGGCTCCAGCTGCAATGTAGCAGAGGATGACCTTTCTTGTTGGTCATCAATGGGAGGAGAGGCCCTTGGTTCTGTAAAGGTTCTATGCCCCAGTATAGGAATACCGGGGTCAGGAAGCTGGAGAGGGTGGGTTGGTGAGCAGGGGGAGTGGGGAGGGAATAGGGTTTTTTTTTTTTTCCAGAAGGGAAACCAGGAAAGGAGATACCATTTGAAATGTAAATAAAGAAAATATTCAATAAAAAAAAAAGAAACCTGTTTGATGTAATAGTGTGTGTGTTGTATGTCCTTAGCCCAGAACTGTGACTATCTGTCAAATGGTTTGCAGAAATAATTACCTGTCTGGAAGAATTAGAATTAAGCTTGTTTTTTTTTTCCTCCAGTCACAGTTGGTATCACATAATTTAATCCCACAGATACTACTTAATTAAAATTGTTAGTAGTTGTAGCATGAGTTTCGGAATGATGTGCCTTTACTTAAATATCGTTTTAATATTTATAATGGAAGGGCTGACCAGGAAGAATAATGCTTGCAAATCATGTTATGCTTGGATGTTATTGTTGGAATAATAGTGTACTTCACATCATCTGAAACAAAGTTAATGGTCATTTCTCTTCAGTTACTTCCGATTGGCATGGGTATGACTTTCCCTAGGCCAGCAGTTCTCAGATTTTGCTGTGTTTGAGAACAAACTACTGCTTACTGAATAGTCAAGGGTGGGACAGTAGGATTTGATTTTCTACCACAAGTCCTGTTGATGCTGTTGGTCTAAGCCCTGTACCTTGAGAACTACCCTTTGTCCTTGGCCTTCCAAACATAGGTACTTGGGACTTTGGGCAGTGACATTAGTCAGACTTGTGCATTTGGGATCATCTTTTCCTTGTCTGCCAAGCCATCTCTGGACTCTGCTCAAGTCAGAGAGGGCACACAGTAGAATGCAGGAGATGGTATCACCATGATACAGAGGGACAGAGATGTTCATGGCTTCTCCTTCCTTCTTAAGATGCTGTGCTGTCTTCTCTCTCTGAAAATGGGAATGAAGGGTTAGAAAAAGTAAAGCTACCAAAGGCTGTAAGATTAAACACATAAAAACAACTGTGCGTATGTGCTTGCTTTTATAAAGTTGCTATGCATGCTTCCACATGAGGTAAATTCTTACATATTGTGAGGATTAAATTTGGTAAGGCTCAATATCTTTTCCAGGCATATGTCTTATTGGATTGGAGCTTATTAAGAATAATTACTACTTAATTACAGAAGCTAGTTAATAATAACAATTGGAGTGTTTCAAATAGAGTAGGTTTCCTAGTTGCTTTTAGCTATCAACTCGACGGGGACTGAGAAGGGATTGCCCGGATAAGGTAGGCCAGTGGGGGGGGGGCGGGTTACCATGACTATTAATCAATGTTGTAGGGCTCTGTTCACTGTAGACATCACTATTCCTGGTCAGGTGGTCCTGGGTTGTATAAGAAAGCTCCTCGACAATGCCCCAGAGTGAGCCACCAACCAGCATTCTCCATGGAATCTGCTTAGCCCAAACTTTAGACTCATGGCAGTAAGTGTCAAATGGTAAGTCATCCAGCCTTGGGTGTGTTACACAGCAATGGAGAAGGGAGTAGCACTGAAGTTTCTGCTAGGCTGGTCTGATGGTTTGTGTGTGCTCAGCCCAGGGAGTGGCACTATTGGGAGGTGTGACCTTGTTGGAGTAGGTATGCTACTGTGGGTGTGGGCTTAAGACCCTCATCCTAAATGCCTTGGAAGTCAGTCTTCTGCTAGCAGCCTTCAGATGAAGGTGTAGAACTCTCAGGTCCTCCTGCACCATGCCTGCCTAGATGCTGCCAGGTTCCCGCCTTGATGATAATGGTCTGAACCTCTGAACCTACAAGCCAGCCCCAATCAAATGTTGTCCTTTATGAGTTGCCTTGGTCATGGTGTCTGTTCACAGAACTAAAACCCTAACTAAGACAGCCAACGACATGGATTGTCTGTGACCCACATAGTAGCTACATTCAGTTGGGAGCCTGGCAGTGACTAGACCATCCCTGGTAACCTCCCTAGGGCAAACTTGCTCCGAGCCTGGAATGACTGCTGTCTGCTTGCTCTCTTTTCTTTGAGTGCTACTTCCCAAAAAAGTTGTACATTGGAGACCTAACTCCCAGCGCCTTGGAATGTCATTTTGTTTGGGTGTAGGTCTTTAAAGAGGAAACTGAAGTTAAGTGAGATCATTGGAGTGGACCTGTGAGACTGGCTTCCTCAGGAGAGATTATGAGATGCACACAGAGAAAGAAGTTGTGTGATGATGATGAGAAGGGAGGCAGGGAGAGAGACTACAGAGGAAAGCAGCCCTCAGGACAGCCTGACCTTGGACTGACCTTGGACTCCTAAAACTATAAAGTGCTGTTGCTGAATCAGGCTGGTTTTGCCTGCAGTACAATATGCCAATCACTGAAATGATGAGTTTTACAGAAGAGAGTTTGTTCTCAAAGCGTGTGGAAAACAGAGACCCGGTCTTAATTCTGCCTCTCCAGAGACCAGGGTGTGGGACATTCATGAGATAAAGGCTGTCAGTCCATGAATGAGAAAGGCAGTTAGGAAGCAGCAACAGTGAAGTAAAAACAGCAATGCGTGCAAGATCAGTCTGGTGTCAAGGCACGTCTTAGTAACCACATGCAGAAAACAGCCATGTTAGCATGATTTCTGGATGTGTTAGCATGATTTCTGGATGGGTTAGCATGATTTCTGGATGGGTTAGCATGATTTCTGAATGGGTTAGCATGATTTCTGGATGTATTAGCATGCCCCTCTAGAGTCATCAGGTTATCTACCCACTGCTTGGACAGTCCCTGCTCAGGTATCTTTAGTTGGTTTGAGCTGGATATGGCTACTTTAAAATCCTTAAAGGAAAATGAAGAAGAACCTTAAGCAGTTATCACAGTGACCATACATCAAAGGTGTGATGTCCTTTACAGAGAGAAGCTAGCAGGGACATTTAACCAAGTGACATCTGAAATCAGTCATGAAAGCAAGGAACCAGACATTTATCCAGATAAAGCCTGTGATTAATGAATGTTTTACACTCTATGGCTTTGTGGCCTTATAAGTTTTCTGTCATAATTGTATTTTTTAAAATATGTAAATAGGCCTCTCTCCATAGTGAACCCACAGTGTATCTGGGGAGTGACCTCAGGGCCTTGTGCTTAGTGAGCTCATGCTCCACAATGAGCTAAAACCTTCGGCTCACCTCAAGTGTTGCTAGTCAATGGTGTTGGGTAGGTTCTCAAGGAGGTGGCTGTGGAAGAGATTTTAAGATTTGATTTGGAAGACGTGCTTCTACGGAGAGGAGTGTCAGTTCCTGCACGAGGACCCAGCCTCCGGCGCGGCCCCGGG
>NW_022196910.1:49892535-49893106 GCF_008632895.1 Mastomys coucha
TTCATGAAACTGACTGATTCGACTAAAGGATGGATAGTTTGGGCAGCGTTGGACAGCTCTATGAGGGGAATGTCATTGTCTGCTGGATCTTCCCCTCTCCATTCCCCCAAAATTACTCCACACACCTCTCCTGCTCCTAGAAGAAGAAGCCACACTCCAAACCCAGCGAGTTTCATGGTGCCGCCTAGTGCCTCCACTCCTGCCAATAACCCTGTTCCTCAGACTCCATCCTCTGGTCAGGTGATCCAGAAGGAGACTGTCGGGGGGACGACTTACTTCTATACAGATACAACTCCAGCACCTTTGACTGGAATGAAGAGTGAACATGGCCAGATGATCAAGGTATTTCCAAACTATCATATTTATCCTCCAACCGCACCTCATGTTGCTTATATGCAACCAAAAGCAAATGCACCTTCCTTCTTTATGGCCGACGAGCTCCGACAGGAGCTGATCAACAGACATTTAATAACAATGGCTCAAATTGATCAAGCAGATATGCCAGCAGTCCCCACAGAAGTTGACAGCTACCATAGCCTGTTCCCTCTAGAACCACTGCCACCCCCCAACC
>NW_022196910.1:49897382-49902246 GCF_008632895.1 Mastomys coucha
AAAAAAAAAAAAAAAAAGATTTGATTTGGATGCATTAGAACTTCCCTTCTGTTGCAATCTGTTAATGAAAGCAAACACAAGCCCAGTCCAGACTCAGAGGAGAGGAGAGACTTTCTCCACTGATGAGAAGGAATTTTGGTGTCTGTCTTTGGATTTTGATGGTTGTGAAGTCAGGAGGTATTTTACTTGTTTTACTGTTGATGATATTTTATTACAATTGACTAGGGTCCAGTGATGCGTGTTGTTCCTGGTTTTATACAAGTTTGTATATAGCAGTGTGTGTGTTTGATAATAAAAATGTTAAGTTTAATTTCATTTAAGAAGTCTTTAAGCAGGGCAGTGGTGGCGCACACCTTTAATCCTAGCACTTGGGAGGCAGAGGCAGGCAGATTTCTGAGTTCGAGAGAGTGAGTTCCAGGACAGCCAAGGCTACACAGAGAAACCCTGTCTCGAAAAAAACAAAAAACAAAAACAAAACAAAAAAAAGTATCTTAAAGACATGGGCTTGTCCAGCATGACAAAGCCCTAGATTCCATCACTAGCAAGAGGAATAGTGAAAATCTCCTTCTAGGACAGAAATAGAGCTCAGTTGTTAGAAAGCTTGCCTCCTATGTACAAGGCTCTGGGTTTGATCGTGGCACTATACCAGCTAAAGCTGGCAGCTCACACCTGTAATCTTAGCACTCAAACCAGTGAAGGCAAGAGGACTGTCGGTTCAGGATCATCCTTCACTGAACAGCAAGTTTGAGGCCATCTGGCTCAAAAAAAAAAAAAAAAATTAAAAACATGATTCAGCACTAAAACAGAACACTCCTGTCTATGTAAAATATATATTCAATATAAGAACAGAGTAGGTGCTATTAGCAGGGTGGAGTTTTGTAAAGGAATGACCTCCATTGCTCTAAATTGAAAATAAATGAACAAATAAATAAATAAATAAATAAAAGATCTTTGGAGAAATAAGACAGAAAATAAGTTAGCAAAGCCGTGTTACAAAATTATACAGAAGTATTACTTTTCAGATGACAAATTATATAGGGTAAATTGGTAGATTCATTTACTCAAAAAGATGAAAGCAATGTCAGAGCACTGGTAGGCCAGCAATTCCATGACAAAACCAAATTTACACAACATCTTTCCACAAATCCAGCCCTACAAAGGATAATAGGTGGAAAACATCAACATAAGGAGCGAAACTACACCCTAGAAGAATCAAGAAAGTAATCTTTCAACAAATCACACAAACCTAATTCCACTTCTTACAACAAAAACAACAGGAAGTGACAATCACCTTTTCTTAATATATTAATTTGAAAATTAATATTACCAACATATCCTAATCGATTGAAATCCAATAATATGAGGAATTGGAAATTTGTTAACTGTCATCCAATACTCTCTCTAATTTGGTAATTAGAGAAATAGATCCAATATTGTACAATCTATATATACTTTCATCTTGTTTGTTTGTGACAGTGTCTTGCTGTGTACAACATAATGGTCTTGAAATCTTGCTTCTCCTATCTCAGCCTCTCTATTAGTAATATTGTTTATTTCATATTTTTACACTATACTATGGTTTTCAGAACAGCTTATATATTTCAAAAGCATTTATATACCCAAGGGAGACATAGACAATTAACTTGAGAGGTGGCTTGTAAGAGAACAACAAAGATTAAGGCTAAATGATTTGCTTGACGTTTGTAACTGTTGTATCAAGTTTGAAGAAGAGGACTTTATAAGTTACTCTTTCTCTGAGATGAATACTTTTCCAAATTATCACAGCTAATGAACCAGATTCTTACCCTCACCTAATGTCTGTGCCATCCTCCAAGCAGAACCATTGTTCATTGAAACAGTTGGTGAATGACTTTATGGATAGACCATCTTAATACCTACACCATTTCTTAAATGAATGTAACCTGTTCTCTGTGGGCTGAGAATAAAGTCACTCACTCAAGTCAAATAGCTTTGACCATAGCAGGAAGTCTGTATCTAAAAATTGTGCCTACAATTCATTCCTTGGAGCAGCAGAACTGTCAACTCTCAGCTTAGCTACAATGGAGGTAAAATCCTTTGGTGATATGAGGGTTATTGAAATACAGCCTTATTACAATGAAACCCAATGTCTAAAAATTGTTCTTATTTTGGGCTTGTACCACAATTAAGAGCCAAGATTTTAAACTCTACTAAATACAAAACAAACAAAAAGACTTCATATATTTATGTTCAATTAAGAAAATACTAGTAGTGATGTATTATTTTGAAATATACAGTTAATATGTTTGGAGTTATTTAAAATTTATATTGAGAAAAACGTATGTATTTTCAGTATTGCTGTAGACAAGCATCTACATAAGACTGTTAAATTGATTGTTGTTTTATATCAAACAACTTTTATAATACTTGTTTTTATTGTTATATTATTTTATATTTATGTTAAGGAATATGACAAAAAAAGATATTTTAGATATTGAAGGGGGGTCAGTGGGAGGAGTTGGGGTACAAGAGGGAAACAAGAATGTGATTTAATTCTATTTACTTAAAATATGTTTTTAAATGTTAACAAATCAGATAAATTGAAATCATGTAAGTTTCTCATCATAATGCAACAAAAGTTAAAAAATGTGATTAAGCAAAAAAAAGAAAGAAAGGAAGAAAGAAAAAAAGAAAGAAAGAAAGAAAGAAAAAGAAAGAAATTTCACAACTATTGACTTCTCAGTCAGATAGGGAAGTTTATTGAATGCAAACCCTAAGACTAATGGATGAGGGGTACCAGAGAGATGGTTCAGCAGTTAAGAGCACTGACTGCTCTTCCAGAGGTCCTGAGTTCAAATCCTAGCAACCACATGGTGGCCCACTCGTGACACTTCAGTCACAAAAGATAGGAACCTAAGGTTATCTAAGAAGCCTTCTGACATGACACAAGGTGAGAAGAATGTGCCAGTCTTGAAGCTGGCACGATGGGAATAGACTCGCTGGGTGGCAGAGAGCACTCCAAGCAATATAAAGAACTTCAGGCAGAAAAAGTTGGATGTCAGTGTCTAGCTTGAAGTAATTTAACAGCGTCAAAATGAGGCTTGTGAAGAAGTGTCATGAATATCTTAGGCAGTGTATTTTTATGTAGGTGCCGTGACTGGTGTATAACAAACCTATTATGTAAAAGCTCTTTAAATAACTTCAGTTGTAAGTGACAAGGACACATTGTATCACACTTTCCTTGGCAGCCCTTTCTCTTAGCTGTGTGCAAACTGGTGGCTCATCAGGAAAGGATTGTATCTTAGGCAGGATAAGCGTGACACGTAAGGAGCTTCCCTGTAGCTTCTCGTCTCTGCAGTCCAAATTCCAACGGAGCTGTGCATTTTCCTAGAGAGTGATGCTGCTGTCGCCTTCATAGGAAAGTATTCCCTGCTTTGCAATTATACTTATTCTCTTGCTACTTCATGCATGGTATATAGATTTCACAAGTGACCATTTGAAGATTTCAAAGTAAACCGGTCTTCAGTTAATATCAGTCCAGCTCAAAGGAGCTGCTGAAATCCATCCCTATTTGCTCTGTGACATGACTATAGACAGCATATGTTCAAGAACCCTTTTTTGTTTTTTTTTTTTTGAAGCAGACTTTATTCTTTTTAGATTTCATGACAGAATTAAGCACACATATCTTAAATACCAGCCCCATTTATAGCTTCTTTGTCACCTGCATCTGTTATCATTAATGCACTTAGGCACATGCTTATCGCCTAGAGCCATGATTTACATGAGCATTCAGTCTTGGTGGTGTCCGTTGAGTGGGGCTGGTGGATGTACAGATGCTTGGTTACACAGGGCTGCCAAGCACAGTGGTTTCACTGCTCTGAATATCCCGTTCTTTCTCTTTTTGGCTCTCTCAATCCCTCAAGCCTTTATAGCTATGTCCAGAATAGGCTATACCCTCGTATCCATGTATATATTGCCTTCTCAGATTAGAACCTGTAATTTAATTAAATGCATTATATCTCTTTTCATCCTCATAGATCATTTCTTAGATAGCCCAGTATTTGTATGCATTATAGTTTATTTTTCTGTTCTTCTACTGAAGGACATCTGCCTTAACTGTTGCTTCCAAGTCAACAGTTAAGCGTAAAGCTGCTCTGAACACCTATGTACAGAGTTTTTGGGGGTGTGAGTCTTCAGTTGCATTGGTTGATAACAAAGACCACAGATCTTACATAGCACAGAGATGTGTTTAGTTTTGTAAGAAGCCAGGCTGCCTGTCCAGGAGACGACTTCAGTTTTGTTTCCAGTGAGGGATAGATGGCGGTCTGTAACCCACAGTCACTCTGACGTTGGGATGTCAGTGCTCTAGCTCTGCGCTGTTTAATAGGTGTGTTTGTGTTTCTCTGGTGCTCCGTGATGTGGAGTGTGTTCCTTTGTCACCTCAGTGTCTTTTCTAGTAAATTGTCTATGAAGGGCTTCGTCTTGTTTTACTCAGGTTGTTTGTTATGGTTGGACCTTAGGGATTCTTTATATAGAGGGAGATTGGATAGAGATAGACATATAAGCTAACAGTAATTTACCAGAGGCATCTTTTGAAAACCCTTCCTGACAGTCTGTAACTTCTTCTCTCAATGGAACTATTTGCAGCGTGGGAAGTCTACTGGCGTTGTTTTGGAGTTCACACCTCTGGTAGTTTATCTTCTATCTTTTGTTTGTTTGTTTGGTTGGTTTTTGATTTTTGTTTTTTTGAGACAGGGTTTGTCTGTGTAGCCCTGGCTGTCCTGGAACTCACTCTGTAGATCAGATTAGCCTCAAACTCAGAAATCTGCCTGCCTCTGCCTCTGCCCCTCTGCCCCTCTGCCCCTCTGCCCCTCTGCCCCTCTGC
>NW_022196910.1:49902322-49911992 GCF_008632895.1 Mastomys coucha
TCCTCTGCCCCTCTGCCTCTGCCTCTGCCTCTGCCTCTGCCTAGCAGTTTATCTTCTATCTTTGCCAGAGTCCATGCGGGGCATGTTTCCTCTTCTGTTCTGTCTCACTGCAAGTCTTACAGTATGAGTTAATTTCTGTGAATGTAAATTAAGTTACAGTTTTATGAAATATGCCGAGTCTGTCTAGATTCACTTTTTATGTGTCCAGATGTATGAACATTACTTATTGACAGTTTTACATTTGCTTCATTCTGTTGTCCTTGCTCCTTTGCAAAATAAATAAATAAATAAAGCGGTTGATTCTTTTTATGTTGGCTCTATGTTTCAGGATTATTCTGTTTGATTTGGTCTACTAAATTTATTCCTTTACTGGTTCCACGGTCTTGATTTCTGCAACTTGACAGTAAGTCTTTGATATCAGGGAGTGAGTGTCCCTGTTGCAATTCATTCTCCCTCAATATTATTTTCATTGTTGGGACCTTTCCCTCTGCATTCACACATTAAGAAATAGCTTGTCAATAATCTGCAAAAGTTAAGTTGCAACGGTATTGATTGGTTCTGTGCTAATTTGAAATTCTAACTCAACAGGGCTGGCAAAAATGACTTAGCAGGTAAAGACACTGTCACTAAACCTAATAGTCTGAGACTGGGATAATTGGACTCTGTTTGCTTGTATCCCTTACCCTGGCTTTCTTATTGTCTTCCTGTATCCATTTCACATGGCTGTGTGTTCGCAGAGGTTTGTTTTGTTCCTCTATGCCTTCGGCTCTTCCTTCATTCTCCAGATCCAGTCTACATTCAGCACAGCCTCATACTGAGCCCTGCAACCCACATTCTTACATCTGTTCTGGGTCTCATGCCCTGACCCCTGGAAAGTACCTCAGCCATATTTCTGGCTTAGATGATAACGGACAGGTAACCAGACTGGTTTCTCTGTCCCTTTGCCCTCTTACCCACCACCGTGGCGTGCTAGTCAGCTTCCCCTCACTGATAAAGTACCAAGATAAGCAACTTAGAGGAACTTAAGGTTTGCCTTGTGGTTTCACAAGTATCAGCCCATAGTCTTTTGGCCCTGATGCTGTAAGTCCTGGCAGGTCTTGGCCAGGAGGAAGAGAAAGACACAGAGAGAGGATAGCGAGGAACAAAAGAGAACTCCTAAAGACCCATTTTCTTCTAGTAAGTACCGCCCATCACTCATAATACCGTTTCCATCACTTTATAATAGCACATCACAGTACGAATGGAGCTCCGATCACTGCTCACTTATGCCTCCATATCCCAGCTCTGAGCATGGCTACAGTGGGGCACATGAGCCTTTGTGAGACATCTCAGACTCAAACCATAACACTTAACTACTCCCTTTCTGGATGCCAGAAGAATCCTATTCCATATATGTGC
The DNA here is from genome assembly GCF_008632895.1 of Mastomys coucha. NCBI lineage: Eukaryota > Metazoa > Chordata > Mammalia > Rodentia > Muridae > Mastomys > Mastomys coucha. The sequence continues at coordinate 49,903,721 of NW_022196910.1, forward strand.
ACGTGTATACATATATACATACATATATGCATATACACATGTGCACATATATGCATACACAGATATGCACGTACATGCATACACACAGAGAGAGATCCAATCTACCACCTCTGATGAAGTATATTGAGTAAACTGTTAGACATTTTGTGAATTTATTGTTTCATTTGATGTTTCTGCTGATACTTCATAGCCAACAGCATTGGGAAAATAAGGTTGTAGGTTTTGATACCAGTTACTACGCAGAGATGTAGACATTTCCCACGGTGGCTGGACACTTTTAGTGCTACAGTTAAGTTTCCTTGCTTACTGCTTAAAAAGAATACAATTAATGTAGTGAGATAAAAGCATATAGCTGGGCATAGTGGCACACACCTATTGCATTCATTACTTTTCTTGTTCCTTTGGCAAAATACCTGGAAAATACACTGTAGGAAAGGAAGGATGATTCTGAATCATGTCCATCCTGGGCAGGAGCAGACAGCATGGTGGGAAGTGTAAGGCACTTGTCACATTGCATCCGTAGTTAGGAAGTAGAACATGGTGGTGTGCTCCTTGCTTTCTCTAGTTTATTCAGTCCAGGATGTCAGCCCACAGAATGACACCTCCCACAAAGCAGGGCAAGTCTCCCCACCTCCCTGGATGCATCCTCACAGACACGCCTACATGTGTGACCTGCGTGATTTAAAAATCCACCCAAGTCAGTGCTAAGGATCACACCTGCAGTGTGACCACTTGGGAGGCAGAGCCAGGAAGGTAGAGACAAGGAGGTGAATCCTGCTACATAGTAAGCCCTTGTCTCAAAAAGTATCAAGATAATCGGCACAGCAACCAGAGTAACAACAGCAATGTTTCTAATTACACAGTTGTAATCAGAGACCCATTGAAAGAAATTTGTGTTAGCTCCTTGCTAGCATTGCACACATGGGTTTGTATGATAGTCCAAGCAGCCACTGTCCCTAGTTAACAAAGTTGATCCTCAGGAATGTCATATAGACACTGACACAGAGCGGCAGAAGCTAAATGAGGCATAAAGATCTATAGGGCAGTGTGGGGCAGTGGTCTGCTCAGGTAACTTAAGCTCAGTCGAGTAATTGGCTTTGAGCCCTGGAGCCTCCATGGGCAATTTCTGCTTGCAGGGGGCAGAAGGAGCCCAGCCATAACTCCTGAGTCTTTGGTTCCTGTTTCAGTCACAACCCCTCACAGCTGCTCCCACAGGAGATATGTGCTCTATCAGGCAGGCAATGCCCCAAGTTCCCAGCATTCTAGCTGGACCCTACACCCAGTCATCTGACCACAAGCCAGACATGCCACGCCCCATACAATATAAGGGGGGGGTTGCCCCCTTCTCTCTCTCTCGCTCTTTGTCTCCTCTCTCTTGCCTTCTTCCTCGCTTGCTTTCTTCCTCTCCTTTCTCTCTCTCTCCTTCTCTTCTCATTTCCTTCTCTCTACTTTACCAACCTATTTTCTCCTTCCTATAAGAAAATATCTCATTTATACATTGCCTCCTTTTTAACTAATGCACTGTGTAGCCACAGGCCTCAGCATCAGGGAGGGAGAGAGAGAGAGAGACCCAGGCCTCAGCCCAGGCCCCATCCTTGGTACAACAAAGGTCTGCAGAAGTAGTGACCACACATAACATGGCATCACACTTGAAGAAAAATTGACAGCAGTGTGTGATATACTTTCAAGTGGCCTTGTGTCTTAACGCTCACTACCTTTATCTGTAGGTAAAGAAGTGTCATTGTGTTGCTCTGTAATTCTGATCCCAATAATATGATGTAGTTTGTGACCTCAGAGAAATTTAATACCTTTGATGTAACTCTTTTTTTCTTTCTATAAATTCAATATACACAAGTCAGAAAATAAGATGGTAAAGGTTTTCAAATGACTACTTTATTTTGAAGTATGCAACTTTTATTCCATGTTTTAATTTTTTTCTCCCTTGGAGATTTGTGAGCCTCATAAAAATGGCATTTTTTTCCAGTTTCTCCTGTTGTCAGCATCTTGTGTAGATCATAGCACAGTGATCAAATGTAAATCATTAGCATTGTACCTGTAGGTAGACTTGTAAGTCGACTCTGAGTTTCCTGGTGTACTTGGGACATAGAACCTCATTCTCTGCGTGGACTAGCATGCTGACTGTGTGCTCTGATCTCTGGGTGGACTAGCACACTGACTGTGGGCTCTGAGTGGCTGAAAGGCTTTTTTACATGTGTGGCCAGCATTCCCAGATGATCAACGTTTGAGTCATTAAAAGGGAGGCTGTTGAGTTGAGCAGCTCAGTTGGCAAAGCATTTGCCAAGCAAGCATAAGCAACTGAGTTTGATCACCAGCACCTATGTAAAAATCCACGTATGATGGTATGTGCTTGTAATCTGTGGAGGCAGACACGAAAGCTCTCTGGGCTTGCTAGCCAGCTAGCCTACCTTGATCAGTGAGCCCCAGATTCTAATAAGAGACCATATCCCAAAAACAAGGTGGGCAGCTTGTGAGGAACACCTGAGGTTGACCACTGGCCTCCATACACACATGTGCATACATATGCATGTGTACCAGCACATACACATGAACATATACCTACCTCTGTTCTCTCTCTCTGTTTCTCTCTCTCTGTCTCTCTGTCTCTGTGTGTGTGTGTGTGTGTGTGTGCATGTGCATGTGTGTGTCTTGTTTGTCCTAGTCAGACGAACCCTGATGAGAGGCAACAAACCAGCAACTTACCTTTCTTTCTGATCTAGCAATAGCAGACAGCTCTCCTGTGTACTGCCCTTGAATCTATGCTAGCTCTGCTGTGTGTGTGGTGCCTACAGAATCCAAGAGCCAGGAGTCATAGGTGGTCTCTTGGAGCTGGGACTGATTTTGCGCAACAACCAACAGAAAAACAAGAACTTCAGTCCTACAACTCTAAGTTCTTGCAGGAACCCCAGTGGACTTGGAGGTGTATAAAGATCTCTAGATGAAGCCCACATCTTGACCTCAGCTTTGTGAGATCCACCTACAACATGCCTGCCTAGAGTTCTGACCTGCAGAAACCAGGAGTGATAAATATACACTGCTTTAAGTTTAAGGTAATTCATCTCATGGCTGCAGAAAAATCAACACACAGTGTCGTGTTTTAAGCTACAGTAGGGGCTCTGTCTCGGTTTTATTTTTATCGACTGTTGTCTTTTGCCTGTTCCAGGATCCATCCAAAGGATTCAATCCTTTGTGGTCTTGTTCCTAAATAAATCAAGATGAAGCCAATCTAGGAGGATTTTTAAAATGCCTTTTATTTATTCTTTAAGAATTCCACACTTGCATTCAATGTATCTTGATTATATTCACCCCCAGCTCTCCCCTCTGACAACCTACAAATATCTCCAAGGCAACCCACTCCTTCTTGTCTTCCTTTTAACCACTGAGCCCATCAGTGTTAACACCTGTTGAATGTTGACTCGCCTCTGCTAGTAACTGTAGCTGTTCAGTGAGCTCATAAATACAAAGACCATGTCATGTCCACAGACAGCACGCCTGTCTGTCCTCCAACTCCTACACTCTTTCTGCCCCATCTTCCGTGCTGTTCTCTGGCATGGACGGAGGGTTGACAGAGATATCTCACTTGGGGCTGAGTGCTCAATGGTCACTCACTCGCAGCACTCTGACCAGTTCTTAGATTTTGCATAACTGCTGCCCACCATTGACAAGGACTTCTCTGACCAAGGTTGGGGGTTAGCACTAACCTATGTACAAAAACATTAAATGTTTAGAAGTTTGACACTATGTCTATTTAGCAAAAATAATAGTAGTGAGTATCTCCTCTACTAAAACCTATGACTTCAAAAGCCATGGGCTATTAACCAGACTTACAGAATGGGACATGACTTCCCCTCTGTGGAACAGGCCTCAAATCCAGTCTAAAAGCAATTGGTTAGTCTCTAACAGTCATGCTCCTGTTGTACCCTATGTGCTTGGCAGGTCAGCATTACCGTATAGGTAATACCATTGATGCATCCCAACCCCCAGTGGCCTGCAGGGCACTTTCCAGCCCTATGGAAGGAAGCTAGCCAGCAGGTTGAGGCTTTCAGGTCAGGTCCAGCTCCATCTCTCTGTGCCCTGTAACAATAGTGCATTGTATCAGCAACAAAGAGTCTTACCATCTAGTTCTGATGGGCTGCCAAAACCACTGGTATTACCTATGTTGTTTCGGTGGCCTGTTGGACATCCCAGACTCATAGGGAAATATTCCATGCCTGGCACTGAGATACTCATTTAACAACCCATGTCTCCTGAGGGAAATGTTGTTCACCTGTGAGCTCATTTTTTATTATATTTTTATCTTACAGAAGAGTGAATTTCTATATTTTTTCCTTCCTTCTTTGTTTTGGTGAACCTATACCTCATCCCTTCCTTTCCCCTGTGACTGCACTTCCATCCTTGTTTATGAATAGGGAAAAAAAAAACAATTACTAGATACTGATGTGTTACTGATTTACTTTAAGAATTACTCTCGCTACCTATTTGACAAGCATGACCTCACTTGGTACTGGGAGCAGAATAGCCAGGAGGAACAGCTGAAAGAGCAAGCCACTGCCCTTAACAACCTTGCTTGCTCACCTGCCCCCACCTTGTGGTTACAGAGTATAAAATAAAAATACCAATGAGTCTGGGATCAAAGCCTTTCAGGATCTATACTGGCTTTGGTCCACTGGTGATGTTAATTCTCTTCTGCTCTCCTTGGTGCCAGAGTACTTATTCCAGAAAGATTCATACAACACTTAAACCTTTGACTCCCAGGATCCCCTCTCCCAAATACTTTCCTATCACTTGTGTTCTGCTATCTTCTGCCTCCTAAGGCCTGTCCCCCTCCTCTCAACCTGAGATGCATTCAGCTTGTCAACCCAATGTCTACAATCTCATCTCAATGGTTTTGCATGGGAGGACAGTGTAATCTGGACATCTGTGTTCCTATGTAGTTCAGTTTCAGGATGAGTGCTGTGCGTGGCCCCCACAGACCTGAGGCCCCTTTGTGGCTTCAACCTCTGTCAAAGTGCTTTTTCAGCTGCAGGAAAGCCACAGCACTACCCCGAGAGTCTAAGACACTGGCAAAGACCAGCTTGTCCCTTTTCTCTTAACTACATAGAATCCAGCTGTCTAGAAGAGATGAAATTAGTGAGAAAAGGCTTCCTGGAAGCTCCCAAGAACCAGCGTTGGCTTGTTGTTTTAGAGCCCGGACAGATGTTTTGAATGTCCAAACTGCCAAATAACCGGGATGACAGCCTTATTCTTGGTGCCTCCACTTCCCGGGTGACAAGGTGGAGGCTCCAGGCCTGCGGGGAGGTTCCCAGGAGCAGAATCTAGGTCTTCTACCTCCTAGTATGCTGTGCTGTCGGTAGGTCCACATGTTTTTGCCATATGGCCCTGCTAGAGAAGGTGGTATTTGGGTACTGTGTTTGGCGGAATCTATCCCTGAGACCAGGAACACTCATACTGTACCCTGCTGATCCTCCATGTTCTCTGCAAAACTCTGGAAACGAATCAGTTTTTTTATATATAAACTTCAGATGTATACAGATCCCAAAGCTCAGTCATGTGTAGAACTACTGTGCCTACGAACCTACCCAGCTATGTAGAACCAGACACAGTAGAATGAGAACTGTTCTGTTGGGAGTCATGGGTTCCTCCCATGTGAGATCCAGTCACCTTTGTGACCGGGCATGGTAACCTGTTAGCCTCACCTACCCAAATAGCTCAGCAGCATCTCCTTCTGGGAACTGGGGAAGATAGAGCGGAGAGCTTGGTGGGGGAGGGGTGCAACTGGATTTCTTTCCTTTCTTTGCTTTTGGTTTGCAGGCTCTGGTGGACTTTGCTAGCACAGAGTGGTAAGATGAACTAAGGTCATGGCTGTGTGTTGGTAACAAGGAATAGATCAGGAAAATTGCTATATTAAGGAGATAGAGTTAATTGAGGGTAGTTGCAGTGTGGGAAGGGGTAAACTTGACATCAAGTTGGGCCACAGAAACAAAACAAGTGGGCACAAAGACAGTAAGTAGGTGTCTGGATGTGCACACATCCAAAGGATATGTTACAAGGAACTGGCTCGTGTTATTGAGGGCTGGCTTCACAAGTTTGAAACCCATGCCTAGAAGGGTGATTGCTGTACTAAGTGCTATCTCATTGTGTATGCTTATCGTGTGTTTCGTATGTGTGCAGACATACACAGATGCGTGTGTTTCATATGTGTGCAGACACACACAGATGCGTGTGCAGCTGTTCCTTTTAAACAACTTTTTTTTCTCCCTTTGTCAACAGCATTCTTAGGCCAGGGTAAAATTCCACTTTTCCCACTCCCAGAGATCTGGTTTTACGGCTTTTCAGTGTGTGGAAATAAAGGTCTCCAACTATAAAATGTTTCCGAGTCTGCGGGCATTTCCCTCTGGCAGAAATCACCACAGAGTAGACTCTCTGTCCTGACTGTCCTTCATAGTGGCCTGGGCTATTTTTTTAGACCCTACCTCCCAAAGATTCCAGTTTAACCAATCACAGAGGAGGCTTGACAGTGATACCATTTTTAAAGAACACGTCCATCATATGTACCAGTGTTTAGTTCCTGGGGTGGGGGGTGGGGGGGAAAGAGGGAAGAACCGCCACAGGCTCCTGAGGAAAATACAGAAGGGAAAAAGTAACCTCTCCTAAATGATCAGTCATTAGAGCTGTCCCTGTCACGCCCACAGGGACAGACTTTGGTACAAGTGGACCATTCCAGAGTCCAAGACTGGCCTCCAGCAGGGCAGAAACCACTTGTCATTCAGTCAAGAGGATGAGGGGAAGTAATTCTTAACTGTTTATTTCTTTTGTATGTTTGGGGGATTTGCTTGCATGTATGTCTTCACATGATGCATGTGACTGATGTCCTTGGAAACCAGAAATGGGCATTGAATCCCCTGGGGCTGGAATTCAATAAGTGCTGTGGGAAGCTACATAGTACTGGGAACCCAGCCTAGATCCTCTGGCAGAGCAGCCAGTGTTCTAAATTGCAGAGCTACCTCTGCAGCCCTGGGAAGTTTTGTTGGTTTTGATTGGCTTGGCTGTTTTTTTTTTATTTAAAGAATAAATAAATATTTATTTTTAAAAAAATCATAGATAACTTCAAAGAGTTGTTTTCATTACATGTATGTAATTTATATATTGCATACATGTAATGAAAATATGTAATTTTATTATCTTAAATCAGATCTTGAAACTACAACTTCCGGCCCTCAGCCCCCGAGAGACACTTGTGTTCCTCAAAACACAGTTTAGAGACCAAAGCATCATGTGCTAAAGTTACTTCTGTCTTTAATAAAAGCTAAAATTAGCAAAAGTTGTATCAAATTGAAACCAGCTGCCTCAAAACGCTCCACCAGCCCATGGCCTATTATTTCCTACTGAGGTTTCCCCTTCAGAGTCCCGACTAGAGTGACTCTCCATGGTGACTATATGTCACACTTCAACAGCAGCCTGAGAAGGGGAGAATTTTCCCCTCTTGAGCATAGATCACATTTTAAGAAATAAAATAAGGCTGGGCGATGGTGGTGAACACCTTTAAGCCCAGCACCTGGGAGGCAGAGGCAGGCGGATTTCTGAGTTTGAGGCCAACCTGGCCTACAGAGTGAGCTCCAGGACAGCCAGAGCTACACAGAGAAACCCTGTCTCAAAAAACAAAAACAAAGAAATAAAAGAAGTTGTTGGGTGTGGTGGCACATGCCTGTAGTGAAAGCACTGGTGGGCAGGGGCGCTGAGGCAGGAGTTTGAAGCCAATGTGGGTTATGTGACAGGACTTCTACAACAGGACAGGGTTATATGTCTTGGGAGAAGGTGGAAGGTCAACTAAAGACAGAAAGGGGCACAGAGAAAAGATTCTTGAGAGGGAAGGACGGTTGTGCTAGATGCTGAAATTAAGTGCATCAAATCCCCCTTTCCTTGCTATTTTAGATGTCTGAGAATACATCTCTATCAAGGCAAATAATGGCCATCAGCCATGTCCAAGCCTGGGAGTCCAACATTCAATAGAGCAAACTTCTGTTAACCATGCTTATGTGCTCCACATTCTGCAGCTGTCGGGGTGAGCCATGCCTTTGCCTGGTGTTGCCATGCTAGGCTCAGGAGCAGCCTGCCTTCATATTTTAGGCATCCTGGGCCCTAAGGGGCTCCTGACTGACCTGGCCTGCAGGTCACATTATTCGGGAGAACGAGGAGGGTCACAACCTGTGAATAAAGAATGGGCAAGAGAGAGACGACAGGACTCAAGGAAGCA
>NW_022196910.1:49912325-49921633 GCF_008632895.1 Mastomys coucha
TTAATCTCCGGGTTCTCAATTAGCTGGGGCAGGATATTTATCTCAGGGCTCTCATGGTTCCCAACACCTGACCAGCCGCCTGGACTTTTGAGTTATCGTCCTCTCATTTATGAGAATCTTTATATATGTTTTATGGCAACTCAGAGGAATGAAAGGAGACAATTCACTGAAAGGTTGAAAAAAAATCCTAGCATGTGGTGAACTCTGTTGACATTAGTTACTAGTATGAATTTCTTCTGTCCTCACAGTGTTTATATTCATGAAAGGCACTGAGAAGGTGGGATGTGTAAACTCGTGTAGTAAGTGCTGTTCGTCTGCTCTGTGCCTATGACTATTCTAGAGAATGAAAATGCAATGGGACCGAGTGATGAGCTCTTCTTAGAAGGTCTTGGTATTACTGTATCGCTGAGTGACATCAGGTCGTGGGGTCACTGAGTCATGGAGAGAAGGGAGACAGAAGTATGTGTTGGCATGGAGCATCGCTCTGTGGGAGGGAACGAGGCATGAACAAAGGGAAGGGGTATGAGAGTTCATGGAATGGCAGTTGTTAAGGAGTGAGGGGAGAACAGAGGAGGAAGGAGGCGGTGACTTGAAGCGGGCTCTGAGAACTTAGCCAAGGGTGTCCACTACTGCACAGGTTGGGGGGGCCACCATTTCCTTTAGAACCATCCTGATACCGCACTGACTCAGGATTCAGCAATGTCTGCTAGTCTTGCAGATGGGACTGGCGCATGTGCCTACAGTCACGAATACTGTCCAGAACGCAGGCTGCTCCCACAGGGTGTGTCCTGGAAGGAAGATGCAGCCAAGATTTTTAAAGATTTGGCCAAGAGCACGCCTCCAGAATGGCTCTTTCCAATGGAGCCTCGACTATATATCTAGATATAGAAAAGTATGCAAAGCCTGGTTTCAGGGAACATACATGTCTGTCGGGGAGATAAAAGATAGCAAGAATAAAACCAGCAAAGCCGCATTTGCCATTTATTCAAGATGGGCAAAAGAATGGATGCCTGCCCTGTACTAAAAGAGAAGCTTTAGCATGCGGGGGAGCGTGGGAAGTTGTAGGTGTCGATTACGTCACTGGAATTGGCACCTTCAGCAACTGGGCACTGTTTGAGACCTAGTCACTGAATGCAGTGTTGGGTGTCTAAGCAGCTCTCGCTGTGTGACTTCTGCCAGGTAGCATGTAATTTCCATTTAAAACTTCAAATGGTGAGCTCAGAATAGAGCAGACCCATGCTATCTGGACAGCTGGTTTCGGCTCCTAGGGCTTCTTTTAAGGCTCAGGGTCATGAACCTGAGATGTTTCTGACACTGTCACTTCAGGACACATGTCCTATGTGTCTCTTTGAAGTGTGGTTTTGAGAACTTTGTTTGTTCACCTTAATCACTTGCCTCCTAGCACGTTTTTTCTTTTCCTCTCTGAATGTCCAAAAGTGCTGAGTGTTACCAGCCAACTAATGGCTCAATTTGTCTCAAACAGAGCTGATTTCTGGATCTACCTCTTCCTCTCCACATGTGCTACTCCATGAGAGCTTTTGGTGCCAGCACAAAGAGTTATCTGTCTGCTGCAGCCCATGTACACAGTTTTGTTGAGTATTTTGGTGGCTGAGTATCTCCAAAGCCTCTGAGCTACTTCCTGTATTTGAGCATCTTTTTTGGTCTCGGTTTTCTGAGATAGGGTTTCTCTGTATAACATCCCTAACTGTCCTAAAACTCATTTTGTAGATTTGTAGATCAACCTAACCTCAAACTCACGTCAATTCTGCCTTCTGCTCTCTGCACTCTGCCCTCTGCCCTCTGCTGGGATTAAAGGCAAGCACCATCATGCCTGCTTTTGAACACTTCATTTTTACAACTCAAGTTCAGATCTTTTGATTTCATCCCTACTTATCTCCTCAGCTTGTAAAAATGATCAGATCCTGATTGATGGGACAGAAATTCACTACATCTCATTTCCTCTCAATGTGTATATGATAAGCTTTCTGTGTTTAAATCACAAATCACATTCCTTGGGCAAGAGCAGAGTAATAGGTCTTTGACAGGGCTTTAGCCAATCTTGGTACACCTGGTTATAGGACTGCGCAGAGGCATGCTGCCGATGTGTTCCATGTTTGTTTGCCCTATCCCTGGGTACTATCTAGTGAGGAAGACCATCAGAAGTTTCTGAGACTTAGCATAGCCTACTTCTCCCTAATTTCTTAGTCAACGCTCATCAATGCAATGGTGACAACTGACTGTCAACCTGTCACAATCTGAGTCACCTAGGAGACAGAACCCCTCGGCATGTCTGAAAGGGAATTTCTGGATTGGGTTCAGTGAAGTGGTGGACCTAAATTTGAGTATCATTGTGCCATAGGCTAGGTTCGGACACTGGGCTCTCTTGGCTTCCTAAATGTGAATACAATGTATCCAATTGTCTCGCCTTCTCTGCCATAGTCAACCGGAAGCCAAAGTGAGCCGGTTCTCACTTAAGTCGCCCCCTGTCAGACACTTAGTCACAGCAAGAAGAAAAGTAACAATCAATGGTTCACAAGTTCCCAAGCTGTTGGAAGGAAGGATAGAACCATGCCAGGTCACATGACTCGTTTTGAACTAGCTAACTGCTCTGCTGTTTTACAGTTTTGAAAACTTAAATCTCAGATTTTCATTTAGGCTCATCAGTATTCATCTGCTCTTTTCTATCTGAGTAAACTTCTCTTTAGCATGTCAGTACATATTCCCTATACTAATTATAAATTCCCTGTAACCCTGACATCAGAAGAACTCCATCTTTGATCATGTTATAACGATGTAAATACAGCACTTACTTACATGTAAAATTCTCAAAAGGGAAGAGGTTTTTAAAAATCATGTTGTCTACTTTAAATATATACACTAAAAGTGAAATTTTTAAAAATTAATGGTATCTTAATGTACTCGTTAGGGTTACTGTCACTGTTGATGGAACACCATGACCAAAAGCTTGGGGAGAAAGAGCATGTCTGGCTTGCACTTCACTGTTTATCCCTGGGGGAAGTCAGGGCAGGAACTCAACCAGAGCAGGACCCTGGAGGCAGGAGCTGTTAGAGAGGCCACGGAGGGCACTGCTTACTGGCTTATTCCTCATGGCTTCCTCAGCCTGATTTCTGGTAGAGCACAGGACCACCAGCCCAGGGATGGCTCCACCCACAGTAGGCTGGGCCTTCCCCATCAAGTATCAGTTAAGGAAATGCCCTAGAACCAGATTTTAAAGAAGCGTTTTCTTAGGTTCCCTTTCTTCAGATGACTCTAGCTTGTATCAAGCTGATATAAAACTACCAAGTACATTTAATGAAGGCCATCCCTAACACCTTGTGTTTGTTGTCTGTATGATATAAAACTAGCCAGTACATTGAGTAAAAGGCCATCCCAAACACTTTGTATTTATTGTCAGTATAATATAAAACTAGCCAGTACACTTAATAAAGGCCCATCCCTAACACCTTGGGTTTATTGTTTATGACTTCTTCTGTTTCTGCTTTGCAACTGGTTCTTGCTGTGTAGCCTAAGAGCTTATGGTCATCCTCCTGTCTCCTCCTCCCCACCTGGAAGTGCAGGAACTGTGGCCCCCATGTCAGCCACCATGCCTGGCTTTCTGAGGAAGCTTCCCTGTCCACGCCACCTCCTACCATCACCACGTCTGCCTTGCCTGCCTTTGCTTGTGGTTCTGTGCCTTTCCAGTGTTGAGAACAACCTTTTTAAGATCCGAGCAGTCTTGCTAGTTTCCATAGCAACATTCATTTTTCTTCTCATTAGAATGAAGGGAAATTACCTAGTCAGAACACCTAGCATTTGCAAACACTCTTCTGTTTTAGAATTTTGTGCCCTATAGCCCGTGAACTTTCAGCTTAAGTTTTAGCATTCATTGACTATATGAGCTAAGGTGTCTGTGTGTGTGTGTGTGTGTGTGTGTGTGTGTGTGTCTGTATATACAGACATATATGTATGGAGAGAGAGAGAAAGAGAGAGAGAGAGAAAGAGAGAGAGAGAGAGAGAGAGAGAGAGAGAGAGAGAGAGAGAGATTGCCTTATCAGCTTAGGTACAGAACAGCCACCTCTACCCCAAGCCTCTGCTTGTGAACTCAGCTTTGTCCGACAGGACTCTTCCCCGTGTGCAGAGTGTGGCATTGGACATCTGTGGTAAACCGTAACTTCAGTGACTCTTTCTCTATTCTGGCATGTGCTTCCCATTCCTCTGCTTCTCACCGTGTAGAAACTCAAGGGCTGGGTATTGGGAAGTTTCAGTGTGCAGTATAGAGACTGCCAGTGGTAAGATGTGCTTACCTTCTTCAGTTAACATAAAGCACCGAAGCCGTGCTCATGCTGTCATTAAGACAGTGTCATCGATTTGAGGCATGTGTATGTGGCGGGCATGTTTTTGACTTTGGATATTGAACATTTCCAAACTAAAAATAACTTCTGACCTGGGCAACAGTCCTCAGCATCCTCACTCAGTTTCAGCTGGGTTTCTAGACATCAAGTTCTTGGAAACAGCTCAGAAAGGCTGGAGTATCAGTCTGCAGGAGTGCATGCTTCCTGTATTTGGCTCAAAGTATTTTATCAACAGCTCTCCATAAAAAAAGGTACCCAGCATAAAAAAGCTCCACAGGGAGCTAGAACTCCTTCCTGCTCTGTCACTTCAGACTTGTGACATGCTTTTCAAATTTGTTTGATGTCAGAGACTCAGTCCCTCAGATCATGGTTTGCTGTCTGGATCCTTTAGGTTTATTAAGTAAGGTTCATTCTCCTTCCACAGCCCTGCCATGACTGTGGTCACCCTTGGGTAGTGGCTGGCATCCTGCTTGGGACTCTGTGGTGGTCTGGTTCCACATTGTCATTATGTTGGACTTGTTGTGCTCTGAGTGTGTGTGTGTGCACATGCGTGGATGTGTGTCCATGTGTCTGTGTGTGTCTATATATCTGTTTATGTAAGTGTGTGTGTTTATGTGTATATGACTATGTGTCTGTGAGTATGTGTGTCTATGTGTGTTTGTCTGTGTGTGTGAGTGTGCTTGTGTGTCTCTGTGTGTATGTGTGTGTCTATGTGTTTGTGTGTGTGTGGTATGTGTGTCTCTGTGTGTACATGTGTGTGTGTATGTGTGTGTGTCTCTGTGTGTACATGTGTGTATGTCTGTGTATGTGTCTGTGTGTCTGTGTGTGTATGTGTCTGTGTGTGACTGTGTGTGTCTATGTCTGTGTGTATCTATATATGTAAGTGTAGATATGTCTGTGTGTGACTGTATGTGTGTCTGTGTATGAGTGCATGCGTGTCTGTGAGTGTGTATGTGTGTGTGTGTCTATGTCTGTGTCTGTATGTCTATGTCTCTGTGTGTCTGTGTGTGTACATGTGTGTGTATTGCTGGAAACTGGACTCGGGGCCTCCTGCGGTCAGGCCAGTGCTCTGCTGCTGCACCGCACCCCCAGCTACCTCACTGTCATCCCTTCTTCTCCCTGTAGTTCACTCTCCAGACTGGACAGCAGGCAGAGTGATCATTGGAGAATATAGGTCAGTTCCCAGTGTCTCCATGCTTGGAAGCTCTAACTTCTCGGATTGGGGACAGAAGCAGAACTCTGAACAGGAAGAGTGGGGCCATGATGTGCCTCTGACGTGTCTCTTCAGCTGCACCTCCTAGCACGGCATGCTTCTGTGGCCACCATCTGCCTCAGGCCCTCTGTGAGGACCACTCTGACCGTCCCTTCGTGCCTGGTTGACTCCTGCCTGTGCTTACATGTAACTTCCTCTAGCATTCTCATCTAAATCTGTGTCATAGGCTCTATTGGCTTTGAGCCACTGTTTCTATTGAATAATCTCCTTAGGTGTATGTCCCATCAAGCTGTGACATTTAAAGAACTGGAGGCCATGTTTTTGCTTTTCGTTTGTTTTCTAGGTTAGCCCATATGCTTTTTATGTAGGCTGAAAAGTAGCATGTAATTAAATACTTGTTGGATGCTGAGACGGGTGGTCAACTTTATGCAGCATCATCAAGCCAAATGTGGTGCATGGGGAAATGCAGACATTGCAACCAAGAGGCACGCGCCGTAGGCTCTGTCCTGCCATTTAGCAAGTGTACGATCTGGGACACATCTTTTGACCTGTGTGTCCTCTGGCTGCCTTTTGTTTAAGTGGAGGGTCATTTCTAGACCTACTGAGAAAGCGTTAGAGCAAACAGCAGTGAGTTATTTTGGAGGTGCGTGTTTTGGTGCTGTGTGGTTGCTTGCCACCTTGTCCTGTAATGTCATCCCTGGGGGATTGTCCATCCATGACGAGCAGAGGATACAAGGTACTGAAGGACCTGGAACTTAGCCAGCACAGTGACTTGAGCACAGAGCCGATATGTGGCAGGAGAGTGGAAGAGTAGCGGAGGCTCGTGTGGTGAGCAGCCTGTGCCAGAGTCCCCTTGGACACACCCTGGGATGTGACACAGCACTGATGCCCTTACCAATTACTGTCCCATTTCCATGTGAAGGCCATGTGCTGTTCTGGGAAGACTCCCAACACACAGTACATTGAAATATAGCCCTAACATCACTGCAAAACAGGTTTGTGGCTTTAGAAACATTTTATAAATTCTTTATTTCCTTGTTATAGAATATAAATTAAAAACAGTAAAGTATTTCTTGTCAGTTTTAGAGTACTAGTGTGGAGAGCTGACTGAGGTAGCAAAGTACTCTGAAGATATATATGATATGGTGCATAGAAAATAGTGTTTTAATTAAAAACTGGGATAATCTGTCTAGTAAATAGAAGACCTCCTTTACACACGTATAAATTTGGTAATATATTTTTGCCAAATAATTCATGGCTTAGGAAGACAGAAATTTACATATGGATTTGACAACCGTTTTTTAATCGCCATCTGTCCTGTGGTCTAAATGGTCTTAAATGATTGGAAATCCTTGGATTTCTAAGGTCTAAAATATTTAGATCATATTCTCTGTGCTCTAAAATATTTAGACCGTATTCCATATGGTCTAAAACGTTGATTAGAATTTGCTAGGAATGAAGTAATTCACTGTGTTTTCATACTGATTGCTAAAATGTATGCAAATGTAATTATTCTTTTTAACACAGAGAAATCATCCATGTAAAATATAATATACCTTGTAATGAGACTAAAGTAGGAACCTTGCTTCTGGCTGACCCTGTCTGAGTAGATTCTCTCTTGATGATATTAATTGCTTTTAGAACTGCACCAAAATTTTAATAGCAGTGATTTAGTAAAATAGAAATCATTGTGCTTTATCTCTTCTTTATGTCAGAAGTAAATATTTTTAAAAATTAGGATCAGGAACGTTGATTCTCTTGTCTCCTAGTGGCGTGGAAGTTAAGAGGGACATCTGCGGTCATGGACATGTCCTATCTTCTTCAGGACTCCTCTGCTGATAGTTTTGTGCCCTGATGTTGCTTTCAAGACAATAGCATTTCCATCCTTTGTTACAGATTAAAATGGCTTCCGTGGATATGCAAGTCTTCAGTTCGGCTAAAACATCATTATGGTTGTGTTCTTCCAGCTGAAGTGTTTATACCCCATCTCAGAAGATTCTAATGAGATCGCAGTAGCCACATACATAAGTTCAGAGAGAAGTATTTGGCAAGAAACTAAACTCTGCCTTGATTTCCAAGGACCCAAACAAATTTTAAAATCTTGGCAAGAACTTATAAAGGGTTTTCGAAAGTCCTGGCAATTAATATCAAAAATATATGCTCCATATAATAAAGGCTACAGATCCTACAGGTTTACAATAAGTAATCTATATGGGCTTTGTAAATTGGTATGTGTTTGGACAGCTTGCCCTTTCAAGTATATGCTTCTGTGGTTTTGCAGTATTTCTACTGGATTGTGCAATCATTACTAAGTATAGGATCTCCCATCATTCTGGAAAGGAAAGCCAATGTCTGCCAGCAGTGGCTCCTGAAATTCCTCTTCTGCAATCCCCATCCCCTAGTCAACACACTGTCTCTGAATTTGCTTTTGGCTCATCAGTTGGATCATATCTACTTTTTGACCACTGTAGGCAACCCTTGAACATTCATGTACAAGTTTGTGTGTGAGCATGATGTTTTTAATCTTTGTGGGAACGTATCAGGTGTGGGATTGACAGTTTGCATTTGGTGGTATGAGATGACTTATAAAAAGTGAGCCGAAGTTAGCCGAGAGAAGAGTTGGAGGCAGGACTGGTTTACACATGCACCGCAATATGCTTCAAAGCCTTGCAGTGCCAAAATAAATAAATAAATACAACCATGATTGCGTTTGAGGAAAAATATCAAAAGCTAGAATCTGCAGATGCTTTCTCCAGGCTGGCGAGGGAGGCAGGAGTGCTGAGTGTGGACAGCTGAGACAGGGGGTTTATGCCCAGTTAACAACGTTAGATTTCATCACAAGTGCACTGGGAAGTCATCGGAGATGACATGAGAAAGACACGGCCTTCTGCCTCATTCCTGTGGCAAGTCAGAGTATCTGTAGGTCTTTTCTGAGGTGGTGGCTTGAGAGAGCATCAGGGCAGACAGGAAGAGCCAGCCAAGAATACAGGATAGGCACTGTATGGTCTAGCGGTCACACTTGGGCTCTGCAGTCATGGTGCCTGTTTCCCTGTGAACTTGGGCAGCTTTCCTGAGGCTCTTTAGGTCTCCTTTCGCACACCTCTGAATAAAAGACCATTACTGTTAGATGCCTTTTGAATTCAGAAGGCTGAGTGCATGTGTCTGTTATACTCCATTTTGTTTTCCCCACTGTGACACATACCCATAGAAACTGTTTAATGGGCCAGAGTTTATTTTGGTTCCCAGACATTGAAGACTTGGTCTATGATCACTCAATTCTGTTGCTTTGGGGCTCCCACAAGGCAGTGTGACCTGATTGGAAGCACGTGGTAGAGCAAAGCAACATACCCTTGTGATGGACAGGAAGCAGAGTCGAAAGGAGGACTAACATAAGACATGTCCTTCAAGGGTCTACCACAGTGACCTATGACCCTTCATCTGTGCAGTCACCAATAGGTTAATTCATAGCATCCTGATGACTCTGTCCAAGATGAAGGTAGTACCCTTGTGGTCCAGCAACAGCAGCTGGGGATCAAGCTCTCCCCGTAGGAGCCTTTGGTGAATACTTCATAGTCATACCACAGTGTATAAAGCATCTAAAACAGATCTTGGCACTAATTAAATGTCAGAGACCAAACTAGCACAGAAGTAAAACTATTTTTTTTTATTTTTTGGTTTTTCGACACAGGGTTTCTCTATGTAGCCCTGGCTGTCCTGGAACTCACTCTGTAGACCAGGCTGGC
>NW_022196910.1:49921698-49927162 GCF_008632895.1 Mastomys coucha
CTCAGAAATCCACCTGCCTTTGCCTCCCAAGTGCTGGGATTAAAGGCGTGCGCCACCACTGCCTGGCAAGTAAAACTATTTTAAAGCAATGATCCTAGTAACCTAAAACAATATGATAAACAAATTGAAAACACAGTGAAATAAGAAATACAATCAAAGCTATACCAGGATAAATCCTAGGAAGCCGATGGTCTTCAGTTCGTGGTGCTGCATATGTTTGTGCACCATTCCTGTTAGAGGCTGCAAACACAATTGACAGTTGACAACGCCACTGTCTGTAAGGTGGTGCTGGGTCGATGCCAGCCTTGTTTCTAAGATTCAGCTATGGGATGATTTTGTTTTTGACTTAGAGGAGGCACAAAGATGGGGCAGGGGGTTAAGGCGGTGGGACCTGTTGCTCCACGGCCCAGGATCCTCTGCCCAAGCAGTGGGAGCACAGGTCTGAGTCAGGAGAGGCTTCATATGCTTAGACCTCCCCATTCCACAAATGCTCCCTGTTCCTGAGTGGGAAGAGTCTGTCCTGCCTCCATCATTCCTAGGCTCTGTGAAGGAGGCATGGATCCACCATGTGCAGGATACCCATGGTTTCATATGTCTGGGTTTTGAGAAGTCTGATTGGCCTGTGATGATTGTGGCATTTAAGAAACTGCTTTGGGACCCCGCTGGAGGAGTTAGGGGAAGGACTGAAGGAGCTGAAGGGGCCTTATCTGGCATCAATGGGAGGGGAGGCCCACGGTCTGTGAAGGCTTGATGCCCCAGTGTAGGGGAATGCTAGGGCAGTAAGGATGGAGTGAGTGGGTGGGTGGGGGAGCATCCTCATAGAAGCAGGGGGCTGGGGGATGGGATGGGGGGGTTGTAGAGGGGAAACTGGGAAATGAGATAACATTTGAAATGTAAATAAATAAAATGTCCGAGAGAGAGAGAGAGAGAGAGAGAGAGAGAGAGAGAGAGAGAGAGAACTGATTTGGGTTCCCGGTTGGCACTGAAGGTTCCATCAGACCAGGAAGGAGAGGGCCACCATACACTTCACAGATTTTTAGTAAGCAACACAGTGCACTACCCTCTCAGAGCCCCGCAGTCCTGTAATATGTTGTTAGGCAGGGTTAGAACATGACGCTGTGCTAGCAAAATAGAAACAGAACCAACTTCTAGGACCACCCTGATATGTAGCATGGCCATTTACACCAGCTTAGGGGCACTTCCCCCCATGCCGGGTAGTTTTATGTCAGCCTGACACAAACTAAAGTTGTCTGAGAGGAGACAACCTCATCTGGGAAAATGGCTCCTTAAGATTGTGCTGTAGGCAAACCTCTACGTCATTTTCTCAATTAGTGATCCTTGGGGGTAGGGGGAATCCCAGCCCATTGTGGGTGGGGCCATCCCTGGGCTGGTGGTCCTGGGTTCTATAAGGAAGCAGGCTGAAGAAGCCATGAGGAGCAAACCAGTAAGCAGCATCCTTCCATGGCTTCTGCATCAGTGCCTGCCTCCAGGTCCCTGCCCCACCTCCAGGTTCCTGCCCCGCCTCCAGGTCCCTGCCCCGCCTCCAGGTCCCTGCCCCGCCTCCAGGTTCCTGCCCCGCCTCCAGGTTCCTGCCCCGCCTCCAGGTTCCTGCCCCACCTCCAGGTTTCTGCCCCGCCTCCAGGTTCCACCCTCACTGCTTTTGATGATGAACTATGAAACTCTGGGTGAAATAAACTCTTTTCTCCCACAAGTTGGTATTGATATTTAATCACAGCAGTAGAAACCCTAAGACACCCATCAAGGCAGTACATTGTTGACCTAATGCTGTCGCTCTTTGGGTTTCAGGAGCAAAATTCCAAAAGAATACTGCTGCTTTCTTCATGTGCTAAATGTACTCATGAGCGCATTTCAGTAAGAGGAAGCCGATTTAGAGTTGTCATACCAGTTATGAGGGTGTCCCAGTGTTTGTTTCTTAGGAGTTATATTGTAGCACTAACGTGGGCCTATGGAAGGAAGCAAGGTCACCTCAGACCAGTGGTTCTCAGCCTTCCTAATGCTGCCACCCATTAATACAGTTCCTCATGTTGTGGTGACCCCCTTCATGAAATTATTTTCATTGCTGACTTCATAGCTGCAATTTGGCTACTGTTACGAATTGTAGTGTAAATATCTGCTATGCAGGACATCTGATCTGTGACCCCATGTGAAAGGGTCATTCAACCCATAAGGGGTCACAACCCACAAGTTGAGAACTGCTGTCTTGAAGCATGGTAGATGAGGGCAAAGCAATCAAATGGGAGAGTAATTTAAAAACTGAAGAACGCGTTGGTGAGATGGCTCAGGAGATAAGAGCACTAATTGCTCTTCCAAAAGTCCTGAGTTCAAATCCCAGCAACCACATGGTGGCTCACAACCACCCGTAATGAGATCTGACGCCCTCTTCTGGTGTGTCTGAAGACAGCTACAGTGTACTTATTTATAATAATAAATGAATCTTTGGGCCTGAGCGAGCAGGAACTGAGCGAGCAGAGTTGACCAGAGCAAGCAGAGGTCCTAAAGTCAATTCCCAACAACCAGAAGAAGGCTCACATCTATACAGCTACAGTGTATACTCATATACATAAAATAAATAAAATAAATTGTTTAAAAAAACCTGAAGGGACACTGATTGTATATATAGTTACTTTTACTCCTCCTAATATGGAATAATGAAGCATGATCTGAAGCGGACACCCCAGAGAAGAAGCATCAGAGTTCTGACCTAGCATTTAATTAGCACCAATGTGTGATGCTCGATCTGGAACCAACTTTAAGAAGTCCTGCTAGAGCCAGCCTGTACAATACTCCCCTAGGAGGCCCGTGAGCACTTGAGGTTTTAACAGTTTTTTCCAGGTCGTGAAGAGGCCACAGCAAGGCAGTGGGTGTCATCTGACTAGACACTGGAGAAATGGCCACAGTGCGCTGCCCGAGAGAAAGGGGGGCCAATCTGGTGGTTTGAGCAGGTCAGAACAACTGAATGAGACAGCCCTGAAGCGGGTCCCTCGAGAGACAGTGGGGGGCTCATCCTGTGACAGGGTAAAAGAGAAAGCTGGTGGTGGTCAGCAAATTTACCAATTACACTTCTTAAAATAATATTCCTACATCATACAGTGTCCAGGGCAGGAACCCAAGGGCTGCATCACACAAAAGGTTGCCATAGGATTTGAACTCAGGCCATAGCTATTCGGAGGCTTCACTGTGGCTAGAGGGTCCTGCCTCACGATTCAGTCATGTGGCTCACACATCTGTGCCAGTTTAGGGCAGGAAACCTCTGTTCTACTATGCTGTCCTGATCTAGGGGATGGCTTCTCAAAGACGGATGACCCTAAAGAGCAGGCAGTGGAAGCCATGATTCTTCTGTCACCTGATGTTTTGTTGTTGTTGTTGTTGTTGTTGTTGTTGTTCTGTTTTAATTTCCACCATGTTTTATAGATTATAAGCACAAGGTTAACATGGTGGGTGTGAAATGATAGGAGAGAGACTGCTGGGAATTTCCCTCTTCGAGCAGCAGCTCAGCCAGGGCCCTGGAGCCACTTTGTGTTTGGAGTAGGTACCTCTGAGTAAGCTAACAAGCTCCCCTATCTGTGAGTATGTGTAAAATTACTTTACTTAAACAGCAAAATTACTTTACTTAAAATGGTCTTTACTTCAATAGTTAAGTATGTAAAATCCATGTGTATGGTATGATAAGTGGATATTAGCCCAGAAGCTCAGAATACCCAAAATACAATCCATAAGCCACAAGAAACTCAAGAAGAAGGAAGACCAAAGTATGGATACTTCATTCCTTCTTAAAAGGGGGAACAAATTACCCATGGAAGAAGTTGCAAAGACAAAGTATGGAACAGAGACCGAAGGAAGGACAATCCAGAGACTGCTCCACCTGGGAATCCTTCCCATATTCAGTCATCAAATCCAGACACTATTGTGTAGGCCAGCAAGTGATGGCTACAGGAGCCTGATATAGCTGTCTTCTGAGAGGCTCTGACAGTACCTGATAATACAGAAGTAGAGGCTCACAGCCATCCATTGGACTGAGCACAGGGTCTCCAATGAAGGAGCTAGAGAAAGGACCCAAGAAGCTGAAGAGTTTGCAGCCCCTTAGGATGAACAACAATATGAGCTAACTAGTACCCCCAGAGTTCCCAGGGACTAAACCACCAAACAGAGAGTACACATGGTGGGACTCATGGCTCCAGCTGCACATGTAGCAGAGAATGACCTAGTCAGTCATCAATGGGAGGAGAGGCCCTTGGTCCTGTGAAGGTTCTGTGCCCCAGTGTAGGAGAATGGCAGAGCCAGGAAGTGGGAGAGGGTAGGTTGGTGAGCAGGGGTAAGGGGGAGGGAACAGAGGTTTTATTTTTTTATTTTTTACTTTGGAGGGGAAACTGGGAAAGGAGATACCATATGACATGTAAGTGAAGAAAATATCTAATAAAAAAAAGAAATCCATGTGTAATGGAATGTTGATGAGATTAGAGCTTTGAGAAATTATTGGGACTGTGTGGAACTATGCTACCTTCCCCACAATCCGACTCCACCAGAAATCAGGCAGATGAAGGCTGCCGGGGTCAGGATGTGAGGTGGCGGCAAGTCTAGGAGAGGTGACAGTTGGGACTCTCTCTTGTGGTCACAAGACAGTGGCCAGAGTTATTAGCTGGCAGATAGACCAGAGGAAAAGGTTTTTGTATGAACCAATCGATATTAGGTCATCCATCCACATTTCAGCCTCTGACCTAAATAATCCCGGGTGTCTGCGATAGGCAAACTGACGTGAGTGCTCATAGGATCGCCGTGGTGATACTAAGAAACCTTGGTTAAAAAAAAGAAAAATGTATTTGCACTTCAGCATTTAAAAAGATGACTGTGGCATGTTTTAAGCTAGACACTCAGAGATCCGTTGGCACCTTGGTACCCTGTCTCTTCCTTTCAAATATGGAGAAATGATTGACATCTCAGAGTGACTTTTCTCAGCATAGTTTTCAGGGTGACTATCCTGTGACTCATATTTACTAAATAAAACATCGCAGTCTCTGGCTTCCCTTACTGCATCTACATCATTTCTTCAGGGACGGTAGAGTCTGTACATATTTATAAAGGCTATACTCCAGGCTCCAGAAGGCTTCCCGGGTTTCTTTTCGTTCTGAGTTCCTCTTGTTTTTTTTTTCCTTTCCAAAATGATACTTTGAAAAGCAGCATCTTTGAAAGAGACATAAAAATGATCTGTCATTAATGCATCTACACACTTTGAAGGAGCTGAGCGGCCTGGAAGCACTCATGTCAGTTTGCTTATCGCAGACACCCGGGATTATTTAGGTCAGAGGCTGAAATGTGGATGGATGACCTAATATCGATCAGTTTGTGCAAAAACCTTTCCCTCTGGTCTCATCTGCCAGCTAATAACTATGGCCACCGTCTTGTGACCACAAGAGCCCCAACTGTCACCTCTCCTAGACTTACCACC
>NW_022196910.1:49927172-49928919 GCF_008632895.1 Mastomys coucha
CCCCCCCCCGCCCCCGTCGCCTTCATCTGCCTGATATCTGGTGGAGTCTGCCTTGGTTTTGCCTTCTCTATTCCAGCAGCCAGCACCCAGCTCTTCTTCAGCCTTGCTTCTTGCCCACCCTTTTGGGTAGGAAACCCCAAACTAGAATGTCCAAGAAGTTTGGAGGCTGTCTCTCAACAAGGCTCAAAGCCACACTGAGACACCGAGACCAGGTTTTACACAAGCGTGCTTGTTTGGCTCACAAACTGTTTTCAAAATCTACAAATGTTTCCATAACATATAGTCTTAACTTTTTGTGAGATGCCAAGAGACTTGGCATCTTGGAGCCATATTCCCGTAATCAGCAGGGTATAGGTTGCCCTCCTTCCAAGGGCTCATGCCCCCCATACTGCTTCAAGCAAGCTTTGCCCTCAATACACATTCCGACCCAGGAAGCAACAGAGGATGAGCCCACTCTCAGGGGCAGAGACCTACGTTTCCCTCTCGTGGGCAGTCTCTTCCTCACCGCCTCTTTCGCCACCGCCATATTACTTTTCCTGTGGCAACAAAAGGTCCAGTCCCCTGAGCGAAGTGGAAGATAAGAGTTCCACAGTAATCCATGTATTTGAATACAGCAAAAGCCTAGTGTGTTAGGAAAAGGGAAGAGCAGCGTGGAAGAAGCAGTCACAGATTCAGTCCAGTGAGACTGCTGTCTGTGTGTGTACGGTTAACTGGCTCCTGTCAAATGCACCTTAAAGCTGCAGTGCAGAGGTTTTAATGAAGGCATTCTCTTACGTGTGGCTACAGCTCCTGTGACTTGAAGCTTGCCATTTGTTGCCGTGTTTAGTGTGAGTGAGTGCTAATGGGCATTTGCTTGAGGGACTGTGGTGTACCAGGTTCTCTGCCCTTTAAAGCTCTATCTGATCTTCAGAAGCCTGAGGGACGAGGGATGCAGTCCCTAGCTCGTCCACTGGGGTCCCTGGGCTCAGTCCAATGGTTATGGCTGGCTGTAAGTATCTGTAAGTATTGGTCAGGTGTTGGTAGGACCTCTTATGGAACAGCCATATCAGGCTCCTATCAGCAAGTGCTTCTTGAGAGTTCCCAGGGACTAAACCACCCACCAAGGAGCACACATGGAGGGAGCCAGGACTCCAGGCTCCCAGGGACTAAACCACCCACCAAGGAGTACACATGGAGGGAGCCAGGACTCCAGCTCCCAGGGACTAAACCACCCACCAAGGAGTACACATGGAGGGAGCCAGGACTCCAGGCTCCCAGGGACTAAACCACCCACCTAGGAGTACACACGGAGGAATCCAGGACTCCAGGCTCCCAGGGACTAAACCTCCCTCCAAGGAGTACACACGGAGGAATCCAGGACTCCAGGCTCCCAGGGACTAAACCACCCACCAAGGAGCACACATGGAGGGATCCAGGACTCCAGCTCCCAGGGACTAAACCACCCACCTAGGAGTACACATGGAGGGATCCAGGACTCCAGGCTCCCAGGGACTAAACCACCCACCAAGGAGTACACACGGAGGGAGCCAGGACTCCAGGCTCCAAGGGACTAAACCACCCACCAAGGAGTACACACGGAGGGAGCCAGGATTCCAGGCTCCCAGGGACTAAACCCCCCACCAAGGAGTACACACGGAGGGATCCAGGACTCCAGCTCCCAGGGACTAAACCACCCACCAAGGAGTACACATGGAGGGATCCAGGACTCCAGGCTCCCAGGGACTAAACCACCCACCTAGGAGTACAC
>NW_022196910.1:49929205-49939934 GCF_008632895.1 Mastomys coucha
CTAAACCACCCACCTAGGAGTACACATGGAGGGATCCAGGACTCCAGGCTCCCAGGGACTAAACCACCAACCAAGAAGTACACACGGAGGGAGCCAGGACTCCAGCTCCCAGGGACTAAACCACCCACCAAGGAGTACACACGGAGGGAGCCAGGACTCCAGATGCATATGTAGCAGAGGATGGCCTTATCTGGCATCAATGGGAGGGGAGGCCCTTGGTCCTGTGGAGGCTTGATGCCCTAGCATAGGGGGATGCTGGAGGGGTGAGGCAGTAGTGGGTGAATGGGTGGAGGAGCACCCTCATAGAGGCAAAGGAGATGAGGAGGGAGGATGGGATGGGAGGGTCGTTGGAGGAGAAACCCAGAAGGGGGACATCATTTGAAATGTAAACAAGTAAAATGATTAATAAAAAAAAAAAAAGAAGAGGATGAGGCAGGGGGATAGTACTTCATACCCAGCGTCATCACCCAGTGACCTTGGACAAGCTGGGTATTTTCTGTAGCTCAGTTTGCGTGTCTGAAAGATGAGACCGTCTGTAATAATGGCTTCCAAAACCCCAGCTCCGATTTTCCATAGTTACAGGGAGCTATGTACAGGTTTTGTTAGCTTCTTGATTTCTGCGCTAAATATTTATTGAGGCCTTTCGCTTTGTAAGGAATGTGTCCTCTCAAAGGTGTCCTTTGTTTTCAGCATCTCCAGAAGAATACAGCCACACTCTCCCAGTTTCTGCCTCCTGGGCTCATGAAGTTTTCTGTTTGCTCACTCTTTATTTTCTTTTAATCCGTTGCTTCTGACTTTCAAATGTCCTTCCAGAACTGAAAGATTAGCCTGTAGAGGAAACCACAGCCAGAGGGTGCAGAGCAGCAGTGGACTGCTCAGTCCTCACTATTGTCCCTCGGGACTCACTGGACCTGGCGGCAAGCTCAGGCATCCCAAGGTTAGGGTTAGGGTTAGGGTTAGGATTGGCTCTGCGGCTTGTTCTCGTGATGCACTCTCTAACTTCAGATATTTAGATGCAAAGCATCCATAGCAGCTTTCCATTTGTGATTGTTCCATAAGACAATGGGCAGAGCAAATCTGGGAGAGGAATTGGGCCACAGGGTGGGCTGGCTGGTATGAGCAGACAGCTATTCAGAGCTCTGATGACAAGCTGCAGATGTGAGAGGATCATTTTCTGTCATTTGCTGAGACAGTTAACTTCCTCCCAAATGTGGCCAGTGCTATTATTAAAGATAGCGCTTGTGCTGTTTAGAATGCAAGGCACTACAGGGTCCTTTTGCCAAATGCAAGTCCAAGCATGCCGGTTTACCTAGAAGCAGGGAGAAGGGCAGAACAGATTAGCAATCCCACAACTAGTCATGAGGCTGTGTACTCCCTGGTGTGGAGATCTGGCCTTGCTTATTAGACTCCCACCCTGCTGCTTTCTGGATGAATGTAAATGGGGAACTGAAATGGAGGATCACATGCTTCCTAGAGTCTTGTTTCCTAATGAGCCACTTCCTGAAGACTCCCCTCTCATACTCAGATGTCATCTGTATTTCTATGGAAGCTTGCTAAGTGCACCTGTAATATACAGTTCATACATTTCCTATTACAGTAATTGTCAGCTGCTAAGCTAGCTTCTGTTACATAGAGTTTTCATTGATTTGTCTCTGTGCATAATTAGAGGAAAACATGGAGAATTTAATGTTACCTTCTTATATGTTGAAATTAGAAGGTCTCAAAAGGCAGAATTATAGTAAGCTTGGTTATGGATATATTTGGTTATGGATATGTCACTTTTATTTGATTCATCCGTGGGAACAGCCTCCATTCTGAAAAATAATGTGGAAGTCCCCATGAGACCACGGCAGAATAGTGGGGTTTGCAAGTCAGGGACAGGGAAACAGAACAGTAGCAAAGCGCCGTTGACATGGGAGACTCCATTCCCATGAGGAAACAGAACAGTAGCAAAGCATGGGTTGACGTGGGAGACTCTATTCCCATGAGGAAACAGAACAGTAGCAAAGCCCCGTTGACATGGGAGACTCCATTCCCATGAGGTTTGAAACAGAAGGGTGGGCATGATGACCTGGTTTTAGGAAACACTAGTTAACCTGGGAATCAGTTTAGTTCTTTGAACTTTTGGGTTGATTATAACATCAGGCACAAGTGTCTATTTTGGTTTGTTCTTGGTTGTTGGGGTTTATCATAAGAGCTCAAACGAGTGACCCCCATAAATTTTATTTAATAGAGGTGAGGAAGGATAAAATGCTGGTGTCAGGTTTTAGATTCCCCTTACAGTTCTATGAATTAAAAGCAAAAGTCTCATCAGTCAGTCTCACACTTGCTCATCCTGGTCTATCAGAGTATATATGTGTGTGAGTACCATGGGCTGGAGAGGGGTTGGAATTAAAAATTCTTTATTTTACCAGAATACTACTTGTATCACAAAGATGTCGTAGTTGAGGAGCCAAGCCTTCTACAGTCAGTGAATGGTAAAGTCCTGCGGCTCTGGCTCCCGTTAAAACTTGAGGGAGATTTAGATGGAACCATTTCAGTTTTCCTTTCAATTGAATGATATACCAGTTTTGTTTTTAAATGACTATAAAGCTTTTAAGCAGATCTAACAGTACACGTTGGAAAGGTAGTTTTCACTCACAATTTCTGCTGTATCAGAGTTGGGGGGAATCCAGGAGATTATATATTTGTAGGTGGATGCTAAAATGTGAACATTTAGAAAGTTGTAGAGTTAGTAATGAAAAAATGAACACGGTTTTCCACTTTACAGCAAGCCAGGATTAGTCCAACAGCAGCAATTAACCAACCAAGGCAGCTGCAGAAGAAACACCAGGGAAAGGGGCCATCTCTGTAGGTGCCTAGGACAAAGAGTAGCAAAATGTATCCATTTGAATCTGTAGCGCACTCTGGCCACAGCTTGTGGGCTGTACAAAGATCATTGGGGCCAAGTTCTAGCCTTGTGGGCTTTTTTTTTTAGTGGAGAAAAAGATAAACGACTATGTGCCAATGGCTTTTCTTGTTGCTGTGTCCAAATACCTGTATCAAAGCAAGTTAAGGAACAATGGTTTGTTTGGGCTCAGGGTTTGAAGGGATATAGTCTCTCCATAGCAGGGAAAGCCATGGTGGCCAGACCATGAAGTAGCTGGTCACATTGTATCCACGGTCAGGAAGCAGAGGGCAGAGAATGCCTGTGCTCATTGGCTCACTCATTTTACCCTCTTGATGCAGTCTGGGACCCCAGCCCATGGGGTACTACCACCCACATTTGGAGAGTGGTACTTCTTTCCTCAATTACCACCCCAGCAGACATGCTTGGTTATCTGCCTTCGAGGTGATTCTAAATTCACAGTAAAGGCTACATAGCTACATAGTTCTAATGTCAGCTGATCTGTGGCTGTGTTCAAAGCCATTTAGGACAGGCTAAGGGCAAATAAGAAAATTTCCTGGCTTGGAGTGGGTGGGCTCTGACAATACAGGGTCCTTAGAGACTTCATCCCAGGATTACTTCTTGCTGCTGATATGTTTTCCTACCACTATTAAATAGCCTAATGAATCCTGGGCATCAGCCCCACCATCTTGGGCAGATTTCCTGCAGAATCAATATTAAGATGCACTTTCATAGAGTAATGCTATGTAGACAAATGGATGATTTCATAATTTCTGATAATGATTTATAGAGTTCCTAAATTTATACAAGTAATTTCAGGTCCTCTAAAGAATAAAGGCTGCAGACAGAGCTCTATAAAACTTCATGTGTCACAGGCTAATTGCCCTAGAAAAAGAAAGCAAGCTTGGAACAAATTTATGATTTAAAACAAAACAAAACAAAACAAAACATTCCTTCTAGGTTAGGTGTGAGACTATTATCTGGTAACTAAAGGTTATAAATTGGGAATGGACAATTTTTTGTAGGTCCAAGGACAAAAGATAAAATATTGACTAGTTTATCTATACAAAACTTCAAAATAAGACACAAGGCAGATGATTGTCTCTTAACAAAAAGGTGCTAAGTTGTGACATAAAGATTATCACTTTAAACTTATAATAAACTCATGGAGCTAGTAACAAAAACATAAATGTTTAGTCAGATACTAGTCTAATGGAAAGGCATGTAAATAAATCTGCTGTTATTCCTTAAGCCTTACTGATTTATGACATGAATTACTCCTTTAAACTTACTATGAACTCATTGGAATGTGAAAGTACTTAGAAAATCATGTAATCAATTATCCTGTTGTAATAGTTCTACTGATAGTTGTATGAGGTGATTATTTAGAGACAGTATATATACTGAGAACATAAAATGAAGGTTGTTGGAGCTTCTTTTTCTGCTTCATCCAGAGTGAGTGACTATTTTTTCTGCATTTTTTTCTCCTTTCCTTCTTTCATTTATTCTCTTCTTTTCTCTCTGGTTTACAAAGAGTTAATGAGCTCCAAGTCTCTTACCTGGCCAGCTAGGAGTCCTTGAGCCAGAGAGAAAAGAGCCCTAGCAACTAAAACTTCTTTACCTAATCCCCTGCTGCTAACAGCAGCAGAAGTTAATTGCCAGAAACCAGCGGGTTTTAGCCACAGAATAGCAAGAGAGTTAAGTTTCCAGAAGCCTTCAGCTTCAGTTCTGGCCCCCAGAACAGTAAGAGGGAGCTAGAAGACCAGAGATAGCAGTCTTTGTCCCTTGTCACCTCAGCAGTACCTGTAAACGCTGGGGCTGGTCCCAACATGGCTGCCCCTGAAAGAGTTGTGAAATCTGCTAGGGACAGTACAGATGAGGGTGATTCTCAGGGGATTGGAATTGGCTGAATTCTGGGAAATACTTTTGGAAGCATTTTAAATAAGTCTTGGACAAAGCAAGGGAGAACTGGGGGTGTCTAGAGGCACCACCACTGTGATTACTCTTCTTACTGAATACCTATTTACTCTGTTCCAGTGTAGTTAAGTTTGCATCATTCTAAGTGATGACCCTGTTGCTGAACATGGGACATTTTGCATTAAGACATCCAATTTCTTAGTGAGCAGAAGATACACAGAAAGTGTCTTGGGCATGGTAGGGTGGTTACCCCCACAGACAGATCTTTCCCTCCAATTTTTAATGTCTCCAGGTAGGAAGAATTTCAATTTAATTTGTCTCCATAGGGAACCAGTAGCAAAAAGTTTAGAGAGCACTTCCTTTCAGCTTCCTGTCTTGCCCTCTCTCATTTTTGTTCCTCTACCTCTCCTCTCTTCCCCTCACCTTCCCTCTCCTCTCCCAGATCTCTCATGTCTAGTCCAGGACTAATGATTCTCTCCTATTTGAAGTGTTTAGTATACTTTTAACATGTCTTAAATGGAAAACTTTTAATAACCAAATTCTTTTCCAATAGCCATGTCCAAACAAACCTTGAGAATATTTCCAGGTATACCCAGTAATATGAAACTTACGATGTCTGAAATCCAGTGAAACCAGAAACACTAAACATGCAAAGAAGCAGGCATGGATGTAGGACCCAGCTGTTGGTTTTCACATGTCACTTCGACAGGTCCAGAGACCTACGGTTTAAAGGAGAATGGCTCCTCAGCTGCTCGTGTGTTCAAATACTTAGTCCACAGAGGGTGGCTCTGTTGGGGGAGATTGTGGGACTAATCGAAGTAGAGCCTTATAGCATGCTATGCTCTCTGCTTCATGGTTGCAGGCTCACAACGGAGTAAGCCATAAGCCCGTCTCTGTGCCTTCCTTGCTGAATGTAGCCTTTTAAACTGCAAGCTGAAATAAACCTTGTCCTTTAAGTTGTTCCTCTAATACTTCGTGTCAGAGAGGAGAAGAGAAAAAAAAAAAAAAACTAAGACAGGCACATCAGATGTGCCTCTCCATCTTTCCACGGAGATCTGAAAGGCCAGATTCTTATACATTTGAAACCCCAGGGATCTGAAGCACCAGCTCCAAATGTTCTAAAGTTGTCCCCTTGAAGGTTGATGCCTAAGAGCATCTTCTCTCAGAGCTGATCTTTTGCCACTCTGTAGCCTGGAGTCTGAGATGATTCTGGGTCCTTCTGTCATGATAGCCTGTGTCTGCCACTGTCCCAGCACAGCCCTGTCAGGTGTTGTCAGAAGCTAGTGCACTCGTTTCTGCCTTCTTCAGCTTCAGACCCAGTATCTTGTTGGGCATTCTGTTTTCTTTCATGTCAACCATCAACCTAAAACTCCACCAGTCTCTGTCTCCCGGGCATTGTTTTACATGACCAACAGATGTGTTAGGTGGGGCTCCCAGCAGTCCTGTTAGCTGGAAACCCACAATACCAGATTTCCAATACAATAACCACAACAGCTGTCAGCAAGCTGGGGCAGCTGGCCACCACAGCGAGAAGCCTGGTCTCCTGATGGGAGGAACAGTGTCTTCCTTCTTGTGTGGTAAAACTTAGCAACAGCATCGTAACACAGCTGCTTGAGGTAAATGCTTATGTACCTTTCTAGTTCCTAGTTTGGAGGTCACTGCATTAGTTCAACAAGTACCTTGTCCTTCCAGGGTGGGTGAGGGCCAGGAACCTCAGGACCATGTCTTGGTCATTATGAGATCTTGTTCTGAAGCCACCCTTTCCCAAGCACACTTCTCAAATTTTCATTTCATTAAAAAAAAAAAAAAAACTCTTTAAAAAAAAAAGGCATCTTGCCTTCCAGAAGAAAAGTGGACATTGTCTTATTTTTGAAGGATACAGAATAATTTAGGGGGTGCATTATTCCCATATCTTTAGAAGTAAAGCTCCAGTGTTATGCATGTATTGTCTCCACAGTTCTCATAGTGTGTCAGGCATTCACGGGTGCTTATAAAGCTGGGTAGGGAGGGCGTGACTAGATGCTAAGTGACCCTTATTTTAAGGTCCTGAAACTAAGCTCCAGGTAACTTGTCAAGGTCGTCTTTCCTCCTCGTCCTGCTCCAAGTGACTAGAAATACAAGACATCCGTATTGTCTGCAGCTAAAAAGAGAAGGCTGCCTTCATTCTCAGCTGCGGACTTGGAAGACTCCCTTTCTAGACTCTGGAGCTGCAGCAAACCAAGCTAGCTTTTATGAAGGTCTTGGTTCTTGTGGTGTGAAGTTTGGGAGGGAAGGAGGACATCTTTGCCT
The DNA here is from genome assembly GCF_008632895.1 of Mastomys coucha. Taxonomy (NCBI): domain Eukaryota; kingdom Metazoa; phylum Chordata; class Mammalia; order Rodentia; family Muridae; genus Mastomys; species Mastomys coucha. The sequence continues at coordinate 49,936,299 of NW_022196910.1, forward strand.
TTGCCTGAACTATCAAGTCTTCCGGAAGTCTGTCAGCTCTGTCAGGATCTATATGTTCATGTATGTACTCGTGCACACACACACACACACAGACACACACACTCCAGAACAACAAGTGTTGAACTGCTTAGGATTTTTTAAGTGATGCACATACACATACACACAAACAATGTCAAGTGCATTTCTATATATGAACAACAAACAGAAGATGAAGGTTTTAATTTACTCCTTCAGTTTTTATTGGTCTGCAACTCAGTTTTGTTTTGTTTTTTTCCAAAAGAGTCTGGAACAAATGGTACTTTTGGGAAGTTCGTATTCTTTTCTGTGAGCTTTGTCTTCATCCCTCATTCCTAGCTGCCTGCTCTGCCCAAGGGGCTTTCAAAGCAATTGGTGTGGGAACCACCCCCTTAGTAAGAAATAGAGAGAAGGGACTGTCCACAGTCCAGTCTGCCTGCATTACTGTAGAGAAGACAGGAACATAATGGAACCCTCTAGTGAGTCTTCCTCAGAGGAAGAGCAGTGTGAAGAGAAGTTTCTGACTCCACACGCAGAAGTGGGGGCCTTGAATGGAGGGAGCCTGGTGGCACTGAGAGTACTTCCTGTTTGCCTATAGTGACTCGCAGAAACCACGCCCCACGGCTGAGGCTAAACTTTCATGAATGCCAGCATATGAGCATTTAAACTTCTCCCATCTTTAAACTTTTCTTTCCTTTTTTTATTGTCCTGAATTTTACTTTGTACGATCTTATTTCATGTATTCAAAAAAAAAAAAAAAGTTTCACTTTATCATAGAATTAAAGCAAGAGGTAGACTCGGCTCTCACAGGCTTGTAGTGTATGCATGGATTTGGGCACCAGATGTAGGCTAAGGGTATGCTGCAGAGAAACTATCTATATGACCACTCCACGGTATGGTTAAGGGGAGGGCTCTGTGGGGTTTTTCTTGTGTGTGTGTGTATGTGTGTGTGTGTGTATGTGTGTTATAAGAGAGACAAAATATCCAGAGGTACCTGGAGGAGACCGGGAAGAGAGAGAAAGAAGAAGACTCAAGATGACCAGCAGAGTGCACATGGCCAGGACTACCCATGATGGGGAAAGAGTAACAGGCCCCAGAGAGCAGAGAAACCATAGTGAGACCAGCAAGATCCAGAGCCGATAACAGTAGAGTAGCTGCTATAAGACGATGAGAAACTGAGGGGAGGGGAAGGGCCAGGCCACCGGCACTGGGGCTTTGCGGTGTGCAAGTACTTGTAACTGAGGGTGCGTGGACCTGGATGTGCTGATAGGCTCATAGGTATGTGTTAATTGGACAGCCATGTGTTCCTGTCGCCAGAGGTAAGGCAAGTGATTCCTTTGGGAAGATGAGAACTGGTTTAAAAGTTCCTGAGGAACTGGCTTTTGTATAATGGCCAGAACCCTCCTTATAGACTGGGTCGGGCTCATTTCGGGATATTTGGACTGTCTTTTGGAGGTTGGGGAGTTGGACTTTCCTTTGGTCCTGACAGTACCACTGTGTCTAGCTTCATGGGTGTCTTCTAAGGCTTTTTTTAAAAAACTGGGCTGATTTTGTTTAGAGTGCAAACTAGTTGTCTGCATTATATCAAGTTCCCAGTTTTCCTGGTTATCCCTCTGTGGTGCGATTTAGACTGGCTCTTTGTATTTCCTATCTGGCATGTATGCCTAAAGGTTTGGTTAGACTTCAAGTAGCTGTGACCAAATACCTCATGCAAACAACTTTTTTAAGAGAGAAACCTTAACCCTCTGAACCTTACACACCGATAAATTCTTTCTTTTATAAGTTGTCTTGAGAAGGCTGAAGGGATGGCTCAATGGTTAAGAGCACTGAATGTTCTTCCAGAGGTCCTAAGTTCAATTCTCAGCAACCACATGGTGGCTCACAACCATCTCTAATAGGATCTCATGCCCTCTTCTGGTGTGTCTGAAGAGGGCAACAGTGAACTCACAAAAAATAAATGAATCTTTAAAAAATAATAATAATAAGTTGCCTTGGTCATGGTGTCTCTTGACAGCAAAGAAAAGTAAGGAAGATAAGGCTGCCATGTGGTTCCTGGTGCATCCCATTAGAGGGCCTGTCTCACTTGCAGTATCAACTGCCCAGGGCACATTGAAGCCCTTGGTTAAGACAGTGTTCGCCTTAGCTTGCTCAGGTGAAGGTGGGCTTATCTCCATTAAACTCCCGAGTAGTGGGAGGAGTCGGGCTTGTCACGACCCCAGACCCCTCTCTACTACGTGTCTCCTAAGAAGTCAGCTGGCGCTCTATTTATTCCTCAGTCTAGTCACACAATTGGGACTTGTATGATCTCCTACTTATAAATTACTTGTGCTCCATAGCATCTTACTCTATGTGTTAGTTATTGCTGCTATAACAAAGTGACATTAGCCTCAAAACAAAAAAGCTTATTTCTCAACCAGGTGTGATGGTACATGCCTTTAATACTCCAACTCAGGAGGCAGAGGTAGATGGATCTCTGAGTTCAAGGCCAGCCTGGTCTAGAGAGGAAGTTCCGGGACAGCCAGGGCTACAAAGAGAACCCCTGTCTCCAAAAACAAAACAAAACAAAACAAAACACACACACACACACACACACAAAACAAAAGCGTATTTCTCACAGTTCTGGGGGGCTGTAAGTTTTTGAGCCTGGACTAGCATGGTCATGCCTGAGAGACTCTTTTCCTGGGTGTGTATAATCAGTTTCTAGCCTGGTCATGAACTGAGGGGTCCCTCGTCCTGGATGTGTATAGTCAGTTTCTAAGTTATGATCTTTCTGTTTACTTATTTGTTTGGTCTTGAGATTATACTTTCAACATTTCTCTACTTTCTTCCTTAGAACCCACCCATATACCTCTTGCCTTGAAATTCACAGTCTTACTAATTTGTTATTGCATGCATAGATATATTTGTATATACATATACATTTCTAAGTATAGTTTAGTAAATCCATTCAAAGTTACTTGTGTATGTTTTCAGGGCTAACCATTTGGCACTGGACAGCCAATCGGTGTGCTGTTCCCTGGGAGAGGCCAGCCAATTGGTGTACTCCTCCCGGGAGAGCCCATCTCTCCCACTCTTAGCTTTACTCGGTAAACTGCAGTTCTTTGTGTAAGGTTGGTGGCTGCAGGCCTAAGGGGATCCCTTCCTGGTTGTACACAGTTGGATTCTAGCATAGTCAGGTTCCTGTGAGGCCCTTCCAATTGATTGCACACAGTTGACTTCTAGCAACGTCAACTACTTATGGGAACTGTCCTCTTAGCGGACCTCTTTCTGCATCTCCATGTTTAGGAAGGGCAGCTGAAACACTCTCAAAAGTCTCTTGTTTGGAACCACTAATCCTGTCAATAGGAGCTCCTCCTTGACCTAACCATGTACCAAAGACTCCTCCCTTCCTGGACTTCTGAAGATCAAACACATACTTAGCACTCCCTTTGTACTGAGTTATATTACCGCCTAACCCCACTTCTTCCTCCACCCTTCAGGTTTTCTTTAAGGCAGAGTTTATATTGTAGTCTGGCTGGCCATGAACTCACTCTGACTCTCTGCCTCTGTCTCTGTCCATCCACCCCTCTGCCCTCCTGTCCCTCTGCCCCCTTCCCCCGTCCCTCTGCCCCCTTCCCCCTG
>NW_022196910.1:49940604-49995520 GCF_008632895.1 Mastomys coucha
CCTTCCCCTGTCCCTCTGCCCCTCTGCCCCTCTGCCCCTGCTTCTCTGCCTCTCTTCCTCTGCCCCTCCTTCTCTGGCCCTGCCTCTCTGCTCTCTCCCCTCTGTATAGTTCTCTCTGTGCTAGACTCAGCGCATGTTCATTTGTACTACCAATATCAACCCATCAGCACTACAGAGGCAGAGCCTTCCTCTACTACGTCTACTCATGGACTAGCATGGTGTTTGATACACAGCAACAGGCATTCAGACACCCATGGACTTCAGGGGAGAAATAGCAACCTCAAATTCAATGTTTAATGATCCTCTGTTCACAGTAGCAAAGAACTGTTCATCAATGGCTGAGCGGATCGTGAAAATTTGGTATTGTTTTAAAAATGGAATATTATCCATGGCTAGAGAAACATATAATCACAAGATTTTCAGGAAAATGGATGAGTTTAGAATGTATATTAAGCAAAGGCACACAACCTCAGAAACAGAAAGGAAAAAAAAAAAACCAACTCATGCATGTTCTTCCTCACTTGCAGAGTTTAATGGCCTATGTATATGTAAACAAATGTACACATGGACACCATAAGGCACATAGAAAATAGAAATAAAAAAGATAAATGCTGGTGAAGATGGATGAGTGCGGGTAACAGACAAAAGTTACCAGAGAGGGCGTGAGGCTAATTGCTTTTCTAGGGTTGCTTTGTTTGTTTGTTTGTTTTTCTTTTTTTAATTTATTTTTTATTAGATATTTTCTTTATTTACATTTCAAATGATATCCTCTTTTCTAGTTTTAAGTCTGTCAGGGATTTCTTTTGGGTTTGGAGGTAGATGAATGCACAGTGAAAGAGTCAATCCCAGCATGAAGCTACACAGTCTGTCCCAAATGGCTATTCTAATGGAAATATATAGACTTCAACCTGGTGAATTATACTATGTGATTTTTGTTTGTTTGCTTATGAGTTTTTTTGGTTTTTTTTTTTTTTTTAATAATGAAGTTTATAAGTGAAAAAGAGAGAGAGAATTAAAATCCTTCAAAAATCCTAAACCTCCACACATATAATTCTGTGCTAAAGGGTAAAAGAATGTGACATTGATCCTCACTGTTAACTACTCATCTTGGAGCCTATGCCTCTGGGCATGTCTTCGTACATCTTTCCAGAGAAGTTTGACTGATGAGGAAAGACTAGCTGTGAATGTGGGGGCACCGCTCCAGGGAATGGGGGCCCAGAGACAGTAAAAGAGCTGAGGAGGACAGAGCCAGGAGTACTGCGCTCTGTTTTCTCTGCTTCCTGATCCACATGATCCTGATCCACATGATCCACATGATCCACATGATCCACATGATCCATGGACCCGAGCTCAGTGCTATGCTTTCCCTATAATGAATGGGTGGTACGACTTTGAACTCTGAGCCCAAATAAACCTTCTCTTGGCTTGTTTCACATCAGGTAACCAAGTTTTAAGTAAAATCCAGAAAAAAAAAATCAGGAAAGACATCCAGGAGCTCCTATTCTGAAATACTCAATGCCTTGAATAATTTTTATCAATTGAGCTAATCATGGTTTATTTTGAAGATTAAATTAAGTAAATAATAATTTATTATATTAAATAATATAATGAATAAGATTAAATAACCTACAAATAAATGTAGATTTACTAGACATCTGCCAACTGTGGGAAGCATGCGACTACCCCCAACCTTGAGAGTCAGAATTTACATTAGTCCTAGAAGCCACTGGAAATCCCACACACTAAGAGTGAGGTAACTGTCTACCTCCCGTGCTACATTTCAATCTAGAGATTTAAATAGACCTCATTGTTTCAGAGTCCTGGCTATCATAATAAATGCCTCTCATTCGCTGAGACAATCTTAATAGTAGAACCAGAAGCTTAAGAGAGGAGATCAGGAGGAGGAAATGTTTTTCATAAAAAGAGCACAAGGGAGAGTATTTTTTTTTTATTTTATTAGTTTCCAAGTTGCACAGAGTTTTGAATATTGGTTATAATACATCCTTTTTACACTGATGAAGATGCAAATTAACCACTGAATAATAAAAATAATAAAATTCTTTTGCCTTACATTTGAAAAATTCTTCCTAACTTACCTGAAAAGGGTATAAAAACATTTGTGGATATGATTCCTGATTTATCTGAGCAACAGTTTGGCTGACCCACTAATAGACTTACCTGGACATTGCATTAGCCTGCTACCCTATAAAGCACACTAAATGCTTACAAGTGTGACCTGTGACACTTTTTCCATGGGACAAACTGCACTGCTAATTCCAACCTCTGGTGTTTAGAGTGCTTTTCAAATTTGCATATGTCTACCTGTCCCCTGGAGGACTCCTTGAAACATAATTTGTGGGTTCAACTCAACTCTGACATTAAGGTAGGGTAAGGTCTTATAAAAGTTTCAAGTGCTGGTGATGCCCAAGTCACTGGTGATAAGCCGCACTGCACTCCCTTAGATAAAACATGGTCCTTCTGGTCCAGGCAGGGACTGGAATCTCCTTGCTCTCTTCTACAGGGCTGCAGATTAGTATGACAAAGTCCCTAGTGGTGGTTATCACGACTGGGGCAGAAGCCGAAGACAGTGCCAGGATCAGATGTCAGGTGGTCATCCATGGAGCTGCAGTGCCATGGACATACATGTGGGGGCAAGCATGGGGATGAGGCACCATGGCTGGTTCAGCAGGGCAATGAAGACCATTCCCTAATGGCCCAACAAAGAGAATGAGCAGGAGAGCCCTGGGGAATCCCTGCAGAAAAATCAGTGCATTGCACACTTCCTAGGATGTAGAAAATAAGACAAATTTGCTTGGTACAAGACAAGTTAAGAAAACCATGTAAATTTAAATTAGAATCACAAAGACCAACAAGAACTCAATTGTTGAAACATAAATACTTTGTAACTCTGTCCATTGTAACTCTGTTCCATGGAGACCCTGGAAGCAGGTCATTCCCCCACAGCATCCTGAGTGCCTCTTCTCACCAGGTCAGTTCTGAGAATTACACACTGGGAGTACAGAGTGAGTCAGAGGCCGTTTGCCGGGTGGAAGGCAAAGAAAAGAAAAAAAACACACAGCCCTTAGAGATAACAGCATTTCAGAGGGACAAAGCATGAGTTTCTGAACAGTGAGATCAGACAACGATGAGATAATTTAAACATTAGGAACAAACACATAAATGGGCTTTAGCACGGAGGGAAATCTCTAAATCCAGCGATGGTTAAAAGGAAATAAAAAAACAAAAACTAAACCGAGGTACAACCATTAGAAGTTACTATTACACTGGCTACTTGCTCTGAAAATAATTAAAAGAAGGAAATTAAGCAAGGGCTCTGTATTGCTTAAAAGAGCTCCAGGTCTGTCCGAGTAACCTCTATGGAGTGAATGTTTGCCATTAACCAAGACTTATATGCTAAAATCCCACCCCAATGAGATGCTGTCAAGTGGGGCTGACGGCAGCCATGGCAGCATGCAGCATACCATGGGCAGCCACCAAATGGGGATTTTGTCGTAGGATATTGGGGTTATTCAGCTACCCAGATACACATGAGGGCTGGGAACACTACAACTCGGATTGTGTGTCTTGTAAACTCTACCTCACTTCTCCTCTCTGTCACCCCCGGGTTCTTCCTTACCCCACTTTTTCCCACCTTTATTTTATTATTTGTTTGTTTTTTTAGATAGGGAGTCTTTCAAGGCGACTCAAGCTGCTCTTGAACTTGTGACCCCCACCTTGCCTCAGCCCCCTGGGTGTTAGAATGGCAGGTATGCATGGTTGTGCGTGCTTCCTCCGTTACCTGTCTTTCAGTTTCCACAGAAAGACACTAACTGACTCAAATGGCCTTCACTAGGCTAGTTATTAGTGGCCATTGAACAACTCTGTATACAGGCTGGAAAAGATAAACAATGTCTAAAAGAAAGAACCTAGGCACATAAAATCATATCTCTACCAGAAGTGTGCACTTCATTTCTTCTCTTCATCTAGATAGTAATTTTAGAGTTAATGGAAGCAAGTTTTAAAGATTAGTTAATTTATTCGAGTTGTTTACTAGTGAGTACACCGAGCTAGCATACCAGGCCACAGCACTACTTTATGCATTGTTTAAGAACAAGGCTAAAAAGGCACTGTGAAATAGCCTTAAACAGAGCACATACAGTATAATGTATCTTTCCGTCATTACTAAAGATGCATAGTAATTAACCTATAAAGAGAAAAAAGTGGGCATGGTGGCATTTACCTGTATTCCCAACACTCAGGAGGCAAAAGTAGGCAGATCTCCAGGGATTTGAAGCCAGCCTGGTCTTCATGATGAGTCTCAGGACAGCCAGGGCTACATAGAGAGACCCTGTCTAAAACAGAACAAAACAAAAACAACAACAACAATCAAACAAAACCCTAAAAGACAGGGAGAAAAGAAGAGATAGATTTTGGTTGATTATTTTGTCGTGGTTTTGGAGGTTTCTGCCCATGACCCATTGACTGTTTCTTTTATTTCTTTGGGACTATAGCATAGCAGGAACATGTGACAGAGCAAATTGTCACCTCACAAGATAGAGAGCTAAGGATAGACCAGAGCTGTGGTCCTATGGTCACCTCTGAGAATGCACTTCCAAAGGTCTAGGATCTCCCCCAGGTTCCACCTCCCAACAATCCCACCAAGGAAACCAACCTTTTGTGCAGGGGCCTCTGGGGACCTGAGAGGAGCCAGTATCCCAACTCTGGTAGACAGGATGTACTCACCAGACAGGATCACCACACAGCGGAGGACACGCCATACAGAATCCTCAGGTGCAGCACGGTGCTTCCATAAGGCCAGGGATAACTAGTGTGATCAGAACAGGCAGGAGAAACAAGGGCCTGAGTTAGGGAGACCATGTGGTAAATGAAGGCATTTTAGTCATGGCCTGAAATCGTCAGGAGTCCATTTAATGGACGTTGAGCCTGAGACATGGGAATGTTTGTACTTGAGAGAGGTGGTATGGTCATACGAGGAAGGAAACGCCAGGTAGGGAAGTACTGGCATCAGATCAGGGGCTAGGGGGTATGATGAGGGGCTCAACAAGGCAGGGAACTAGATGATGGAAGGTGGTAATGAGGCAGAGAAAGTAGGTGTGGGCACAAGCGAAGGAACTAGGGATTCAGGAAGACCCTGTTCCTCTGTGCAAAGAACACCAGAAGAGAACTGTGTCTGAAGTGTGAGGTAGACAAGAGAAAGAGACAAGAGCTAGCACAGGCTTGAGCAGCTTGGATGTTGTAATGCTGCAGATGTGCTGAAGGCATTTGGACCGGCAGTCAAGACACCCCTGAGATCAGCACCATAGATGTGAATTTGGCTCCACTGCTTGGCAGGCCTCAAGTGTTTGGATCCCAAACTAAGCCCAGGGAGTAGAGACAACCTCCTGGGGAAAGTTTATTTAGGAAGAAGAGAAGCAAGCCAAATTTGAAGCTCCAGGGAACAGGAGCTCAGTTCTTAAGGCCCACATAAAGGCCTAATTGAAGAGAAGTTTGACTCGACAAATTTCTGATTTCTTGAGCCCTGTCATGTGCTAAATATGGCTTACTAGGTAGGAGAGAATTTCCTCGGTAAAATGATAAGAATCAGTATTGTTTGGAAAATCAGTTTAGATTTTATTTCAAGTATGGGAGGTGGCAAGGATGATACGGGAAGACAGACAGACTCAACAGTTGGGGGAATGGCTTTTAGAGGCTTCTTGCTCAATGCACAGATGCCCGGAGTCTCTGAGGGGTGATAAGTCACCTGCTGCACATCTCCAGCACTAAGAATTCCAGTAAAGGGAGTTCATTGTGTTTCCCGGTAGCTTTAGGTTTATAGTGTCAGAAAATGCCTTCCTTTGACTTCTCTGTCTCCCTTCAGCCCTTGAAATTCCCCTGCCTGAAGAAGTTTTAATTTGAAAGCCAGGACTGCAGATTAGCACAAGCACTTGGCTGTGAGGCGGACCCCACGGTGAGAGCTCCAGGCCCTGACCCCTCTTAGCCACAGCTCTGCTTGAGGGATCTGAAGCCAATTCTGCCTGTTTTGCTTCCAAATTTATTTTCTGCTAGGGGTCCTGGTAATAAAGTACAGTTTTGAGTGTGGTAGACTTGTTTTCCTTGAACTCAAGCTAACTAAAATTTATGAGAGGCCATAATCTTCATGCTGGCTAGGTACCTCAGACTGCAACAGAAAAATAAAAATGATGTGGCCCATGCTAAGTTCCGAGGGATCAAACTGAAACTTGAAGGAACATGAAAATCTCCAAATAAGAAAGCCGCATCAGCCAGGTCAGTTGGGCCCAGTCTACCTGAGCTGGCATGGTGAGCTGGCATGGTGAGCTGTCACCTCGGCTTTAACTCTGACCAAGATGGTAGTCTGGTGTTAGCCCGTCCTTTTTACATTGTTTATTGTACTATTATTTCATTTCCTCTCAGCAAGCTACGCCTACAGCCATTCTAATCTTAGTAGGGATTCTTTGTCACTTGTGACTCACTTGATAAAAGCCAGCTCCATCATCACCATAAATTTGGTGACATCTTGTTTTTGGGACAACTGATGAGAGAGGCCCGACTCGGAACATTTTAAACTGTAGTAGACAAGTCAGCCACTCTAGAGCTCACTCACTCTCACCGTGTGCCAGGACAAAGGCGAGTTCACTTGTTCTATACATCCATAGATATTTTTAGAGATTGATTGATTGATTGATGATTGATTGATTGATTGATGATTGATTGATTGGTGTATATGAGAGTCTTATTTGCCTGTATGCCTGCATGACAGGAAAGGACATTAGATCCCGTTACACATGGTTGTGAGCCACCATGTGGTTGCTGGGGATTGAACTCAGGACCTCTGAATGGGCAGCCAGTGCTCTTAACTGCTAAGCCATCTCTCCAGCCCCATTCATAGATTTCGATTGAGGTTATTTTGCTAACTGAAGTGTGCTGTTAATTCCTACTGAGCATCCGACTTAAGAGTCTGCTATCAGTTTGTCTCACTAAGCACACTCGCCTTCTCTGGAGACTGGAGAAATCAGCTTCCCTACACTGGAAGGTAGGATGGCTCTGCGGGGACCACCGAGTTTAAAGTGTCCTGTTGTTCCCCTTGTCCATTGAGGAGAATTGGATTGTTAACTGAGCTTTTCCCGGGGTCTGAAGACAAGGCTAAAAATGCTCTATCAGATAAGGACCCTTTGCAAAGGGCGTGTGAGTGTTTGGTTTAGGATTCTAACCTGAAACAGAACAAGCTTTCTCCCACAAGTTAGAATGCAGACATGGACGTTTCTCTCCCAAGTCACGTGACTTTCAGATGTAGTGCTTTTAAACAGTGAAAAGCAGAGACTAAAGTCTGTGAAGGAAAATTTGTTCTCCCCCTTCATTTAGCGACAGGACTGTTTGTTTTGATAAAGTGTTTGGAGCATTGCGGATCCAGTAATGTGTCACAAGCCTTTCTCCAGCTCCCTGTCTTCTACTGGCTGTTGTGTAGCCTTTCTCAAGAGCATCGTTTGTGTGAGCACAATATATCACTTAAAAAAAAATTTTTTTTTTTTTACTGCTATGAGGAAATGCCAGAAATACCTGTCAGAGTCTCTCCCCTGCGTGTGACACTGGCGCACTGCGTGGCAACAAACAGCATTTCACTGTAAGCTTTAACCAAGCCATTCAATAGAAGGGTTTTTAAGAAGTTTTTTTCTAGCAGTCGGCTGCTTCCTTATAAGGCAAACACTGATGTTTTGGGTTTTTTTTTTTTTCCATCTTGCTGATGGAAACTGAGGCATGAGAACTGAGGTAAAGTGATTTGCTGAAGGTCACCCAGCTGTGAGTGTCAGGCCCAGGACTCAAACCCAGGGAGTCTGTGTCCACTCTCTCTACTCTTTCTTTTCATGTCAGACAGCTTCAAAAATTTCTGGATCCACTGCTTGTGCTCGGCTCTGTTTGGTGGGTGTGGCCTACAGGCATGCCCTGTATGCCTGCCTACTCATGAAGCGTGAGCGGTGTGAAGCCAGAGTCCAACTTCTGGTGTCCTTTCTTAGAACCATCCATCTTGGCTCTTTTTAAAATTTTCTCTCAGGCTTAGATGTTAGTGGTTAGGCAAGACTTGTGAGCCAGCAGTCCCCAGAGATTCCCACCCCTCCCACGCCCACCCCTCTCCATCTCCACCTCCCCACTCCTGGAATTAGAAGTGCCTGGAATTTGATCTAGGCTCCTAATGTTTATCCAACAAGCACATTACCAACCAAGCCATTCCCCCCAGCTCATTGACGTTATTTTCTTAAGCAAGGATTAAGAAATCCAAGCCAAACACCTTGAACACTGTTGATCTTATCTGAGCTTGGCAGCTGAGCAGGGCCAGGCCTGATTAGTTCTTGGATGGGAGAACTCCAAGTGAGACACCATTTAACCCCCTTGCCACCAAATAATGCCGCTCGCCTCTGCCTATTTCTGTTTCATATTTATAAGGAGGCTAGCAGAATCCCAGACAGCTAGACACTTTCCTTATTCAACAGCAAGACTAACAACAAACAAGATTCAGTCAAGGTTGTCTTGGGACGTTTGAATAACATGCCAATAAGAAATTATGGTAAGGATGTAGGGAAAGAGGATTCCTTACTTAACTGATGGTAGAGCATAAACTATACAGCCATGATGGGAATCAGTATGAAGGTTCCTCAGAAAATTAAAAGAAGAATCAAGGCATGAGCTAGCGATATCTCTGCCGAGCTTATATCGTACCACAAAAAATACTCTCACACACATGCATGTTTGCTGTGGCATTTTTCACAGTAACAAGAAAATAGAATCAGCCCTGATATCTGTCAGTGGATGGATGATTAATGAAAGTGTTGTATATGTGCACAGTAGAGTCTTGCTCTGCCCTGTTGTCTGTCGGCAGATACATGAATAATGAAAATGTCGCATATGTGCATGGTAGAATCTTACTCTGCTTTGAAGGAAAGATTAAACAATGAAATTTGCAAGAAAGTGGATGGCTCTTGATGGTACACAGACTAACTCAGGAACAGATCCTCCCTGTGATTCTCATAGGGATGCAAACTCATGGGAGTAGACTGTGACACTGGGGAAGAACACAACGTGGGAGAAAGAGGTGCTGGGGGAAGAGAGGAAGACCCTAGGATTGGTGGACAATGAGAACAGTGTTTTCTTCCTTGCTGATAGATATAGCAGGGCCCAGCCCACTGTGGGCGGTGCCATTCCCTAGGCTGTGGAGGTGTGGAGGGGTAGGGGGAAAAGGGACCAGCTGGCAAGGAGGAGATGAGGATATCAATAAAAGCAATTTTAAGAACTACTTGAACGTGCTATCATAGCTGGGATTGTATGAGGGTCAGTGGTCTCGCTTTTGCCCTGCCATGCTTCATACCCTAGGTTCAAACCCTAGCATGTATTTTTTTTAGGAAAAAAAAAAGGAAAAAAATCTAAGCAAGCAAAACACTGTATTGACTATTGTAATATCAACATAAACTTCAGAATAACAAATATTACCAGTGACAAAATGCCAAAGTGAACCCTAGTACTTTGCATGATAATGTTCAAAATAATTTTCTTTTCAAAAAGAATTACATATTTCTCTCTGATAGAGTAGGTGCCTAACATGTGGCTAATCCTGAGTTTAATTCCAGATAGTGGGAGCTGGAGGGGTAGAGAGGGATGTGTTTGTTCTTGTCGTTCAACACAAACCTAGATGTGCCTGGGAAAAAAGAATTTCACGTGAAGAATTGCCTCTACCAGGACTGGCCTGTAGACACTTCTATAAGGCATGTTCTTTATTGCTAATTGACATTAAAGAACAATGCGGGTCCACTGTGGGCAGTGTTGCCCCTAGACAGATAAGCCTGAGCTGTGAAAGAAAGGTAGCATAGGTCAGTCAGTAAGCTGTGTTCTTCAGAGGTCTCCGCTTCAATTCCTGCCGCCAGGTTCTTCCATGAACTCTTGCATCGGCTTCCCTATAGTAAATTGAAGTAAGGTGACCAAAACAAGCCTTCCCTGCCCCAGCGCGCTTTTGGTCTCTTTTATCCCAGTAACAGCAAAGCAAACCAGAATAGTGTGTATGACTCTTCTACTGAGATCACAGTGGCTCTGTCTTTTGGTTTCATATTTTATTAGTTTCAAGGTTCAAACTGATTTTTTAAAATCATATCTCTTGCAAAGGGAGATCTGTATAAAATATATTACATTGCCTTTTTTCTTTTCTTCCTTTCTTTCTTTCTTTCTTTCTTTTTTTTTTTTTTTTTTTTTTTTTTTTTTTTTTTTTTGAATTCCCAATGAAAACTAACAGTCCCCTATAAGTAACATTGTACTTAATTTCCAAAAGGGATTTTATTTGTGTTTTAACTTGGAAACTTCAAATACTTTTGGATAGGCGCTGTGTCCCCTCCACCCTTAAAGTTGCTCTAACATTTGTTGAAGCACGAAACTTCCCCCTTTTAAATATAGAAGTTAGATATTAATGATATTAATAACTTGTCATGACAATAATTGAAAGGAACTGCCTAAGGCAACTTGGTAGTATTTATTTTGCCATGCTAAAGTTTATTTTTAAATAACCAAGGTGAAGAAGAAAATACTAATCTAAGTGTGTGACGTCTACACACAACATTGTGTCTCCTGAGCTTCCGTGAGGATTAGAAACTAAAGGTGTCTTCAGAATCCATGCTACAGAGTTCCCCTCTCCTGTTACCAGAAAATGAGGGTGCATGGTAAACTCCATCCAAGCTTCAGCCCACTCACCTGCACTTTCTCCTTGCCTGCATTTTGGTGCGGTCTGTGACATCGTTGGCGTTCGGCTGTTTCTGTTCTACAAAAGACAGTTGCAGAGGAAACAGACACTGAGAGCCAACAGTTCAGTTCAGTTCACACTTTCTCCAAAACATCCTGTAGCAAGTAACTTGGTCTGTTGGGAGACAGAGTCTATTTTAGCAAGTTGCCTGTCGTGATCTAAAGCCTACCACAGACAGGGTCACCGAACGAACAGTGTAGATGTGGTCCAACAAAACATTCTCTGTGTACAGGAAATTGGAATTCCGTGTGCTTTGAATGTGTCCTGATTTTTTTTCTCTTTACTATTAAAAAAAAAAAATCCATTCTTAGCTTGTAAACCACACAAAACCTGATTCCTAGCTGGCCCCCAAGCATAGCAGCTGGCCAAGCTCTGTCTAAGTTGGACTTGGCTAGCATTGCTCTGTCATTTCTTCTACGTAGAACTTTCTGTTACTTGACCTAAAGCTACTTTCATTATTTCGCCTTGCAGAACTCTGCCTCAGTTCACCTTCCTCTTTCCCTTCCTGATCTGAGCACCTGATCGTGATGGCTGCTCTTGACTGTCAGGTGGACACACCTGGGAAGAGGAACCCCCAACCAAAGACTTACCTCTATCAGATTGGTCTGTGGGCATCTCTGGGGGTGCATTTTCGTGATTGCAGTTGACCCTGGACTATATAAGACAGTAGCTGACTGCATGTCTGAGAGCTAGCCACTATCCAGCCTCCCTTCATGGTGCCTGCCTCTGCTCCTCTTTCAGTTCCTGCCCTGGCTTTTCTCAGTGATGGACTATAACCTGGAAGCATAAATTGAAATCATCCCCAAGTTGGTTTTGGTCAGTTGTTTTGTTTTGTTTTGTATTTTATCAGAGCAACTAAAAACAAACTAAAATACCTGTCTATCTATTTATCATTTTAAAGCCCAGGAGTCCTTCTCTATGCTCCTTTTCCTGTGGCCCATGTCTGCCTGACTTTCCAGGACTCTTCGATTCATATGCCTCCTCTGAACACCACCTCTTTCCTGCCACCCAGAACCAATGCTAAGAGCATGACTTCCAAGCCCAGAGCTTTGCCTCCGTTGCACCCTCCCTCATCTACCTTGAGGCTTCTAGCATTGCTTTCCCAGAGCCACTGTTAGTATACCAAACCTTTGTTTAAGAAGTCTTCATTCCCTTCCATGGGACTCTGTAGGGTAAAGTTCCTGGAGAACTGTATGTTTCTAGTTCTATAGTACCCAAGCCTATAGTTACCCCTATAGTTAGTTCATGCCCAGGCTAGCTATCAGAAGCCTCACCTCACTCTGTTTTCTTGGGCTGCTCCTCTGCCTGGGGACACCTTGAACTTCTCCCTAAGACCAAATCCATAAGCCACATATCCACAGCTGTTTCCACAGCTCTTTTATCAGTGACTCTCCTCTGTGGTTTTGGAACTTTTAGGACAGACACCTCAACTCTGGTATCAGTCTGAGAAAAAAAACTGCAGTGTTTTCTAAAAAGGTTCAGTAGATGGGATGTGTGTATGTGTGTGTGTGTGTGTGTGTGAGATATGGTCTGTTGAACCTAACCCTAGTGTGACGCCTATTAGATGTGGGGCCATCGGGCGGTGATTGGAGGTGAGGGTGAAGCTCCTCATGAGTGGGATTAACAGTTGGATAAAATGGGGCTAAAGAACTGTTTTCTTTTTCTCTGTCCCTTCTGCCATGTAAGGTTATAGCAAGAATACTGTCACCTATGAACCAGGAAGGGAGTCGTCCATAGGCCCAGGGTGTGTCGCCTCCTATCTTGCCTGCATGGAGCAGTGAGAGATGCATCACTGTTGCCTGCATGGAGCAGTGAGAGATGCATCGCTGTTGTCTGCATCCAGCAGTGAGAGATGCATCGCTGTTGCCTGCATCCTGCAGTGAGAGATGCATCTCTATTCCTTTGGGCTATGGTGTTTTGTTACAGATGAGGTACCACGTCCTCTGTGCTCCTTGACGGCTCCGTGTCGGCCTCCCGACTTACCTCAGTCAGGTTTGTTCCTCCTCTGTCAAGGCTACATTCTTAGGCTGGTTCACAGTTTATAATCCTGTTTGGCTTCCCAAGGGCTTGAATTGCAGGCCTACCCACCACTGCTCTCAGACTTGTGTCTACACATGTGGGAAGGACGAAGGACAGCCTTGGGCGTCATTTCTCAGACACTACCACATTACTTTTTGAGATGAGGCCTCCCACTGGCCTTTAGTATGTCAACTAGGCTAGTCTGACTGACCTCGAGCTCATAGAGATCTGCCTGCATCTCCTGGGATTAAAGGTGTGCACCACTTGTGGCTATGCCCAGCTATTTGTATGTGGACTTTAGAGATAAAAGTCCTGTTCTTGTAACGAATAAGGCAAATACTTTATCAATTGAGCTATCACCTTAGCCCTGTAGTAAATATTTGCAGTTATTTTAATTACTGGGTTCAGGTCTAAGCCTTTACTGATATTCATATAGTCTCAGGGTACAATGTCAAGATTGCATATTCAAATATCCATGAGGCCAGGCTGTCAATTTAACTGGCAAAGGTCAACACAGGAAAGCCTGCAATAAACTAATACAGACTTGCCCAGTCTCTTGGGCACAACTTCTTCTTAGGGCTGGCTGTTTTTACAGAGTAAGTGACTGTGTGCTGGCAGATATATTCATTTTCAAGGAAAATATGAACATTTTAATGTAAATATACTAAAGTTTAAATATAAGCCACCAACTACTTTTTTAAAAACTCCACCTGTGACCCTCCTACAGCTGAGGACAGATTCTATCAGACTCAGCCTTGCCACAGATAACCACGCCTCTCTGCCCACCTCCTGCTAATATCGACGCCTCTCTCCAAGTTCCAGTTACACTGGAAGTCCCACCTCCAGAGACTGAAGATGAAGCTGCTGATTGGGGCCAAGATGCTGACGAACTTGGGGGAGGGGTTTTGCCTTACCTATCTACCTGTTTACTTGTAACAAGAAGAGTTCAATGAATGATGGTGGACTGAAAGCACACCATGTGTTGGTCTAATTTTTTCAAACCCTTCCCGCATTTCCGGTATCCTTAATTTCAGGCCCTGACCCCCATTCCAGATGACCCATTCGTATGAGTGGCTGCAGGCAGCTACATCCACCTTGTGGCTGTTTTGTTTTTGTTTTTGTTTTTGTTTTTAATTATTCTAGCTCATCCATAGGATGGATGTTGACTGAGACCCATGGTTGTGCATATTTGTTGTGGGAAATAATGAAAAAGATCCGCCAACTCTGGCCTGCCAATTCCCCAGTAGGGCCGTATCAACAGGCTTCCTGCGATTCTGCCTCCAGCAACTCTCTAGCTAGCCCCCTGAGGAACCAATCCCCCCTCCCATGGTTAGCCATCACAATACCCATCAACCCAGTAGAAACAAAACTCTAGAAGCTTATAATTAAACAGATTTATGTATCAATAAATTCTCAATTCACGGGGGGAGGGGGGCTGTAGAAATGGCTCACCGGTTAAGAACACTGACTGCTCTTCCGAAGCTCCTACATTCAAATCCCAGCAACCACATGGTGGCTCACAACCATCAGTAATAAGATCTGACACCCTCTTCTGGTGTGTCTGAAAACAGCTACAGTGTACTTACATATGACAATAAATAAATCTTTAAAAAAAAAAGTTCTCAATTCACAAGATGCCAAGACAATCATTTCGGAACCAATTAATAACGATAAAAGCTGCCCACCTAGATTAGACAAATATCCCAATTATTCTATCCTTTGACATCATAACTACCTGTGGCTAATTAAAGCCATGCTGGTTCATGTTCTTCTTCCTGTTCATTGGCTTCCATCTTGGCCTCTCCTTCTCCTGTGAGACGCTCTCTGTCTCTCCAACTCTTTATGCTGCCTCCCTTTCCCTGTCCAATCACAGGCCTCCTGCTGCACTAATATTTTAGTGTGATTGGACAGGGAAAATCCTGTCACATGCATCTACTCATTGGCCGTAGCCATTGTCTGGGGCTGGAAGGTATGAGATGGCTTGTTGAACAAAGACTCTACCAGAGCAAGTGTATTCTGCCTTCACCATACTGTCCCTTCCAAAGTGATTCTCAACCTTCCAACATGCAGAAGCCTGCCATCCCAGAACCTTCTTGCATACCTCCATATTTTCCCTCGGGTGGTATATGATTACTGTTGACTGAAGTGATGGCGTGTGATTACTGTTGACTGAAGTGATGGCGTGGCCTTCCGTTCCCTCCTCTGCTCTTGGGTGATTGTTAGAGGATAATGTCCCTCCTAATGGGTGTTCCATCCCATTGACCATCCCCTGTTTTTGCTGAGGGCTGTTATCAAGGGATTAATCGGGTTCCTGGTGTAAGCATGCTTTCCAGCACACAGGGACAGGGGTTTATTATCTCCCCAGGAGCTCAAAATTAAGGATCAAATCCTCCTGCTGTAGCCTGTCTGGGTGGTCTGTCCCCACTTCGGAGAGTCTCATAAAGCATCAACGGCGGAGGTTACCTAGAGAAGAGAATGTTTATAATAGCAGGCTATATTTGATCTCCCATAAATGATTCATTTCCCCTGGACAGCAATTTTCAATCTGCCTCTCTATTATACATGAATCAGCCATATACCTCGCTTCACCTGATGTCCTATACAAAGACCTCCTTCTTAACCCGTGGAATTACTGCCTGCTGAGAAGTGTTACCGTTTGATGTAAAACTTTTAGTTTAAACCACCCAGGGCTTTATACTTTCTTTAAAAGCAAAGTCAAATTCTGCATTCTGCAGCTGTTTGTTGTTTTATGTTAAAAAAAAACAATAGTGGTTACAAAGTTTCTGTATTGAGCAGTTGGTAATTCTTCTTCCTTCTCTTTCTTTTCTTCCTTTCCAAATTTGAATTCTAACTTTAAAATTACCCAGTTATTTAAGGGATAAAATCCCCCTGTTCAGCACATATCTTGGCAACTCAGAATTTAATTCAAGGAAGGCCGCTGAGGACTTGAGGACTTGAGGTATGTGGTGGTAACTAACGTACACACTGCCACTCCTCAACTGCATGGCCTCTGAAAGGCCAGAGCAGCAGTAGTCACCTCCCAGAGCTGACCAGAGCATGTGCAGAGCTAATTACTCCATGTGAAGTACTAAAGGCTTTTTAGCACTTAGACAGATCAATAAAAACACCATTCCCCTCACCAGGCTGTCTCCCTGACTCCTACATTCATTCAAAAGTACCTGCTCTAGACCCTGTTCTTAGGAGAGAGCCTGTCTTAGTTAGGGTCTTCCTGCTGTGGACAGACACCATGACCAAGGCAACTCTTATAAGGACAACATTTAATTGAGACTGGCTTACAGGGTCAGAGGTTCAGTCCATCATCATCAAGGCAGGAGCATGGCAGCATCCAGGCAGGCATGATGTAGGAGGAGCTGAGAGTTCTACATCTTCATCTGAAGGCTGCTAGCAGAATACTGGCTCTCAGGCAGCTAGGATGAAGATCTTAAAGCCCATACCCACAGTGACACACCTACTCCAACATGGCCACACCTCCTGATAGTGCCACACCCTAGGCCGAGCATATATAAACTATCACAGAGCTCATCCAGGTTAGTCGCACAGAAAATGTTTGGCTTCTCTGTAGGAGATTGGAAGCTATCACCAAAAATATGATAATTTACTAGCCACCGTGTCTTACATTTTCAAGTGTTCAAACTAAGCATACTCTGCAGACAGAATGTGCTTCCTGACCTCAGGCGCTGGCTTCGTTAGGGGCAGAAGCCGAGGGCAGATTAGCTGTTCATATGCTCCTGTGCGTGCAGCCAACACAAGCTGACCCTCAGCTTGAGAAACCAAGATTTTTCTCCGTTCACTTTTAGCCTTGCATTTTTCTCAACCTGTGGATCGTGACCCCCTTTGGCAATCACATATCAGATATCCTGCATATCCGACATTTACTCATAACAGTAGCAAAATTACAGTTATGAAGCAGCCATAAAAATAATTTTGTGGGGTGGGGTGACCACGACATGAGGAACTGTATTAAAGGGTCACAGCATGAAAATGATTGAGAACCACTGTTTTAGTTCAATTTGGCTCCCTTTCCACCTGACAGGTAGAAGAAGAAAAATATATAGTGTTTAAGTTGGTAGGCATTGAAATTTTTAGGACAAACATAAATTGAAAAGAATCAAGTCTTTCTCCTCTACCTGTGTGTGTGAAATATTGAAGGTGAGATGTTGGGAAGCAGAAGGTGCAGAGCTGGAGATGGAGTTCTTGGGAAAGCAGGCAGCCCTGCAGTCAGTCTCCAACAAAGCCAGAGACGAGGGGGTTGGAGCAATGGCTCAGCAGCTTCCAGCATTGCTGCTCTTCCCAAGGTCCCATGTTCAGTTCCAGGCACACATGGTAGGTCACACACACCCATCTAAAACTCTAGTTCTGTGAGATCTGATGCCCTCTTCTGGTCTCTTAATGCACCTGGTATATTCAACATACATGTAGGCAAAACATACACTAAAAAATAAAATAAAATAAAGCATTTTTTTAATCTTTTAAAGAAAGAAAAGGGGTTGGTTTGTTTGGTTGTTTTGGTTTTTTTTGGTGGGTGGGGGTGGTCAATCCTTTATCAGTGAGGTAATACTGAACTGTCTGACCAGGGCAGTATTGTAGTTTCTGACATTTTAGCATTTCACTGGGTTGTTCACCAGCCGATTGAACGTGAAATGGCAAAGTAAGGTCACCAAAAATTGTTCTTTCACAGTTCTCCAGCTCTGATGGTTCAGTGCAGTGCTGACCTCTGAACCATGTGCTGAGCCTCCAGGAATAGATAGATGCACAACAGGGAATTAAGAGCCTGAGAGCCAGGGCCAGGTGGAAAGCCCGGGCTCACACATGTGCTCCCAGCTCTGCTGTATTTAACTGTGCAAGCTTGTATGGTGGTAAACATCAGGGTCCTGCATTCCTCATGCATGCCACAAGGTTTTGGGGACCTCTTGGCAAAACCAGGTCAGTTTCAGAGTTTAGCACCCATAAAGGGAGACAGGAAGCTGCCTTTTAAGGGGACAGTGATTTCAAATTCATGATCTAAGTAATTATAGTAGTTTTATAGATTCCTGGAAGCCAGAAGTGGCTGATAAATCAGCCTTGCAGGGAGCTGTTAAACATCTGCAGTGCTTTTGCTGTTGTTATGTTAAAGCAAAGCAACAAAGGGTGACTCCAGGAGGTTAGATGGTCATGGTAGAGTGCCCCCAAGTTCTGGGTAGAGTAGCTGAGACCTTCCACAGTGCTGAGTGAGGGACTCATGAGCTGTTTTGCCAGCTGGACCTCTGCTTCAGCTTTGTCTGGGAAAGGTAGTTGTTTGGGAAATTGGGATGGTATAGCATTGCATCTCAGTAAATAACACACTGTGAACATACCACTGGCAGGTCATTACCAGTGACTGAGGACCCAAGCTATTTCCTACCTCATTTGCCTGCCCTCCTAGCTTGGTTCTCCAAGTTCAGGCACCAGAAGCATGCACCTAGTGAACCTGTCTGTCCTGAGCCTCAGATGCAGTCCTGCCTAGTAAGATAGCTAGGACCAAACATGAACGTCTCTCGGTTGAGCAAATCTGAGCTGTCAGCTTTTTTTTTTCCCCTGGGGTCTTTCTCAGACTTTTCTGTGGTCAGAGAAGCAGGGAGGAAGTTATCCTTCCTCTCAGTGCTAGACTAAAACAGGCCTACTATGTGTTTCCGCCTGAGTTCAGTTTGGCTTGCTATGGACTGCCTGATGGCCCCGTGGTGCAGAGGGAAGGAGTTGAGGTAGGGATCGGAATAGATCCCGTCTTTTTCCCAGCTGTGCCCTGGTTTGTGACACTCAGAGTCAGTTGCCGAGTTCTGACTGTCAGTGTGGCACTGCTGCTCATGGTACCTCACCATGTACATCCTAAACTGTCTCTTCTTCCAACCTCTCCACACCAGGTATAAGAAACTGTAATACCCACTTGACTCAGAGAGGATACCATGAATGTTCAACTCTTTATCATCCCCTGGAACATGATTTTGAAAGGTTATAAGCAAATTTTGAGTTAAAAATTTTTAAATTTTATATATACACACACATACATACACACATATACACTGCAGTATGTGAAATGAATAAAAGCAGATTTTTGCTTGTAAAAGAAGCTGAAATATAAATTGTCGCATCACCAATAAGAACAATGATGCAGTTTGATTACGGAGCACATGGCTGGCAGCTGGCACAGATGAGTCCCCTCGAACGGCGACATTGTTTTCTTTTTCAAACCTGGATTGCCAGGCATGGCTGCAGATCATTTTACCCATTGAGCCATCTCACTAACCGCCCAAAAATGGTCCTTTTTTTTTTCTTCAAATCAAATGTTACTTATCAATAAAGGAAAAGATAAAAATCTTGTTATGACAAAAGTACCCATTTCTGTTTACACAGAACTTTTTGTAAGACATAACTATAGGTTTTTAAGAAAAACATATCTGCACGATAAGATTAGTATTGTGTGTGAGACATACAGGTAAGCAAAGGATGGCTCAAAAGAGAGTACAGGGAATGACGTCTTTAATTATCGAATTTTTTAAAGGTACCTCAGAGACTGAAAATAACAAAGCAAAGTGTGAAAATGTGTGTGTGTGTGTGTGTGTGTGTACAGTCACAGGGATCTATGTACTTGGACTTAGGCAAAGGCACATGAATGGCAAAACATGTTTTCCTGAAACATTCAGATTCTTCTAACATTAGCCATTAGACCAAAGTCTTGCCCACACGCTACGGTACTGTATGGAATGTGTTCGATGTCCAACTCAAAGTGCAAAAGCAGGGACCGTTCTTCTACAGGATAAGAGACAGAGCTAAAAATAGTCTGACTGCATCCACACCTTTGATCCAGTCCCTGGCTTTTGTGTAAACAAGAGGCAGGCATAGTGAGGTATGCTTCACTCCTCTCTCGGACTTTACCATGTACTGTAAATTGCTTCCATGTTCTTTGATAAGGTGAATAGTGACTTTGCTCATTGTCACTTGAGGAAACAGTCCAGAATTCCTCCAAGCCACCCTGTCTGTCTGTGTTGCAATTACCAAACAGTTCAGGCTCCAGCTTAACCTGAAGGAGTGGTTGCTCCATGTGTTTTGACTAGAGGGGGGCTGTGGGGTTGCCACATCTGACAGACACCTGCAGAGCGGTGAGTGGAGACCAAAATAGCGCCCTTAGCAAGTGTGTCAGGGGGCGCTAGAGCAATTCTGCTTTCCACAGCTCTGTTTATCCAGGCCATGAAATAGTGAGCGCATGGGCCCTCTGCACGAGGTAGTTGATGCCAGCTATGGAGTCTCCTTGGCTGACCCTTGGGATTGAGACTGAGCAATCGGCTTCCCAGAAACCACCATCTGATTGGCTTTTTCTGGCTTCTTCTCCAGGGTTATCAATGCTGGGAAGAGCACACACAATGAGGACCAAGCCAGCTGTGAGGTGCTCACAGTGAAGAAGAAAGCCGGGACCATTACTTCCACCCCGAACAGAAACTCCAAGCGAAGGTCATCCCTTCCCAACGGGGAAGGGCTGCAGTTAAAAGAGAACGCTGTAAGCACCGTGCCTGCCCTCTTTGGTGTTCACATACGCTAGCCCCCACTTTCAGATGCTGGCACTTGTGGCTGGTAGTGGTGCATGTCTTTAATCCCAGCACCTGGGAGGTGGAGGTGAAGGCAGAGGTGGGAGGATCTCTGTGAGTTCAAGGCCAGCCTGGCCTGTGTAGTGAGCTCCAGGACCACTGGGGCTTTGTCCGGGTATGAATGATTGGTTTCGGAACAAGCTAGTCTGCAGATGCAATGACATAATGGGTCACTAGGGTATCACACATACCACACTGCAGGTGACATGTGTTGGGTGAGCTGGTGGTTTTTTGTTTTTGTTTTTAAACAAAGTAAACACAACACTGGCACTATAAGTAGATTTGTTTTAGGAGCCTATATATATATTATATATATATATATATATATATATATATATATATATATGTCCATCCTCTGGTGGTTTCAAAGACACTGGTATTTTTTGTGGAGGAAATAGTCTGAAAACCTCTTATACAGAGTAGAAGAGTCTCTAGCCATTGGCTCAGAGCCCAGCCATGCCGTGACCCTGGCTTCCTCTTCCCTGTCCATTATACTTGACCGGTTCCTAATGTTCTTCCAAGTTAATATTTGTTTTGGTTGGCTGAAGGCCCGTGCAGCCTATGGGGTGGCCTGGCAGACTGAACGCCCTCCTATTGACAAAGCCTCAGGGTACATCCCCTCTCTCCAGTGTCTGGAGAACAAAGCAGACATCTCCTCAGAAACAACTGCAGAAGGAAGCCCTCAGATGGAAGGGGTGAGGGGTGGTCATCAACCGTGTGGATTGGCAGACTGTTCAGTCCTGTGGAGAGGTTCCCTGTGGGAAATCTGGGTGGGCACATTAAATGAGATGACCCAAATGTGACTATTTGTTCTGGTAGTCTTTAGTACATTTTTATATAAAATACACAAAAATTGAAAAGATCTAGGAGTTCCATCTTAGCCTAGAAAATAGTGCCTTGTTTCATTTAGGCTCAGAGATGATTCTAGAGTCAGGAAACTCAACAACCTGGGGCAGTCTTTCTTCCTTCCTTTCTTCCTTCCTTCCTTTCTTTCTTTCTTTCTTTCTTTCTTTCTTCCTCCCTTCCTTCCTTCCTTCCTTTCTTCCTTTCTTCCTTTCTTTCTTTCTTTCTTCCTTCCTTCCTTTCTTCCTTTCTTTCTGTCTTTCTTCCTTCCTATCTTCCTTTCTTCCTTCCATCCTTCCTTTCTTCTTTCTTTCTTTCTTTTTGGTGAATTATTTATTGTTATTTATAATAGGAGGAGGAAGGGTGGTATTCTTTAATCTTCCTTTACAGTTGAGCCACTAATCCCCCTCTGGTCCTTCACTGACTACTCCACATCCCATACCTCCTTCCCTGTCTCCAAGAGGATGTCCCCACCCCCACTCCCACCAACCAGATCTCCTGACTCCCCCGGGCCTCAAGTCTCTTGAGGGTTAAGGTGCCTCTTCTCTCACTGAGGCCAGACCAGGCAGTGCTAACCCTAACCCTAATCCTGCTGCATATGTGTCTCGGGCTTCATATCAGCTAGTATATGCTGCCTGGTTGGTGGCTCAGTGTCTGAGAGATCTCAGGGGATAGTTGAGACTGCTAGTCTTCTTATGGGGTCACCCTCCTCCTCAGCTTCGAGGGATAGGGCTGCCTAACCCTAA
This sequence comes from Mastomys coucha, assembly GCF_008632895.1. Lineage (NCBI taxonomy): Eukaryota > Metazoa > Chordata > Mammalia > Rodentia > Muridae > Mastomys > Mastomys coucha. The sequence goes on from NW_022196910.1 coordinate 49,962,621, forward strand.
CCCTAACCCAGAATTGTTCCTGTCTAGGGGAACTGCACGGACAAAATTGGAGAAGAGCCTGAGGGAGAGGAGGTTCAGTGACTGGCCCAAATTGGGATCCAGCTCAGGGGAAGGCTCCAGGGCCTGACACTATTACTGATGCTACGATGTGCTTACAGGTGGGAGCCTAGCATGGTTGTCCTCTGAGAGGCCCAACAAGCAGCTGTAAGAGTCAGGTGCAGATACTTATATCCAACCAATGGACAGAAGCTGTGGACCCCTGTGGTTGAATTAGGAAAAAGCTGGAAGGACCTGTGTGGATTTTTTAACACTTATTTTCAGCTGAAGAAAGCATGGAATGAGGCCTTTCCCAAAGAACCACAGTAGGGCTTTACTGGAGAGGACGGGGATAATGGTTAAATGTTTGTGCTCTGCAGCAAGGCGGCTCGGGCCATCTAAGACTTACTAACTCAGTAATGTTGACACACTTACTCATTCTGTTAGGTTTGGTTTTTGTCAGAAGGAAGCTGGCTGGAGGTATGTAATCTACTGCTGGTCAGGTAGAAAGTTTTTGATCTAGTCATTAATCAGAAATCTTTAATACAGGGCTGGAGAGATAGTCTGGTGGTTAAGAACACTCGTTACTCTTCCAGATGATGCAGGTTTCCTTCCCAGCAGCCACATGGGAAGGACAGTCACAACTGTCCCCTAACTCCAGTTCCAGGGCAGCTGACACTTTGTTCTGGCCTCTGTGGACACTGAATACATACATACTCATACACGTAGAATAGAAATACTTTTCAATCTTAATACGTGTTAATGATCAATCCCCTCGGGCCAGCCACTCCCCGGTGCGTAAGACTCAGTGGATTTTGTGTCTGTGCACTTGTGAGTGGGGAGTTAGATAGTCCTCCCACTCGATGAGGTTATTTTAAGTACAGAGTTAAGGCAGGATGGAGCTTAGAACCTGAGCGTCACTGCCCAGAATGGACCCCGTGGACATTTGTCCCAAGGCCAGCCAGTGGTGCTTCTTTTCTTCCCATTCCACTCCTCCTCATAGTGGAAACTGAGATAATATTACCAAAGAAACACTGAGAACAGAAAGTATGCTCATGGGTGAGCCCCAAGCTACCAGTGACGGTTCCAAATTGTTATGAGACTTGTGCATGGGGGGACAAGGATGAGCTAGACAAACTTACAACTGGGATTGTATTTCCAGCCTTAATTCCTTTATGTTTGTGCCCTTTCTTATTAGGCTCCATGTTAGAGTTAAAAACAGACATACGGCCCTTTGATTTTTAATTGTGCTAAAATTGTAGTAAAATATTAACCATTTTAGGTGTACTGCTCAGTGGCATTAAATATATTCATTTATTTGTTGTAACCACCACCATTACCTACCTCTGGAACTTTTTTCATTTTCTCTAAAGACATTTTGCTAGGGGAGAGGGTGTGACCCACACCTTTAATCCCAGCACACCAGACGCACAGGCAGGTGAATCTCTGTGAGTTTGGGGCCAGCCTGGTCTACAGAGAGAACTCCAGGATAGCCAGGGCTATGGGTTCACGCACACTAATTTCCCATCCTGCCATCACTTGGGTCTTCAACAATCACCATTCCATCTCTATGAATTTGACCACTCTAGGTACCTAAAATAAGGAAATATCTACAATATGCATGCATGTGTGTATTTGTGAGTGTGTGTATGTGCACATGTGTGTACATGTGTGTATCTGTGAGTATGTGTGCATGTGCATATGTGTGTGCATGTGTGTATCTGTGTGTGTGCATGTGCACATGTGTGTGCATGTGTGTATCTGTGAGTGTGTGTATGTGCACATGTGTGTGCATGTGTGTATCTCTGTGTGTATGTGCACGTGTGTGTGCATGTGTGTATCTGTGTGTGTGCATGTGCACGTGTGAGCATGTGTGTATCTGTGAGTGTGTGTGCATGTGAGTGTGTGTGTGCATGTAGTATTTGTCCTTTTGTGTTGACCTCCCTTGTGTTAGGGTTCAGGATTCTGAGGTTATCCAGGTTGTGGTGTGAGTCAGTTCTGATGGTTGGATAACTCTCCATCTTAAGAGTCTACCTTATTGTGTTTGTCCCTCACTTGTGATGGACAAAGGTGTGGGGGGGGTGCATTCAGTGCAAACACTTCTCAGTGTTCTTCTATTCTCATGCTCACAGTTACACACATGCACACACATATGTGCACCTGCACATGCACACGCACTTGGCTGTCTACCTAGAAGTAGATCGCACTCTGGATTCTGTGCTGGTTCAGTCTAACTTTTTGCTGATAGTTGCCTTTTCCAGCACCTGCACCCTTTCACATCCCCACCAAGAGCACTATGGGGCTCCAGTTTCTCACCTTTGTTAACACTTGTTATTTTTTCTTATTTTCTTCCCTGATAACAGTCATCCTAGTGGATGTATGGTAGTAATTATTATAGTTTCAAATAGTAATTAATGATAATAGTAACCTTTTATTGGTGCGTATGTGGGGGAGTGTGCCTGTGTATGTGCACGTGTGTGCATGTGTGTATTTGTGAGTGTGTGCCTATGTATGTGCACATATGTGTGCATGTGTATATCTGTGAGTGTGTGCATGTGCACATGTGTGTATCTATGAGTCTGTATGCCTGTGTATGTGCACATGTGTGTATCTGTGAGTGTGTATGCCTGTATATGTGTACATGAGTGTGCATGTGTGTGTGCACGTGTGTGTGCACGTGTGTGTGCATGTGTGTATCTGTGAGTGTGTGCATGTGTGTGTGTATGTGTGTATCTGTAAGTGTGTGTGCATGTGCCCACAGAGGCTATGAGGGGGTGCATCAGATCCCTTGGAGCTAGAATTACAGGTATTTGTGTGATGTGGATGCTGGAGTCTGAACTCCGGCCTCCTGATAAAGCAGGAAAGCTGTCTCTTCAGCCCCATGATACTGTATTTCTATATGCTGATTGGCTCTTTATACATCTCCTTTAGAGGATACCTATTTGGTTCCCTTACATGTCTTTTTTTTTTTTTTTTTTTTTTTTGTGTCCTCTGTTTTGCTGCTGTTCAAGCTGTTCTGTAAAAGCCTGCAAACCATGACATCAGCCACTGCGTGCTTGCTGTGTACCAAGATTGAGATGCTGGGGACTGACCGGGGGGCATAGAGACAAAACACCTATGAGGCATTTACATGTATTGAAATAGGCAGTTAAACTATGGAGTGTGGCTGGATGTGTTGGCACGTGCCTTTGATCCCAGCAGAGGCAGGTACCATTCTCTGCGCTTGAGGCTAGCCTCATCTAGAGAACAACTTCTGAGACAGCCAGGGCTATATAGAGAAACCATGTCTCAAAAAACCAAACATAAAGAAACAGACAAAAAGTAGAGTGTTGCAGACAGTGAATGCTGTGTAGAAAAAAGGTGGAATTAGAACCTGTCTAAGCAGGAGGTAGCAGGGTGGCACAGAAGGCATCCTTGAGAAGGAAGAAGAGTGTTCACACTGCAGCCATTGCAGAGACCTGGATATAAGAGCAGGCCCTGGGTCCACACTCCAGTGAGGAGGTGCCACTGGTTAGGACAGAGGCATGGAAAAGCTTTGTCACGAGAGCGTGATGCAGAATCAGGCAAGACCATGAAGGTTGGGTCTTTTGGCATGTATTCTAACTACAGAATGTACGTGCTTAAAATGCTGGATACAGGCCGGGTGGTGGTGGCACACACCTATAATCCCAGCACTTGGGAGGCAGAGGCAGAGGCAGGCAGATTTCTGAGTTGGAGGCCAGCCTAGCCTACAGAGTGAGTTCCAGGACAGCCAGGGATACACAGAGAAACCCTGTCTCGAAAAAAAAAAAAAAATTCTAGATACACTGATTTTTAAAAGGTCAGTGATTTTTACCCCCTACTAGAAAACATCCCTTAAAAGTCAAACTCACACATACTCACACTTAATGTAGGGCCTAAGCTTATAGCACAGTTGTAAACTGTAGATAATGATAATGTGGTATATGCTTAACAAAAAGCTAGGAGGAAGCATAGCAGCAGTATAGAATATACAGCCAGCAAAACCATCAATGGGAGACAAACAGAGCAGACTCCCATGTTCCCCCATGATTCTCTCCCTTTACCCTACAGACAAATCGGTCTGAGTCAGTGTGCTGAGCCCTGGGGTAAGATGAGCTCAATTACACCCACACCCTCACATACACACACACACACACACACACACACACACACACACACACACACACACGCACAAGCACACCAGTTAATTTTTGACATGCTGTAACTAGCTGAAAGATTGGGCCCTCCTAAACCTTCCCCTGCCTCACCAAGCCCAATCAGGGAAGTGGCCAGTCCTTCTCCTCCTTTCTCTCCCTGTCCCGGCCTGTACAAATCTCCAGGTCCTGCCTCAGTCTACCTGCCCAGCCATTGGCTGTACAGCAGTTCTTTACTGCCAATCAAATTCAGCTGGGGGTGAAGACCTTCAGTGTCTGGTAAAGCAGCCTTTTGGAAGCTGAATTGAATTGAGACAGCATAAGAATCAATCCTTAACACATGACATTTGAACTGTGATCTTAAAAAGTGAACAAGAGGGGGCCAGGTGATGGTGGTGCATGCCTTTAGTCCCAGCCTTCAGAAGGCAGAGGCAGGCAGACCTCTTGAGTTCAAGGCCAGCCTGGTCGACAGAGCGAGTTCTGGAAAAAACAGGGCTGCACAGAGAAACCCTGTCTTAAGAAACAAGGGAAGTGAAAAGAGGGAGTAAAGCTTGGTTTTACATATGTCTGTCATGCAGAGATCATGCCTATCAGAGCCTGGATTCAATCCCCAGTAAAATAAAAAATAATAACTAGTAATGATAATAAATAAAAGGTGAATAAGTAGTTTCCCAAGCAAATTTTAGGAAGGGAGAGTTTCTGACTAACATAGTGATTTTCAACCCATGGGCCACATACCAGAGATCCTGCCCATGAGATATTGTGATTGATCACAGTATCAAAATTACAGGTATAAGATAGCAATGGAAATAATGTTATGGCTGGGGGTTGCAGCAGCATGAGGAACTGTGTTAAAGGGTCCCAGCCTTAGGAAGCCGCCGTGTTAAAGGAAAGTGTGCATGTAGAGACAGTTTGAAAGAGAGCCCATGATGCACTTGGAGTGGAGCATCAACAGAATGGTGGTAATGGTACCTGAGTTGTTGGGATGCAAGCCTGGGCCCTGGAAGCTATAACAAGTAAGGCTCAGCCACACATCCCCAGGAAGCCAATTAAAGAGACAGAGTGGTAGTAAAAAGAATGAAAGAGGGGGGTTCCATGTGACCATATTGGGAAAAGGAACAAAGAGGTCCGGTGACCGCTTCCCCCAAACTCTGGCTTCAGTGCATCCTCAGGGTCCCGACCAGAAGCTTAGGTTTAAACAGAGACTGAGTACGTAGAACTCAGCAGTTCTGGTCAGAGTACAGTCCTAATCCATCACTACCTCCACTCCAGAGTCTCCACTGCGGTGGGCTGACAAGCTGTCAGAATTGTGTGACAGGCTTCCCCTTTGGCAGGCGTGAGGGCTTCAGCTCTTCCTTTCTCCCCGAGTGGGATTCCTGGGGAAATTCATATTCCTTCTGGTACTTTGTCTCAATAATTAAACAGCGGAAGGGAAAGGCAGCGACTGTCTCTTTAGATTACCTTCAATCCTGCCAGGACCATTATAGTAAGATAGGAACAGCAAGTGTTAGACATGACATCTATCAGATATCATAACAAGCTGGGACTTTAAACAAATGGTTTTAGCCATGACAAGATGAATTAGGATAATAGTGGTCAGAGGATGCTGGGATCTGATCTAAGGGCTCCCACACAGCAGGTGAGAGATGGTGGAAGTTTACAGTGAGGCAGAGATTAAAGGGAGGAGCCAGGAGAGCTGATATGAGAAGGAATAGCTAAAGTGACCAGACCAGTGACTACCTGAGGTAAGAAAGAATTGGGATTGGCGGAGGCTTCAGACACTATGCTGGACAGGTGCCAGAAGGGTAAAAGGGTGGACGGAGGCGAAGCCCGGAGTGTCATTCTTCTGGTCCACGTGGGCACCTCTAAGGTGATGCTCACAGGCAAGCCTAGGGAGTTTAAGATTTAAGGAATTACAAGTTCAAAGACTAAAGATGAAATATAACTATATTAAAAAGAAAAAAAGAAACAAAGAAAGAAAGTGAGAGAAAAAGTACAAGATAGAGACAAGTCCTAAATAATCCAAGAAGAAAAATGTCTTAATTGCTTTTTTATTGTCATGACACACAAAGCAACGTAGAAAAGAAATTTAATTTGAGACTCATGGTTGCAAAGAGTGAGTCGGTGATCACTGAGGCGGGGGAATGGAAGCAGGCACAGGCCAGCCTGGTGCTGGAGCAGTAGCTAAGAGCTCCTATCTAATCCACAAGCGTGAGGCATAGAGAGGCAGAGAGCTAACTGGGAATGGTGTGAGCTTTTGAAACCTCAAAGCTCACCCAAAGTGACACACCTCCAACAAGGCCACACCTCCTAATCCTTCCCAACCAGTTCTACCAGAACCAAGTATTCAAATCTATGAGCCTATGGAGGTCATTCTCATTAAAGCCACCACAAGAAGTTGTTAAGTAAAGAGAAGAAAGAGACCATTATGGCATAGATCACATAAAGGTCAAGGAGATATGGATGGGGAAATGGGCATATTATAAGCCAAAAATGGAACAACCGGATCAATAACAGCTTCATTATCTTGCTGCAGATAGAATGCTGACCAACAGGAGGGACAGCAAAGGGGGTTGTGTGGGTCAGTACAAACGTTTAGCTTCTCCCTCCTTTCTTGGCCTCTGTGAACTTAGTAAACCTGAAGTGCATGTTTACTATGTAAAAACCTTGATGTACTATGTAATATGTGCAACTTCCTTAGAGACTGACGAACACCTGAAGCCTCTTATTAGATAACATAGAATGTACAGCAAGAAGCAAAACCTGTTACAGCTGTGCTTCATCAGCAAAGTCAGATGTGTGGCCCAGCTCTGCCTGTGTCTCTGCTGATGTCTCTTATAGTGCGTGGCAACAGGACCATAGGTAACAATGAGATGACTTTTCTCACTGTAGGTAATTACTGTCTGGCATAAAAATTTAATTTGATCCCATTAATACATTAATCTACCAGCCAAAGAAGTCAACGTAAACCTTTTATTTTAAAATAAGTCAACCTTTCGAGCCTGGTGTGGTGGCAAACACCTTTAACCCACTCAGGAGGAGTGCTTTAAAGCACTCAGGAGGCAGAGAGGCGCGTGGATCTCTGAGAGTTCGAGGCCAGCCTGGTCTTCAGAGCAAGTTCTAGGACAGCCGGAGTGCAGTCAGTAGCACCCTCTCATCTTGACAAGGGCGCCTCACCTTGAGAGGGAAGCCACAGATTGATTTTAGGTTCCATCCACGTGTGAGGTCGGACGTCAGAAGTTGGAGAAGCCATGTTGGGAAGAAATCATCATGCTTAAAAGGAGATCTACATTAGGAAGTAAAAGCAGCTTGAAAGTTGAAAGTAATATTAATAGTTTGAAGAAAAGCAAGGGATTATCGTTAAATGGAGTTTCTGTATGGTGCGCGTGTAGATTTCATTTCATTGGTCAATTACTTTGTTAGTGATGTGCTTAATAAGAAATAAGAATTCTCTTTAGAATAGCAGTTCTCAGCCTGTGGGTCGCAACCCCTTGGGGTGGGGGTCAGATGACCCCTTCACGTGTGTCATGACCTAAGACCTTGGGAAAATGCAAATACTTGCATTACAGTTCATAGCAGCAGCAAAGTCAAAGGGATGAAGTAGCAGTGACAATAACTTCATGGTTGGGGGCCACCACAGCAGGAGGGACTGTGTAAAGGCTCGCGACCTTAGGAAGGTTGGGGAGCGCTACATTAGAAGACTAAGGAAGGGAAATGTTACATGTGCTCTCAGCCAAAAGGCCAAGAAGCGCTGGCTGGCTGCTAAAGTCCCTGTAAAGAGAAGAGCCTCGTCCATCCCAAGGGAGGTGGGGCTCTGCTCATGCCTGGACCACTTGGGAACTGTCTGTGTATGAAAAGCCATAAAGCTCTCAAAGGGGCAGATGGGCAATGGATTCTCCCACAGTGTGCAAACTTAACATCCCTGTGCCTCCGATTGCCGCTCAAGTGTGGGCAGCCAGGAGAGAAGGGGGTCGGGAAATGCTCGCATCCCCCAGGGACGGTTCTGAGGGTTGCTCTTTAGGAAAAACACTACAGGTATCTTTGAGATGTTGAGAAAAATGTATAACCCCTTACCTACTACTGGGAGCCTTTCACTAAACTAGACTGAGATTCAAAGAAGCGAGCAGGATGGGTTTTCTTTACATTGATTTGAAAGCCTTTAAAGAGTTTTTATTTATCATAGAGATCACCATCATGTGTAAACCTTGACTTCCCAAGGGCTTCTTTTGCTTGGCAGCCCCCAAGTGCCCAATCCCAGGAATGAGATAAGAGTGAGTGATCCTACCACACTGCCTTCCAAAGAAGGAAGAAGTTACCCTTATGGGCATCAGAAAAACCTTAGCGTGAAGATACGTGCCAGGCTGGGCACAGTGATTACACCCTCAGCACTTAGGAGGCAGAAGCAGGTAGATCTTTGTGATTTTGAGACCAGCCTACATAGCAAGTTTCAGGCTAGTCAGAGCCACATAGAGCTTCTCTCTCTCTCTCTCTCTCTCTCTCTCTCTCTCTCTCACACACACACACACACACACACACACACACACACACAGGGCTCCTCATTTGAAGTGGGGATTGTTTTGAGCTTCAGGGTACCCATGAGGACATATGCACTCTAAGGTCATTTGCTTGAGAGCCCCCCTCAAGTTGTTTAATTTGGGGAGAAGCACACAGCGCACATGGTCCCAGTGTCTGTGAGTTCAGTGTCTAATTACAATAACAGGAGATGGCTGCAGCAGAGAGGAGAGCTGATTCTCCTTCTCAGCAGAGGACTGGGCGGCGGTGGTGTGGGAATCCAAGGCGTGCAGGAACATAATCTGAGAGGAGAAGCAAAGGCCAGAACACAGGCCTGTTAACTCTGAGCTGCAGGTTGCCATTCCTCCAATAATCCTCTCCACCAAAGCACTTCCAGGCACAAAACAGGGAGATAAAAGTTGCTTCTGGCCTCTCTGTTCCTGGGCTTTGCCGAGGTCTTGGTGCAGCAGGGCCATGGGCTCCCTGCGGCGATGCGGCTTAGAAAACAATAGGAATGGCCTTTAACCCACTGGTTCCTCCTGTTCCTCGTGTTCTGTGCAAGTCAAGAAAATGTAAACTTTTGTTTATCCGCTTAGATTCCCCCAAGCCCCCTGTGAAGAGGTAGGGCAGGGTGTGGTGAGGTGTGGAGGAAGTAGGTGCCTGAGCCCATGCCCAGGCATCCCTTCCCCCTAAGGGACCAGCCACACAATAGTACAGTATACAATAGAGTTTATTTAGAGCATGGGGAGGAGAGTTAAGAGGGCAGCAGAGGCAGAGAAAGGCAGAGAGAAGGAGAGAGTAGAAAAGTAGAGACCAACCATGGCCATGTGGAGAGAAGGGGGAGGGGAATGGGGAGAGAGGGAGAGCAAGGGGGCGAGAGTAAGAGAGAGAAGAGAGAGAGGAGGGGCCAAGCAGCCCCTTTTAGAGGGCCAGGCCTACCTGGCTATTGCAGGGTAACTGTGGGGAGGAGCATACATGGCTGCTGCCAGGTAACTGTGGGGGTGGAGTTCAGACAGAATACCAAAAATACTACCATATATCCATAGAAAAGAATTCTTTTTCAGTAACAAAATTAACAACATTTTTATTGTTAAAGGCGGTATTTTAAAATAATAACAACCAAACTATTTCGTTCTATGAGTTATATGCCAGGCACAGGTCTGAGTGGACCTTTTTACAGTGACTGAAGTCTCGTGAAGAGCAAAGATATTCTGTTATTACTAGCTAATGTGTCAGAGCCCAACTGTGTCCGTTACAACAGCGAGTATTCCTGCCGTCTGCTGGAGTGTTGTGGTTCTCCTGAGCAATGTGTGCTTGTGGTTAGATTGTCCTTACTGAGAGCAATGCCATTGTTGACGTGTGCGTAACTGCTTGTGTTTTCTGACAACAGTTTCCTGTAGAAAAAACTTTAACTCTGAGGGATAATTTAGTTCAAACTTTGCTAGTATCATCCATCACGCTGGTTAATTGAGGACACAGGAACCCTGTCATGAATCAAAGGAAGTTAATCGAGTGTGCAGCGGTGTGTGTGCCCCAGGAGTATCCCAGTTCCTACCACACGAGGGCGCCAGTGTCTGTGTCTGGGAAATAGAAGTGCTTGAAGTCTCCATTTTCACATGAGACTATGAAAGGATTCTTCAGGGTTCCTTATCACTGTGGACTGGTTGCTCTCACTTCCCCTGCGTGCTCCCAGAGGAGAGCATCCTGGGGGAGAGTGGGTTTGAGTGAGTGAGTGAGAAGGCCCAGCCTGCTGTTCTGTAAGCTGGGGTTTTTGTGTGCTTCCTGCTTTACAAGTCAGTATTTCTGCGGGCAGCACAGGAAGTGTTTCAGATATATCTGAGCACGCCCCCCCCTTCTTTGTTAGCACCCCATGGAGGCAGGCACCTCGTTGCTTCCTGGTGGCTCTCACTGTTTTTGTGTGTGTTTGTGCCTGGGGTTCACCAGGATGCCAGAGCACATGAGTAGGGCACACAGGATAGCTTCCGCTGTGCCCTGACCCAGGAAGTAAGCAGTCTGTCTGGAATTACTCCAGCTTCCTGTTCAGTAGATAATTTCGCTTAGAGTTTTAGTTTTGCTAGAAGAACCAAGGTCACTTTCGAGCTAAACCCCCTTGTTATATAACTTTACACATGAGTAGAGGAAAGAAAATATATATATATATTTTAATTTTTCTGGTTCTTTTGTTTTGTTTTGTTTTTTGAGACAGGGTTTCTCAGTGTAGCCCTGGCTGTCCTGAACTCACTCTGTAGACCAACCAGGCTGGCCTCGAACTCCTAAGTGCTGGGATTAGTGGTGTAGACTCCCATGCCAAGGAATAATCAAAATTGTTGTTAGTTTCTTATGCTTTTGAGAGAAGAGGGTACAGCTTTGGGCATGCTTTAGAGAAAGCCTAAGAGTGAACTATGAACTTTAAACCTCCCATTTTTCACCATCTGGAATCTTCTATTATTGGATTATAGTTGTGTTCCTTCAATTTTGTTTGTGTGGTGCTGAGAGGTGAGCCCTAAGCCACCTTAAACATACCAGGCAGTGCTTTACCATTGAGCCAAACCCCAGGCTTTTCCTCACAAAGTAGGTGTGGTCATATATGTGTATATATAAGTTACATATAAGTTTATTGTTGCTATCAAATGAAGTAATTTATTTAGTATGAAACTTAAATTGTTTATTTTTAAAATATTTTACTTACTTTATTTAAATACCCTTACATTTTTTTATGTGCCCTAAGTGATTTTTTTTTTTTTTTTTTTTTTTTTTTTTTTTTTTTACCAAATTCCACAGTTTTATATTTCAGGAAAGGGCTTTCATTCTGTTTTTCTTAGTAAAGTGAGATTGACTCCTGCCTATCTCAAACAAAAACAGGAAGGGCCTGTGCTAAAATGTAGCATTAAGACAGTCTTTTGGGGCTGGAGAGATGGCTCAGCAGTTAACAGCATCAACTGCTCTTCTAGAGGTCCTGAGTTCAATTCCCAGCAACTACATGGTGGTCACAACCATCTGTAATGGGATCTGATGCCCTCCTCTGGTGTGTCTGAAGACAGTGATAGTGTAATCACATAAAATAAGTAAGTAAATCTTTTGTAAAAAAAAAAAAAAAAAGAGGCAGTCTCTGGAGAACATGTCCCTATACATCGGGGGGCTCTGGTTTCTCAGTGTAGAACTTCTATTCTGGTATCATCTTCACACTCTACCAAGAGAGTCACTGCCAATGACCATCAGTGGCATATCCAGACATATGGCTTATACCTTTAATTCTAGCACTTGGGAGACAGAGGCAGAGGAGGATCTCTGTGATTTCAAAGCTAGCCTGATCTGTATGTGAGTTCCAGAATAGCCAGAGCTACAGTGAGAACCTGTCCAAAAAAAAACAAAAAGAAAAAGGAGGAAGGAGGAGGAAGAAGAGGAGGAAGAGGAGGAGGAAGAAAGAAAGAAAGAAAGAAAGAAAGAAAGAAAGAAAGAAAGAAGAGAAAGAGAGAAAGAAAAGAGGAAAGAAGGAAAGACAAATTTCCCAAGATCATAGAGTATGAAATTCCAGATGTAGATAAAATTTATTTTGTTTTATCTTATTCTAAATTTTTCCCTTGAAATGGCATAAGTATTTTACCCAACTTTTATTTATTTTATAGCAGTATTGGGGATTGAACCAGGGCCTCTTGGATTACACACAGCAACCTTTTAAACTACTGAGGCAGGTTGGAATGTTCACACCTCTGATCACTAGGCTATTAGTAGGGGGAGACATGAGACCTCATTTGTATACTGTAGAATTAGAACCTGGACCGCAGAGCCCAGGCCAAGCAGAGGCCACACTGAGGAGGCAGGTTTCCCTCCTCCCCTCGCCCCCCCTGACATGGACAGCAGGGACAGAGGTGTGGTGTCCACTCCCCTCCTTCCGATCCTTCCATAAGCTCAGCAGGTGGAGAGCGCAGCTTCCTGTCCCCCTGCAGCAGACCACCAGTTTACTGGCTCAGGAGCAGGGGTAATACAGGGCCAGGATAGGCAGGGCAGCTGAATGCGAGTGAGGCCTGAAAGTCTGTGGTTCCCAACAGTTCGGTGTGGCTTGCTGTCCGGGAGGGGGTGCCTTTTTATTCAGACACTGAGAAGGGAAGGTCACAGGAAGTACATATCGGTGTGCTTCCTATGGGTCGTGTCGGACCGTGAAGATCTGAAATGGCAGTGTGGCTTTGGGGTCCAGGGAGCTCCTTCGAGATGTTGGGACCTCAGATACAACTGCAGCACACCTAGCCTGAGAGCTGAGGGAGAGAGCAGGTCTAGCCGACCAAAGTGAGAGAGAGTCAGTTTCTCTTTCTACCCCTTTCTCCGGGTGGTGAGGCTGTCAACTGAGAAGGTGACCAAGCCCAGGAGGAAGGGCTATCCAGATCACTCTTGGAGACCATGGTGATGGCTGGCAGGTAGCCTAGATCACTTTATTAGTTTCTAGTGGCTGATCAAATACCTGGTTGGTGTCTGCCTACCTCCTTCCTAAAGGAGAAAGCTCCTTTTGGTCAGAGATAGTTCACATGTGGTGGTATGGCTGCTGCCTCTGTGAGCAGGCACATCCCCTATGTGCTCTCCCTTAGCGCAGCCAGAAGGAAGGGGTCCTTAGACTTTTGTGTAGCCTGGTGACATTCAGCCCAGACTTAGCAGGGTTATGTTGAGATTTTTATTGTTGGTTTTGATGATGACAGTAATGTATACATGTCACAGGTGGGGGTGTGCATGAGTGAGCGCAAGTACCCGTAGAGTCTAGAAGAGGACGTCAGAGTGTATAGGGCTGGAGGTGCAGGTACCTGGAGCTACCTGCTGTGGGTGCTGGGAAAGCCAGACAGGCTCTTAACCACTGAGCCAGTATTTTACATTTTCAGAAGCCCTGAGTTAATCACTCAGCTGGTGTTTGCCATTCAAGCCTGAGAATCCAAGCTCATTCTCATGGAAAAAAGCCAGATACAGTGGTGCCATCTCTAACCCCAGTATGTTCAGGGCATGATGGGAAAATCACCCAGAGGTTCGAAGGCCAACACACAAATACAGTCACATGACACAGCAAAAACAAGAGAGAACCTGCCCCAACAAGGTAGAAGGAGAGAACCAACCCCCTAAAGTTATCCTCTGGCCTGAACATACTGTGGCATCTATGTATCTGCACACACACACACACACTAAAATAATAACTCATTACAATTAAAAAAGTAAAAATACATAGGTATGTCAAGGGAATAAATTACTTCAAGTAATTAAAGTAACTCAATCACTTAGAATTAAGTGATTCTCAAAACTTAGCTATGATATGGCATTATGCTTTTCATTGATGTAGAAGAAAGTGTCAACTTAGGTGAGGAGTTGGTTACATCTGTAATCTCAAAGTAGCAGTAAGGTAGAGAGAGTAATCCCGGGTATTTGGGACAGTATTGTTGGTTCTTTGGGCAAGGGAAGGCGCTGCTGGTATAACCACTGCCTCGTAACCCTAAAGGATGTTCTAAAGCTGAGAGGTTTGTGGATGAAGATTCACGGACTCTGAATTCTATTTATAGGTGCTCCTAAATTGAGAATTGAGAAGCCTCGTCTGGGCTCTGCTTGTCCCAGGTTCCTATCTACTTAATATTCTTCTCAGTGCTAGCACCTGGTTTATTTTGTATTTTCCTTGTCCTCTTTACCTGTCATGGGCTCTAGAAACTATATAAAACCACCCTTTCTTTTCCATGGCTACATCTCTTGTTGTAGAAGCTGACAAACATGGCTACCCAAATGCCATGAAGCCTACATGGCAAAAAGCCCAGAAGCAGAAGAACACAACGCTTGTGGCTTCCCTAGCAAGGCTGCCAAGCCCCAGGCTCTTCTGACCTTCTCCCCACACCACCCGGGCCTATATAGTTCAGCCATGTTTGTCTGCAAGGGGCTAACCCTGCTTTCTGGCATTGCTTTCTGAGATGCAGGCAGGAAGAGAGAAGAACAGGGGCAGCGGAGAAAGATAGCCTTTATCTCAAGGCAGGCTGGGAGCTGGTCTGTAGGAATCCGATCACTGTCCCAGTCAGCAGTAAAGCAGAAGGGAGAGGAGATGCTGAAGAAGCGGGCTTCCCGACGCCCTCATTGCTAGCCACTAGGTACTGGCTGTGCCCAAGCTGGCAGGCCCTGTCACCTCTAAGTCCCCATCATGTGTGTAATCTCAATAAAGCCAGGTTTTCTCCCACTTCCTCCAGCCATGCTGATCGGTTTCTGCATTCTAAGAGAGTCCGCAGTGGCCCGGAGGTCTCTAGGATGGCCCCTCATTTGGCAGAGAGCTAAAGGTGTAAATGACTCACTGAGGTCATGTGGTGATACGTGTACCGATATCACTGAGGTGGCAGTACTGACAGCTGCTGCCTCTGCACACCCTGCACACCATACATAGCTGTCAGTCAACACGCATTGCGTAGAGTTGTACTGGCTGCTTTTGTGTGTCAACTTGACACAAGCTGGAGTTATCGCAGAGAAAGGAGCCTCCCTTGAGGAATTGCCTCCATGAGACCCAGCTGTGGGGCATTTTCTCAATTAGTGATCTAGGGTGGGAGGGCCCCTTGTGGGTGGTGCCATCCCTGGGCTGGTAGTCTTGGGTTCTATAAGAGAGCAAGCTGAGCAAGCCAGAGGAAGCAAGCCAGTAAGGAACATCCCTCCATGGCCTCTGCATCAGCTCCTGCTTCTTGACCTGCTTGAGTTTCAGTCCTGACTTCCTTTGGTGATGAACAGCAATGTGGAAGTGTAAGCTGAATAGACCCTTTCCTCCCCAACTTGCCTCTTGGTCATGATGTTTTGTGCAGGAATAGAAAACCCTGACTAAAACAATAGTCCCCTTAGCTCCTCCCCCACCAAGATAAAATAACTGCAACTCATGTCAGGAAATCAGGGCAATAAGATACACATCTTTGACCTGACCCAGCCATGGCTGAACTGGTACCATCCCCCACCCAGCAAACGCTGTGGAAGTGAGGTTAGCCCTCCTTAAGGCGTTTGCCTTTCTGTTGCCCTCGGCTCTGAGTTTGGCTTCCAGGTATTCTTCTGCTATACAGTGCTTTAAGTGCGCGTGCTCCTGTCTGAATTTGATCGAATTCTTTTTAGGGCTCAGATTCCTAGCTGGGGTCAGCATTCCCAGGTTCTTCTCTCATTGTCGTCTTCAGCACATGGCTTGAGTGATACGGCCTCCGTGAACGGCCTTTTGGGACTCGTGGGCTAAAGCGTACTGTGGTGATCAGTGGCCTGACCGCTACTCCACCAAGTCACGCCGTCAAATCGCTCTCCCTCCCTTCCTGCCTCACAGCCCCGTGGAGTCACATGACCATGGTCTGGTTTCCTCTCACTTGTGTGTCTTCCTGCCACAGTCTCTGCACCTGCTGTGGTTATTGTCTAGCGTTGTGGTGCCCTCCCCTTCTTACAGATGAACTTCTCCGAAGCTCTCAGTCTAGGCCTCACAGTACCAAGAACCTCTTCCCGTACCGCTGACCTCCTGTTGATTTGGCTGATTTTGCCCTGGATCATTAAAAAAACAACCCACGCCTATACCTTTTTTTTTCTTTTGTTTTTTGTTTGTTTGTTTGTTTGTTTGTTTTTTTCATGACTGGGTTTCTCTGTATAGCCCTGGCTGTCCTGGAACTCACTCTGTAGACCAGGCTGGCCTTGAACTCAGAAGTCTGCCTGCCTCTGCCTCCCAAGCTCTGAGATTAAAGGCGTGGGCCACTATTGCCCAGCACCTTTTTTTTTTTTAACCAATCCTTTATCATACTGTCTTGTTATATACATCTTACAGCTGTGTGTTCTAGGGGTGTTTTAAGACAGGATCCCAGCTCACCTACTCATTCATCTCTGCCTTCCAAGTGCTAGGACTGCAGGTGTCTGCCACAATACTTGGCTAGCATGTGTAATGTAGTTGCATGGTTTCTAAAAGTGTTCACCTTGAAGACTTCTAGGAAGCCACCTTCCGGGGTTGGGGGCAGCGGGGAGGCTTAGTGAGTTAAGGTGTTTGTTGTGCAAGCATGAACACCTGAGTTCAGTTCACCAGCACCTACATAAAAGCTGGTGTGTTATCGTGTACCCCAAAGCCCATTGCTAGAGGGAGGTGGAGACAGGGCCTGTTGCCCAGGGAACCTGAGGTTCCGAGAACTTCACCTCAGTGAGAAACCCTGTCTCCAAAAACCCAAAAGACTGCTCAGCAGTTAAGAGTGTAGACAGCTCTAGCTGAGAACCCAAGTTCTGTTCCCAGCTTCCAATTCAGGCCCCTGGCAACTGCTTGTAAGTCCTGCTCCAGGAAGATCTATGCCTCTGACCTCTGGGCACCCACTCTCACACACCCACACACAACAGATACATACCCCAAATTTAAAACCATTCCTTTGGGAATAATTAAGGTGGAAATCAATAAAAGATAGTGTCAGCACACGCACACGTGCATGTGCACACACACACACTCAGACCCATACGCACACATTCACAGATACAGGAGGGGGGCTGGTATGAACCAAATCCATGATAGCGGACAGGCTGCACATAGATGTCATCAGCTGGGAAACTGAGGCAGAGGGACATAGGGAAAGCAGACTTATCTGTTGCATGTTATATGGACTGCACTGGATTTTCAGGGCTAGGGGAGAAGTCCTAAGAACTCAGGATGGGGCTGGAAAGAGAGCTCAGTGGTTAAGAGCACTGACTGCTCTTTCAGAGGTCCTGAGTTCAAGTCCCAGTAACCACATAGTGGCTCACAACCATCTGCAATGGGACCCGATGCCCTCATCTGGTGGGTCTGAAGACAGTTACAGTGTACTCATAGAAATACAATAAATAAATAAATACTTGATTTGTCAAAAACAAAACAAAACACACCAGAATGCAGAACAAGTAAGAAGGGGCAGTTATCTGAGAGGGTGAGGGCAGTGGTTGAAGAACACGGGTCTATTTACGACTTTGGGAAAGGGCTTTCTCTAACGACTCTAGGGCCAAACCCAGCCTGGGATTGCAACATCAGGGAGGCCCGAAATGAGCTGTTCAAGCTGGACTCCTAGAGGCTTGACCTTTCGTATGAAATTTTATCACAAACCCTAGTTAGACGCCTTTCCTCGGAGTGGGGACCTAGTGTTACTGGCCGATAAGTTGAGCCTCTGCCCTACATGGAAAGACTGGGACCACTGCATCCCGCAGGTGTTGGTAGCAGTAGTGACTCCCCTAAGGGCCGTCTCTGTGCCTTTTCACCATGTTTGATCCCATGATTTTCAGATAGACAGATGTCGATAGGATGAGCGCGGTCAGGCAGGGGGCTACCCAGGTCCTCACTTCTTTTCTGTCACCCTCTTTCCCCAGGAGTCCGAGGGCATCTCCTGCCACTACTGGTCCCTGTTTGATGGCCACGCAGGCTCGGGGGCTGCCGTGGTGGCATCGCGCCTGCTGCAGCACCACATCACACAGCAGCTGCAGGAAATCGTGGAAATCCTGAAGAACTCCGCCATCCTTCCCCCGACCTGCCTCGGGGAGGAGCCAGAGAGCACGCCGGCCCACGGCAGGACCCTAACCCGCGCAGCCTCACTGCGTGGAGGTGTGGGTGCCCCCGGCTCCCCTAGCACACCACCTACGCGCTTCTTCACAGAGAAGAAGATCCCGCATGAGTGCTTGGTCATCGGGGCCCTGGAGAGCGCCTTCAAGGAAATGGTAGGTATCGCTGGGAACGGATGTGGCTCAAGCCAGAACTTCCTTACTGGGAAGGTGTCACTGAAGCCAAAGTCTTCCTGCCTTCTTTCACCTGTGTGTCTCTCTTCTGCAACAAAGCTTATTAAAAAGTCATAGCAAGATACAGTGTCTGGAATAATTGCCAGCAGAAATTAAGGCCGTGGAAGAGGGCAAGCACAGGGTATGCCCTACTTATTAAATGCATGCCTTATCCCTTCTGTTTCATCAGACGCCTGTTGACATCAGGTTAGGTATGGTTCAAACTAATTGAAATGTGAGCGTGGACTGCCATCTGCTTTACATATGTACAGAGTCCAGGTATTTGGGAAACCATGCTCAGTAAGACGGTCACAAGTACCCTTCCTTTAAAACTCAGCACAGACTGGTGTGCACGTGCAGTTAATCCCAGCCGGGTGCAGGCAGAGGCAGGCGGATCTCAGAGTTTGAAGCCAGCCTGGTTACCCAGTTCCAGACCAGCTAAGACTATGCAATGAAACCTTGTTTGAAAGAAATGGGGTTGAAGGGGTGGGGCTTGGTTAGTGGTGTAACACTGGCTAATAGATAGTGCCCTGAGAAAACGGAGGGAAGGGAAAAGATCCACATGGCTTTAGTTTTCCCAGGGCCTGGTTTCCTTTGTGTTTTGCTGTCTGGGTGGGTCAGGTCAAGGAATGCAGCTCCCGAGCATATAATCTGGTAGAGTGGTCCTGGTTGTCCCTCTGCCTGGCAGTAAGGCCATGGATGCAGTATACCACGTGACCTCCCCCAGCTCTGACTTCACTTTTCACTGAGGCAGGCATTGATCCTCTCCCCTAAGCAGCAACCTGCGTGCAGGTACAGTAGGGACTCCTTAAGTGTGTTTAGAAAGACTTTCAGGAGGCCAGTGGTCAGCAGTGCTTTTAAAACCTGAACTTGGTGGCCAGCCGTTCAGTAAAGCATGGGTGGCTAGAAACACATCACCTAAAGTAATGTCCACCTTCGCAGCCCAGGACCATAAGGCCACACCCCATGCCCTAGTCAGAGGAGGAAACTGGGCAAGAGTACACATGGTTCCTGATGTATTTATAAGAAACAAAGTTTATATGTTAATAGCTCAAGTTTACCTCTGTGTAACTCCAGCTCATCCTTCCTTGGCCTGTTTTAATCTCTGAACACATGCATTTGATTATTAAGGAGTATAAAAGGCACACCCTGTGGAAAAGATGTAGTAGGAGGAAGACTGGGGGTCAGGGTAGAAAAATTGACTCCTAAATATTCCTCCTGGCTGCTATAGAAGCTAAGATGTTGGCAAGTATGTCCAAGTGATGCACAAAACTGTGGAGTTTAACAGAGGCAACCACTTGCCAGTGACCTCTCCCTGCAGTGAGAGAAAAGGATCGAAAACTGGGGGTGGGGAGGGGTGACCTTGTCAGTGGCTGCTGGGGCTGCCAAACTTCTTTTGCCTGGAACGCTGTATTGTCAAGTCTATCCACTAGAGGCCAGTGTCGCATTGATGAAGACCTCCCCAGGAACAGCTGCGCTTCCAATGTGAAGCTTAGTCAGATGAAGACCCAAGAAGGCACCCAAGGCTTGTCTTCTCAAGTTATTCAACTTTAGGCAGTTCACTGCCTGAAATTTCTTGTGAAAACTCTGCGTGTGTGTGTGTGTGTGTGTGTGTGTATGTAAATAAATACCTAGGATATGTAATTTTTATGTCATCCAACCAGTCAATAAGCATTTGCTAAGAAACAACTCTGTCAGACCTGAATGGGAGTAGAAGAAAGACTAAAATAGAAATGGTCAGGTATTCAGCGAGTGAAACACAAATAGGAAGGAGAGAAGGGAAAGTTAAGAGTTCTGAGTTAAAACTCAGGAGAGCAGGCAAGTTGAACGCTGCTCTGTGGTGGAAGTTCTGAGGCTGCCCAGACAAGTGGGGGCTCCTGGGAGTGGCAAGTGCATTATCTAAGTAGAGGGACAGTTTTCTCTCCCATCACCCTGGCATGACTCAGGTTTCCTGGTAGGTTCCTGGCCAGATGATTGACAGGTCAGGCTGGACTCACTCCTAAAGGAATAGAGAGAAGTGTGTAATGTTCTCACCTTGGAAGCAGAGGGGACCACTATGTCTCTACCGGGACCCAGAGTTAGATTCCACCCTTTTGACCAGGAGGCATAAGGAAGAATAAAGCAGTTGGATGGTTTCCTTTCTTACTTTTCCCTGGGGAGACGGAAGGTGGTGCCCATTCCTCCATGTCCTCAAAAGCTCCTACTCCCTGGAGCATCGTGCCATATCCCAGTATCAAAAGCTCCTACTCCCTGGAGCACCGTGCCATACCCCAGTATCACTACTGTGATGTTCTAAATTATGTCAAAGCCTGTCCCAAAAAATGATGATAGCACTCCAACGTGAATTTGGAAATCCCAACCCAGAACAAGGAGCTCCTGTCTCTAGGGCACATGGGTAGTGTTCACAAAGTTTAGACCAACAGAAGGGGAAAAAAAGGGCATGATTTGAACATGAAAAGGCATGATATGAACAGGAAAAGGCATGACTTGAACAGGAGGTGGCAACAGCAGCTCACACACCCTATGTTTCTCTGAAACAGTTCCTTTGCTCAGGTTGTCTGCATAGTGTGAGACATGTGGAGAGACGGTGACCTCTGACCGCTGGCATGTAACACTCGCCATGCATGCTATCGGGGACAGGCTTAGCTCTACAACCCTTTTATGGTGTCATGTCTTGGATATGACTTCCTATTGGGAGGGTCAGTTCCTCCTCTTTCCACTACGGAAAGCCAACTGTGGTTTCCTGAAAGGAGAATCTCGGAAACTTAGCCACTGGGGTGAGCTTCAGAACTGACAGCGTAGAGACTGTTTCAGTACCCTCAGAGTAATAGCCACAAGGTTACTGTCACCTCATATAAAACCTGTTTTCTTCCCTGCCTCTCCTGCGAATAGGTGTTTCGGGGGATTCTCTGTCTCAAGGCAAAGCCTGGAGGTTTTTTTTGTTTTTTTGTTTTGTTTTGTTTTTTGAAATGCTAAATGTAGCCAAATTCCTTATCTCCAATCTTATGGGTTCAAGTCCACTTTCTAATAGTGCTTGGGTTAACAGCTAGGTTGTTTCTTGGCCCAGGGCAACAAGTGTGAATGAAATAACCATTCTGAGTCCTAGTTCCAACCACCCCCACCACACACAGACACCCCACACAACCATCTACAAAGAATGTTCAGGATGAATAGACAGCACTTCAGACTCATAAAAGGAGTTGACTCCATCACTGGGGTGGCTGTCAAAGAATGGGAACATGAAAGACGTGAGTGCCAGTGTTTTGTTGAAGCCTATTAAGCTGCTCCTCTCGGACAAAAGAATGGAACCTACCTCTGGCCTTGAATAGAGACTTGACGTCTCTCATCTGCTCAAAACTGCACCCATTTTCTCCTTCCCCAAGAATTAGCCTAGCTTGTGGTGCCACACACCCGCCCCGAGGGAGACATGGCTCACCTGAGAGCACGCTAAGGCTATGCATGGAGGGATAGTAGCCACTTAATTAAATACTGTACTTAGTAGGAGCCCTTCTCTCACAACAGGGCCTCGTGGAGCCTCCACCCAACAGCCTGCCTACCCTTCCATTTCCTTCTTTCTTCCTCAAGCCTAACTATGTTTCCCCCGACACTCTGATCTGCCTCGATTTTCTCTGAAGCCCCCTCCTTCTTTGCCAGCCTTCTTGGACCCCACCTCGAAAGGCACAGGCTTCTCTCCCCTGCTTCCCCAGCTGCCAAGACTACAGTTTGCCTGCCCTGGTTTTCCTCTCAGAGTCTAAAAAGAAATTGTCCTGAGGCTTCCTTCTTCTGACTCTAGTTCTAAATTATTTTACTGAGAATCCAAAAGGGAACCCCAGTTTTCCAGTAACATGGTGCATACAAGTTCTTCGCACCTGAAGAGAATGTCCTAGAAACTTTTTTTTAAGGGGGAAAATATCTTTCTTAAGATTTGCTTTTGTTTTATGTATATGGTGTTTTATCTACATGTATGTCTGTGTGCCATATGTATACAATATCCAAAAAGAAAAAAAAAATGGTGTCAGATCCCCTTGGAATTCTAGTTACAGATGATTGAAAAGCACCACATGGTTGCTGGGAATTGAACTCAGGACTCCTGGAAGAGCAGTCAGTGGACGGAGCCATCTCTCCAACCCCCAAAATGGCAATGTTTTAACTTGAAAAGCGACTACACATATTCTAGTACAGGCAAATGTGGGTGCTGGTATATAATGATGTTATAAAAGCATAAGAGTTAATACAAGGCTAATTACTAATTTATGAAGTCTGGAATTTCAGTTAGCCTGTTCATGGTAAGTTTAAAACATAAGCTTCTTTATTTAAGCTTAGTTTGTTTAGTCTTTGCAACAGAAAAGCTCTTCTAGGAAGGGATGTGTAATTCCACATTTGGTCAGCAGGTGGTAATATTGGACAGACCCGGTTTTTTAATTTTCTTTTTTTTTTCTTTGAAACTCATTGCCCAGCTGGCAGATGGCCTTGTTCTCAGAATCAGCCAGGATGAGACCCGGATACTGAAACCATGCAGGAGCTTATTGTTTGTGACTGACACTATTAGCAGAATGCTCGGAACCATATTATAAGCCAGCCAGGGGTTGCTGCCATGTATATTAAAACTGCCTAGCGCTGGCTTTCTTCTGCTGACCTACAGCGCTTTCTTTTCACAACCTGGAACTGGTGAGCAACAAAGGCTGGGCCTGGAGTTGGGTCATCTCCAAGACTTTCAAATCAAATTCCATTCTGGGTAATAGATGTGCTTTTTCTTGCAATTCTTTCTTGTTGAGTGAGCCTCCCTTTACACATATTCTCTGCCCCCATTCCTTGTTACAGGAACAACAAAAATAGCAATAAAACCAGGCAGCTTAAGAACTGGCTCTTTTCTTTGATTCAGAGGTGAGCCTCGCCATAACATAGTGTCTAAGCAGTGGCAACAGAGTAACTTAGCTTCGCTCAGTAACACGTTGCCTCCACTGGGCATCAGGACTCTGGATTGCCAGTCAGGGAGTCAGTTTGGTGGCCCTTTCCCATGTAGACCACACTTGGAAGGTAGGTGTTTTGCTAGCAAGTTGTTCTAGATGTATGTCTTGGAATCCACTGGCAGCAAAAATGGAGAGAAGTCCTGGAGCTCTTGCTCAGCACACAGCGTTAAACAGCTTTTCTCCTGATCACATTAGCTTGTGGAAAAGATACCTAAAACTCAAGGACTTCAAAAAATAGACATTGTGATTTTTTTTTTTTAAACCCAAAGTGCAAAACGCTTAGCCCAATTTGAAAGATTGAGGGTTTTGAAAGGGAAAGGCGGTTAATTCCACAGTAAATATATCTTTATTGACTGCATTTATCATGTTTAATCTCATAGTAAAAGAGCCACCCAGATGGTCCTTAAATGTTCCTTTTAGTACAAAGACTTTCTGAATCTTCTAGAGAGGAGTAGGTGGTGTGGGTAGGAAAAAAAATAAATGTGCTATTTTGGCTTCTAGGGAGGAGGGGAGAGAAGCAATTATTTTTAGAATCTGTTCTAGTTGCACACAGTTTTAGAAGAAATGGAAGAGTATGTGTTAATGTCAGTGAATCCTTCGGGGTGGGGGATGAAGTCTGCAGAAACACACCATGCCAATCCTGGTGATGGTGTGCTGGCAGAGAACATACTTCTAATTACTGTGTGTGCACGTGTGTATCCCCTCACAGGTGTGGGGGAGGGGCTGGTCAGACCATGCATGTGGGAGCAGGACTTCTTGGGTTAAAAAGTAGTTAGACTTGAATCCATTCTTCATAAGAAAGTATCATCGCTTATTCAGAGAAAGGTACAGAAAGAATATGCAGTTGAAATGTAGAAAAGGCAGGAGCAAATTAAATAAAGTATGTGTGTGTGTGTGTGTGTGTGTGTGTGTGTGTGTGTAGAGAGAGAGAGAGGAGACAGACAGACACAGAACCATGCTGTTAATTTATATTAAGGTACAAGCGAAATAAACTAACCATTAAAAGTAAATATGAACTCCACTGCCATACCAGAACATCTTATTGTTGACCACTGTCTTGTTTCCCCCACCCCCGAAGATTAAGTCATTTTAAATTCAGACTTCTTACATGATAAGTAATGTTCCCACTTATGATCCAGAATAAGCTTATTTGCTTCGATCCCTAGCGGATTTTTTGCCATGAACAGCCCTTTAACATGGACTCTCTGTGTAGGGTTTTTTTTTTTTTTTTTGGCCTCTTTTGGATTACACTAATAATTGATTTAAGCCTATCAGACATCATTCAGATTCCAGTCCATATGCAGCTTGCAAACACTTGGATGTTTAAAGAATTTTTAATAAATAGTGCCTTTCATTCAGACTTACATATTCAAACAAATATTGATGGAAACTAAGAGGAAATAATTTCCATAGCTTGAACTGTGCTTTTTAGTATACGGAAAAAGTGATGTTGGATATGGAGTTGATTTACCAGCTTATGTTTTTATTATATATTAAATGTATATTATATTTTAAATATATATATATATCAACCTTTTTAGCTTTTGATACACAAAATTAGCAAATCTTCCCACAGAGGAATTCTCTGTATTCTAGAAGCTAGACAGAAAAATCCCGATCTCTTGGTGTTCTCTCTCCCCTCTCTTCCATGAGAGAATGCCCCACGGAGCCACATGCCCCTCCTACCCTTCACTCTAGTCCACTGGCAGTCAGCCTTGGCAAGGGTTCTGATCCCGTTGGTATCTCTATGCATCAGCTTGGAAAACATGGTATGAGTAGGAACCTCTTTCTCCTTTCGTGGGTAAGGTGGTGAGATGTTGGTTTGGAAATCCAGACTATTTTTTTTAAGTCTATTCCTTTATTTGTCCGTTTAATAATCACTTATGAACACAATGTTTAACTGGCCTGATAGAGATGTGCTGGGTCTGAAGGGCACAAGCATGGCCACTGCTGTTAATTCTGAAGTTTCCAGGCTGTGAGAAGGATCCTGTGGCTGTGGCTAAGGCCCACCCCCTCCCCATGCACCTAATTTAATCCTCTTATCAGTCCTTAAGGAGACAGTCTATAGAGCATTTAAGTGAGTAAATGCTAAAGGGTAGTGTAGTCCATCGAACAGCGCTCATGCTTGGCCCCTCTGCAGCCCTTGAAGCTGCTGTCCTCTCCTGCAAAGGCTCCTTGGTTCTCTTAAATTCCCTTAACACCCCCCCATGCCCTCCCCCACTCCCCCAAGCCTTACCATGGCTCCTCCACTTCCCACCTGTTCTCCCTCCTGCATGGCTTTTTTCTCTACCTCTTTATTTACCATTTTTTAGATAGGGTCTTATTAATAGCCCTAGTCGGCCAGGGACTCATAGCCCTTCTGTATCATGCTCTCGCATGCAAGGACAGCCAAATCCATCTTCTTCGTGTCTTGTTAAGCAGTTGCTGCACCAGTCTGTGCCCTTGGCTGGGGAAGCTATTGCTTGTTCTGTCCCCATTCCTAACCCTGGAGCATAGCCACTGTGGTCCAGTGCTGGATGACTAAATGTTCTCCCTGCCTTCCCCGGGAAGGCCAGCTGAAGCAGCTAACTCCAGTTCCGGGATCTGGGAGTCACAAAAGTACTAGAACCTCATCAGAGTCTCAGGTACCATTTCTCCCTCTTCTCTCTCTCTCTCTCTCTCTCTCTCTCTCTCTCTCTCTCTCTCTCTCTCTTTCTCTCTCTCTTCCTCTCTCTCTCTCACACTCTCTCTCTCGCTCTCTCGCTCTCTCGCTCTCTCGCTCTCTCACTCTCTCGCTCTCTCTCTGCCTCAACAGTGGGTGACTTCCACTGTAGAAAGAGAATTCCACTCAGCTCCTATTTTCCCAGACACAGGCTGTTTGGTTCTTTCAGTAACACAGAATTGTGTTGACGTTGTCTATCAACGGGATGTTGGTCTGCTTTTAGTTTTCCTCAAGTGCTTCATTGTGTGGTAGGTAATGCAGGGTTTAGAAGACAACTGGTATTGGATAGAGGTTCATCTATCCAGGTGAATATGGGTAGTGTCCTCAGTTCCCTGCATCTGAACAACATGTTAATAATGATGGTCCTGAGGCTGTAAGGGCCTCATATAAAGGCACATGCAATGGCTTAGCTGGTGTAGAAAGTATCTGTGGGCTGCTCCAACATTAGGTGCGTGTGAACTGTGGCTATGAAGGAGGAAACTGAGTTTAGAAGCCTCTGTGTTGAATAGCAGAGAATTCATTCTTTAAGTCACCTCTTTTTTACTGAGCCATAAAGGAATTCTTTATTCCTGGCTTTGCATTAAAAGCATGGTTCATATCCAGGTACTTGGCATGCCTAGGCGTATTCGGTGTCCCGGCCTGGCAACTCAGGCAGCCTATGCACAGACTAGATCTCCCATAAGCTGTGGTAGCTGTCAGCTGGCACTTACATTTTTCCTCTTCACACATTTGCCTGGTGTGTCTCTGTGTGTGTGCCCTTTGGTTCCACTCTCTGGTCTGCAGTGGTCTGGTATTTTGGGACATGTCCACCAGAGAAGCCTTCCAGGTTCTGAGGCCTGTCTTCTGGAAGCACATCCACCTGGGAGACTGTGCCAAGTGAAGGAAGAAAGGCTTTCTTTAGTCACAAGCCCTGCGCGACTGCACTAACTTTACTTTCTTCTCCAGGACCTTCAAATCGAGCGAGAGAGGAGCGCATATAACATATCTGGCGGCTGCACGGCTCTCATTGTGGTCTGCCTTCTGGGGAAGCTCTACGTGGCAAATGCTGGTGACAGCAGGTGAGCCCGAGAGCCATCCGGTTCTTACTAACAGCCATTTCTCTCACAGTGTCTACCTGCGATTTAAACGATTTAAAAGAAAATTATTCTGGTTGGGATTAAATGTGGGAAGTACAAGCTTCCTGCATCTTGACAGGAGTATATTTGGTTGGTTGGCTGGTTGGTTGGTTGGTTGGTTGGTTGGTTGGTTGGTTGGTTGGTTCATTGGTTGGTTTTGTATAGCCCTGGCTGTTCTAGAACTTACTCTGTAGACCAGGTTGGCCTCAAACTCAGAGATCCACTTGCCTCTGCCTTCCAAGTGCTGGGATTAAAGGCTAGAAATACATTTAAAAACAATCAGGTTGCTCTCTTGCTCCCTCTCTTACTCTCTTACTCTTATTCTTGCCTCTTGCCCTCCTTCTCTCCCTCCCTTACCCCTCTCTCCACATGGCCATGGCTGGCCTCTCCTTCTCCCCTCTCTCCCTCTCTCTACCTTTCTATAATAAATGCCTTAAAATAAAAAAAATAAAAATAAAAATAAACCATTCAGGTTGCTGTTGAAAGGATGAAAGGCTTGTGACTTGCGCAGAGCTGCAGCTGGTGTGTGCAGCTAGAACTCATCTAAACAGTAATGTTCAAATGGCTTTTTGGCTTTAGAACCTGATTTTTAATAAAAGCATAGCCTAGTCATGATATTGGAGAGCTGGAGAGAAGAGGGAAGGGATGGGAAGAGGAGAGGAGGGGAGGGAGGGGAAAAGAGGGGGCTGCATGGAACAAGTGTGTGGAGAGACCCTGGCCACTCCCCTGCAATCTGAAGCTCCCCACAGGAACTTGACATTGGCCTCCCTCCCAGGCGCTCCAATGCTTCTCCTTTTATGTGTATGCCTTTGGGAGTTCTATGTGTGAGTGTGTGTGCATGTGAGTGTGTGTGAATGTGTATGTGTGTCTGTGCATGTGTGTATGTGTGCATATACTATATATATTATATACTATATGCCATATATACTATTGTCTCTACATAGCATATATATGTCGTATGTGACATATACAGAGAAGAGAGAGAACAGGTGACATTATATAATATATACTATATACATATAAAACTATACTATGCTCTACATATGTCATTTATACTATACTCTGTATGACATATATATGGCATATGTGACACATAGATACATTAAACTATATATACTATACTCTATCCATGTGACATATATGTCAAATGATATATATGGAGTATTTGTGACATACATATGGAATGTAGTATATATATGACATAGGGAATATAGTGTAGCATATCTAGTTCACATAGCATTTGGAAGAAAGAAGATAAATTTAGGCTTTAATCATCATAATAAATGGCACTTGTTTACAGTAATGCTTTTTCCATATTGGTGTGGGGAATGATTGCATCACAGACTTTTTAAAAATGTGGCAAAGTGGCTGACAGTCTGACAAGACCTTTCCCTAGACAGTGACAGTTTTGAAAATGACGAGGGCTGGACTCTAAAACATTTAGACAGCCATTGCCCAACAATGGCTGCTATCTTGGGATCCCATTATTCCCTTAGGTCCCGGGGACCACCGACCTGTCCCCTTGCCTCTCCAGTCCTCCTCGGATCCCTCTCCCCACCTTCCCTTTCACCTGATTATTCTCTTGCTGATGCTCAGTAGTTTAGAAGACAACCCTCTTGATGCAATCAAGAACTCCACTCTAATCTTTCTTCCATTTACACAGAGGAGACCTAGGTGAGGAGTCTCCATTGCTCTTCTCCCAGTAAGACATCTCTATTCCTGACCTTCACCCCTGAAGATCATAGAAAACAGCAGAGAAAGGGCTGCCAAGCAACAAGAGCGCTTTCAGAAGTCCATTTATTCGGGAAGAATATGTGGATTTTCAGTTTGAGACAACGCTAACCTCGGGTTTCAGTGTAAAATTGTGCCCAATAGATGGCAGGGTATTTGAGACACTGTTTATCCCATGGTTTCTGCCCCCAGTGCCCACTGAGGTTCACCAGCTCAGATGTCCCCACAATGGATGAAGAAATGAACGGGAGCCATCAAGAGTCAGTAGCCTCAGGAAGGAGCTGGCCATCCCAGCTTTACAGGGACAAGGCTAGGGGGGAACCACTAAAGTAAGCACTAGGCCAGAGTGGCAGGAAGCCTTGAAAAAGGTGTCCTTTCTCTTCCCACGTTTTGTCAGGCTTCTCATTGGTTGAGCACACCTGGCTCTAGCCAACAAACAGGTAGCACTGGCGAGCTTATGGGGCACAGTCAAGGTCACGGGTAGGGCAAATGGAAAGCAGTCGGCTGCCTGTCACTTCCTTCTTCAAATAGAGTTTAGCAGCTCTACCCAGAAATCGGTAGCTTGTACGTGGACAGTGAGGGCAAGATGGTGGCCTCTTATTCAGTCCTAGATCCTAAACTTGTTGAAGATGGCAGGCAGAGGTGGCGGCTCATGTCTGCTCTCAGAGGGACTGGATGTGTGATCCAGCCTTGTGCTCATACTCCGTGTCATTCCTAGTCTATTAACATGAGTTTGCTTCCCTAGTCCTAGGCCCTAAGGAAGCGACTGACAATCCAGACCACCGGCCTCTCCTAAGGAGGCACCACCCTCCCACACGACCTGAGGTCCCGGCATTATCTCTATGACAGTATCCAGAATATCTTTAGCTTGGATTGTCCTTTTTAAAGCTAGCCTCTCCTCAGTGCCTCGACTATATTTTTTTAGGAGTCTTTGCCTTGGGAGGCAGGCCTAGCCAAGAGATGGCTTGTGCATCCCTGTCTGGAACCTGTCGTTTCTCTGTGTTCATCTCTTGAGCTTTTTATCCTGGGTTCCACTCTCCAGCCCTTGGTTTCCACATGTGTAAATATATTGGCATTGGACTACAAGTCATCTAGAATCTATGGCTTGCTAAAGGTTGAGCTAGGGGAGTGACGCTTTTGGAAAGCGAAGTCGTGCTGCTTTGACCAGTCTTTGTGACAGTTCTTAGAGCTTTGTAACATCTTTCTTAGAGCCGGTTAAGTTATTAATTTAAACAAGGCCGTGTTTTCTTAAGTGCTCATAAAAATGTTTTATATTTACATCTAATTATAAAAGCCTAATAGAAGCCGGGCGGTGGTGGCACACGCCTTTAATCCCAGCACTTGGGAGGCAGAGGCAGGCGGATTTCTGAGTTTGAGGCCAGTCTGGTCTACAGAGTGAGTTCCAGGACAGTCAGGGCTACACAGAGAAACCCTGTCTCAAAAAACCAAAAAAAAAAAAAAAAAAAGCCTAATAGATACCCATTTTCTTAATAAAGCTGTGGTGCACAGAATAAAAATTATCATACAACCCAGGAAGTTTAAATCATATTTGTGGTTCTCCAACCCCAGTGTCCAAATACAAAGTTGGGGTTTTATAGCTAATTGGTTGGGTTTGGCATCTACATGCGGCTCATAATTCATAAGGGACAATGGGAGCTGGTGTCTTATTAAGCTCACCCAGTGCTCACTTATGGAATGCTTACTTGTTAGTGCATTACTACTTGCTGTTAGATACTGGCGTCATCTTAGACCATCGTAGTGGACTTCATATACTAATGGTATGTCTAGGGCATTTCAGTTTAAAAACATTGTTACTCTCGGGAAAGAACTAGTAGGCCACCACCCACCTATCTTCGAGACTGTGGGTTATCATTTACGAACAAGCAGTCAGGAATCCAAAGACTCGAGTAAAATAGTAATACTAGCTTGGTGATGCTTAGAGCTGAGAGAAGATTCTGGCAATTAGTCAGGGCCCTGATTAATTAGGTGCTAATTTTATTTCATTGGTAGATAATAACTGTCATGTGTTTATCCTTCAAGACTTGACAGTTTATAGGGTGAAAAATAAATCTTTCGTTGTGTGTGCCCTACCGTGTAATTACTTACAGAATAATGAGAGAAGCTCTGCACTGGTTTGATTGAGGAGCCACCCGGGTCAAGGGCTGTTTTCAGGGCCACTTCTCTGTGTGGTGTCTGCTTTACCATCAGGCCTTGCACAGGCTCCCGGTTGCCTTCAGGACATGTTGCTGGCAGAGTCTGTGGCTTACCCGTGTCTGACTCGGTAACCATATTCTATGTACAGCAGCGGGTGACTCATCCGAGGTAGCCTGGTCCTCTGAGGGGGCAGACGTCCCTTCCGTTGGTAGCTGAGCTCTTCAGCCATACAGAAAACATGCAGCATCGGCAAGATGCTCCGTTCCTTCATGGCTCCCAGTCGGCTTTTTGGGTTGTGCTCCTCTTCGGTTCTGGCTCCATTTCAGAGGACCATTTCATTTTGTTTCTAGAGGACTCTGGTACCGCGGAGGCAAAGCTGTTACTGCTTGCTGCAGACGATGTCTAAAGGTTTCGAAGCTGAGACTGGGTAAACTCATTCCGACTAAAGGAAGGCAGTTTCGAATCTTTAGCATCTTGATGCCACACCTGCGAGCGTTGTAGCAACAGGCAGCAGTGAGGCAGCTAGGTGCTGGGCGCCTTGCTTAATACCAGGGCAAGGTCATGTTTGATTCGGTCAATGATAGGGTGAGAAGTAGGAAATGCTGCTCTCAGGTATATGCGGTTTATAAGAAGCAACTTTCCCAAGGTCCCCAGCTACTAAGGAACAGAGCTGCCATGACACCCAGGACTAGAGTAAGAGAGCCAGGTCCTCAGGGACTAAACCCACCCATCTATCCACGCTAAGACCCTAAGGCAGGAATTTCTAGCTAACGTTTTTATTCCCTGTACACTCATACACGAAATACTGACACACTTCATATTCAGTGGCACCTCAGGGTTTACCCAGAATGCATTATGGGTATACGTAAGTGGATATAGCTACGTTTAGAAACCTTTTTCTCCTGAGACTGAGTCTATGTAGCACAGGCTTACCGTCACTTCCTCATTGTCCTGTCTCTGTTTTCTGTGTGCTAGGATGGTGGTGGTCATACATGGCCATGCCCGGCTCCTAGAGATTAATGTAAGTGGGCTGCATTTGTCTTGGTTACTTTTTTGTTACTGTGATGAAACACCATGACCAAGGTAACTTACAAAGGAGTTTGTTTAGGAGGTTTTGGAGTAGAGTCTGTGGCCATCATGGGTGGGACTGTGGTAAGTATGGAGCTTACTGGAGCAGTAACTGAGGTACACAGTGTGCTCCGTAGTAGCAGGTAGTGAGAGCAAACCCAAATTGGTGCAAGTCTTTTGAAAACTCAAAGCCTAACCCAGTGACACACCTCCTTTCAATAAGGTCACACCTCCTGATCCTTCCCAAACGTTTCTACCAACTGGAGACCAGGTATTCAAATATATGAGTCTATTCTCACTCAAATCGCCCCAAATGTCCATCATCAAGCTTCGGGTGACCTAACCAGTTCCTTTATAGTGTTGAAAAAAGATGTTTTTCAGAACAAGAACAGTCAACTTCCTAAAGTTCACAGGTTTGGGGGCCATTTTCATTCTGAAGATAGTCCCGTTGGAAACAACGTCAGCTGCCTCTGAGCCTCCTGTGTGGCCTAACAATGATACCAAGCAGCTCTCCCACAGAGTCATACTTCCATTCAGTGGATTTATGGACTTTGAAAGTAAACCTGAAGACTCCTGAGAACATGAGGTGGCATGCTTAAAATTCTCCTGGAGAAGGTGGAGAGACCAAGGGCGTAGTCACCTATTAGCTCCCGTGCAAGAGCAAGCAAGCAACCGTTGGACTAGGTGTGTCCAACCACCTGAGTTTAAAAAAGAAAATTGAATGAAAAAAAAAAAA